>NC_088245.1:77815118-78115766 GCF_036013445.1 Caloenas nicobarica
TGCTGAAGTTCTTAAAGATCAAAGAAAATATTTTTTCCTACATTCAAAGCTCTCACTCCAAGTTTGAGTATATAGGTATGTAGTCTGTGCCTTTGAATACTTTTCTTTAGCATTCGTGCTGCTAGTTGCATTTCTGGTAGAACTTAAGCACTAGGGAGGAAAGAGTTCTTGTGAAGGGGAAGATATCTGAATGCTGCACCAGGGACTCTATCTGAAACTGAAGAATACTCAAAGCTTGCTCTATTGGTAGCTCTAATTTTACATTAATTACTGTTTGACAACTTGGAATAGAAACTTTTCCTACCTTTGCACAGGCTGCAGATGATGGGACATCACCCTCCTAAGTAGTTTATGATCCCCGTATTTCAGCTGAAGTTTTATTGGTGATGCAGTATCAAATTTTGGGGTGAGCACATAAGAGATGAAGTTAGCAGGATGAGATGAGTTATACTTTTTCTGCCTTTCTTCTTCTGCTGTGAGATGAGTGGAGGAAGCGTGAGGATAGGAGATCACTTCTTTTCATATCATCAAGAAGCAAAGAAGCTGGTCCAAGATGGCAGTTCTTGGCAGGGGAGAGTGACAAATAACAGGAAAGGAGTACAGAACTTTGGATGAGAATACTGTATGCTTTCCTTTTTTTGGATGGGAGACCACCTGAGTCGTCAGCAGCAGCATATATGAGATGGTGCTGCTGATTACTCTGTGCTTCTGTTGGAGTACTTGACAGTATCAACCATTTGCACCAGAAGAGGGAGCTGCTTTGAGGAGGTACTGTGTATGTGTTTAGGCTTGATAAGTTTTAGGACTGCTGGGCTACTGTCTGTGCTCTCAGGGGGAATTCAGGGGGAAAAAAAACCAAACCTGAAAGGCACTGTGCATGCTCTTCAAGTATCTAGTCTGCCTTCTAACCAACAACAAAAGAATCTTGTGACTTCTGTATAGCTGCTTCTCTTCCATTGATATACCCTGTACCTCAAGAGCCCAGCGTAGGGAGAAACCAGGCTTTCTTGCAGGACTTGAATGACAAGCCAAAGCTGATTCTCAAAGAATTTTATATCCTGGGTCATGTGGTTCTTTTAATTAAAATGACAGTGGATGATAGGATTATGCTCACTGTAAGAAGTGGTCTTGGTAGTGTCTTGGAAAAATTAGTCAGATTTTTAGATACAGAAACTGGGATCCAGCAGTCCTAATATTCAAGAACAGTGTGGGAGCAAAAGACATGTGAATAGCTGAAAGAGTTAGTATACATATGCAAACTACAGATTTGACTGTTTTATAGAAGTTGATTCCAGCTCCCATTGCTTGGGGGTTCACCCAGGAAGTCTCACAGGTATTGTGCAAGTTGGCTGGCTAATACAAGCATATTTGCCTGTATTTGCCAGAGAGCAAGTAGTTCTCAGTATCCTCTCTTACATACTCCAGTGAATGTTGCTTGCTACTGATCACAGGAGCTGATCAGCTGCAGCTGTTTGCTGGAGCTTCAGCTGTATCAAATACTGAGCTTCTGGCAGGAAGTCCTGCCCCATGTGCTTAGATGAGTGCTGGGCTGCATGGTGACTTCTTTAGCTGTATCTGGTTTTTGTAGGTACAGCTCTGTGTGCAGTAGTCTCTGAAACCTTAATACTGCTTACTGGATGAGAGCAGCATAAACCAACATCTTGCTCTGTTCTCAGCTGACTAATCTCAGGCTACTGGAAGCTTCTTGGCTCCCCTTGGTAAATGCTTCCCCCTGGACAGAAAAAAAAGTCTCTTTTTGTTTGTTTGTTTTTTGTAATGCAGGTCTTCTTGAGCTGTCCTTGGGAAAATTCAGAAATGTGCTACTTAACCAGACCAATCCAGTGGAAGCTGTAATCAGGCACATTGCGAGCAATGTGACTGTTGTTATTTTTCAAGTACATGCCCAGAAAAGCGATGTGGTGATATCCTTTGATAAGGTATGGTAAAAGTGTCACTTCTGTTCTTCAGTGCTAATTTTCTTTCAACAAAGGACTTGGCTCTGATACATGTAGGAATATAGAACTGAAGCTATATAAATATCTTACCTGCATGGCTTTTAGTATTTTAGCTTCAGAAATCTTTTCTCATACTTATATGTCATAGCCACTATTTTGGAGGATGGAATTTTGAAGGAATTTCAGAGCTGGCTTGAAAATGTTTCAAGGCTCTTTGGTTTGGGTGGAAGTGGTGCTTTTGTCATGTGACTGACTACTATCCATCAGCTTGTCAAATTAAAAACAGATTCATGATAAGTATTTGTCAGATACCTTATACACTACACATGATGACTTTGGGATGTTTAGTTATCTGCTGTTTGTGTCTTGGATCTAATCACTACAGTTATGATGTCTTGTTACCCCAGCTGCTTGTCCTGAATCTAACTGGTGGCACATGGATAAATTCCTCTGTAGTACTCCAGTTAAGGCTTCTACTTCTAGACAACAATATAAGCATTCCTACTGCTGTACACTAGCCTCAGGTTGTCCCATCATTGTTGGGATGCAATCCAAAATACGGATTTTTATGGTGCTGTGAGGCTCTAAGTGGTATTTCAGCAGAATGTACACTAAGCTGAAGGTAGTAGATGGCAATCTGACAGCTGTCATCCAGTTTCCCTCTCCTCATCAGTATTTTCCTAATGAGAATATACTGAGTGCCAGAAAGTATCCTGGGAAGCTTGTAAGATGAATAACCTGTAACACAAGTCACCCAGCTCAGTCATCTTTGTACTGGTGAAATGGCAAGGATTACAGGGTCAAGGCATTACTATTACAACTATTCAGTCTTTGATTACCACTGATATAGTCTTCTGCTGTCAGTTCAGATCTTTTTTGTATTTATGGGCCTTACCAGGCCAAGGACAGGAATGTAAAAATATGGCTATACTGCTTTTAGGGCTGGCATGCCCCTAGAAGTATGAAACTGAGACAGACTTTAATCTGCCATGTCTGAAGGGCTTCCTTACAGTGTTGCCTCAGATAACTGTGGCCTTCTTGGACAAAAGCATGTTTTCCATGCTGAAAAACAGATTTTACTGCAGGTCAATTGGTTGTTCCAGCTGCATGAGTGTGATACTGTCATTGTTGCCTGATATTTCCTCAAGACCCCTGGTTTTGAAAAGGGTGGGTGATGGTGGGGATTGGGTCAGTAGCTGACCTGGCCTCAAGCACTTTTGTCTGGCATGGCTAGTGTTAAGCCAGCTGTCATACAGTCATCTCCATTCTGATGGAGACAGTGAGGTGCTTCCGCACTTTGGTTGCCAGAATTCTCTTTAGTGCTATCTCACAACTTTTTGTGAGGGATACTTCAATCCTTTTACACCTTTACTAGTCAATCCACTGTTGTGCAGCAGTGGACTTCAACTAGCTAGATTTCTCTGCAGGTTGTTTGTGATTATCAACTCTTTAGTTGTCTCAAACTTATCACTTGTGTGTTTGAGCCTGAGCTAGGCAGTGTGTGGTGTCAGAGGCAGCTCCCCCCCTTTTTTTCTTAACGTGCTAGTTAATGGCTGACTACCTCATCTGTGGTAAGTGACACTGGAATGTGTGCCCTACAGGTTTGTGACAGGAATGTGACTCCTATGCAATACATCAAGCTGCGGTAGAAATCTTCACAAGAAGAATTGCTTGTTTATATAATTTGTTTCTGTCCAGAATCCATCTATGAACAGCTCAGGAACTGGAGTAGACAAAGGACTGGTTTCCATCCTTCGGCCTCAACAGAGCGTATGTACATGGTACCTTCGGTCACTGGATGCTAGCCAGGTGCTCAGCACAGCTATCTCTATTCCCTATATGGAGAAAGGTATGTTCTTACTACCTCTTAAGGGATACCAGCTCTGCTTACTACAGATTAACTGTGAAATGAAGCTTTGACCTTTCAGAGGTGATATTCTTATATGGTGTGAACATATAATGGAGATGCCAGAAATTCTTTTGGAATGGGCTGAAAAAGTTTAGCATCACTACTGAATAGTCATGTATACGATGTCATGTATATGATGTGCTCTATGGTTTTGTCATGACTTCAGCCTTAGACTAGAAATCTTCTGGGCATACGTCAGGACCTATCTTAGACTGTAGTGAAACCACTTGTCTTGTCTGCAGGACTAGAACCTGACAATTTTCTGTGCTCAGCAAGCAGATAGTGCCTGCAGCAAGTACATGCATTGTTGAGGTCTTAAAACTTTTTTCATGCTGTGTAAGGGGGAAGTGAAAACTACTACAGTTATCTTTTCTGTGTTCTAGATCCTATTCCTGGAGGCTGCAATCTAGAATTTGACTTGGAAGTGGATCCAAATATTTACCTGGACTATACATTGGTTGATATACGCATCAAGTTTGCACCTGCAAACTTGGGATATACCAGGTATGTGAAAATCTTCAGTGCACTGGGCAAGGCCTTCTTTGTTGTGCATTTGGTCAAGATCATAAAAGAAGTTTCTGCTGAAAAGGCTGACCATCCAGCTGCTGGCAGAAATCTTGTTTGCTGCAACAAACTGAGAAATCAGGAAAAGGAGGGGGAGAGATAATACATGAGAAGAGAGATAAAAGTTGAGAGTTGCATCTTGTGGGAGAGGTGGTGCAACCTCAGATGTGCAAGCAGTCAGCAAATACTGGATCTTTCCATTCCTCAGAATGACTTAATCTTTTTGAAGAGCAATTGTGCATCATTGCCAGTTTCATTCCTTTACTGGTACTGAAGCATGATAATGACCTAGAGTTTTGTTTAACATTGAGCCTTCAAGTTATAAGGCATTATTTCCTGAATGGTGCCTGATGTCTTAGGTGATAGGCAAAAAATGGAGAAGGCTATGTTCTGTATACATAGCATGCATGGAAAACCAAATAGTGATGCTACGATCCTTGGTTGTTGTGACTTCTTGGAATTCTTGTGCTGGTTCCTTATGCCAGCTCACAGGAAGCCTCTGTAAATGTAAAGGCAGGTACCAGCACAGATACTACCTACGTTAGAGTATTTCTGCATAATACTGCTCTAGACTGTGCTTCTAAACACTTACAGCTAGTTTTGAATTAGTTGCTGGTGTTAACTGCTAAAGAACAGAAGCCAAATAGTGCCAACTCAGACAGGAAACTCTTGAAAAATGATGTTGAGATCCGAGGGCTTTTGCTGGGCATGTAGCTGATCTCTTTTTAATTGTAGAGGAGCAAACCCACCATCCTGCGATTCAGGGACTGGTCAAAACTCCAGGTGGCGACTGCACTATGATGTCTACCAGTACTTCTTGCCAGAGAATGAACTTTCTGAGATGGTACTCATGAACCACATACGGAAGATGTCTGAGGTGGAAAGTATCGAAGCTAATGGCATTAAAGTAAGTCTGAAGCACTGGTGTACTGGGCATGTGACGGGGCACTATCTGGAGTCTTTTCCTCTTTGCTTATCTTCCTTGAATGGTGACATAAGCAATCTGCTGATGCTTCAGGCTTCTTGCTTGTGTCTGGGGTTTCTGACTAGGAATTATATGGTGAGTGATGGATGCAAAATGGCAATCACTCTCTCACTCTCTTGGGACAGGTGGCTAGTTAGCAGAGCCCAAAATGTGGCAGAACTGAGGCTTCTTGGAATGGACTCAGATATTAGTTAGATGTTGGTGACTGGTCTGTGAGATGTTGCTATGTCTTGTACCCTTTTTTGTATTAAACAAGCTCTTATTGTGCTGTCTTCCTGCTTGCTGAATATGGCTTTAGCCACAGTGCTCCCTCAGTGATGTTGAGTCCAGCTTGCCTCTAGCTGTACTGCCCTTGAGTGCCTGCATGTCCAGAAATAGAGCCACTTCTGACAAAGATGGATAGTTTCTTACAATGCCTGATAGATGCTGGAGTCTGGCATCCTCACATGCTGAGTATTGAGCAGGGAGTGCAAGGAAGAGGGGAGAATATAGTAGAAGTGGCCTAGAAATGGGCACAACTTGGAGTGGCATAAAGAGATCTGATACGTGGGAGCAAACACATGCTGCATGTTTACCTGTCCCTCAGCAAAGGGACTGGAAGGGACAGAGGGGGAGAATCTTGGTGGCCATAACCTGTCTGGTTTTGCTAGGGAGTAGAATGGCAGCCTCACCTGCTTCAGAGGCCAGATGTGGATTAGTAGACTGGCAGGTTCCCTGAACTGTGTCCTCAAATGGGGAAGAAGGAGCAAAACATGAGTGGGAGAACTTTCTTCTCTGTCAGAAAACATAGTAATGTTGGAGGAGGTAGAGTCTGTCCTGTAAGCCTTTAATGTTTCAATTGGTAATACTGAAGAGGGTTCAGGATAGGAGAGGTCTTGCCTGGAGTTCTTGCTGATCATCTTCCTTGGGCTGCTGAGGATTGCCTCAGCTTCATGGACACATCAGCATGCTATTGGTAATGGTGACAAGCAGTTCCTCGCAGTTAAAAATATTCTTTGCTGTTCCAGATGCTTACACTGACAAATGATGACAAGACCAATGTCTACTTTTCCTCACTTCCTGGACAAGGCGTGATCTACAATGTCATAGTACGGGATCCTATTTGGAATACGTCGTCTGCATACGTACCTGTGCATACATATGCCTGTAGCTTTGCTGACCTAGTAGATAACTGCTCTACTCTCAGTAAGTTGGGACTTGTATGTCCTTGTCAATTCATTTCAAGCTGCTTGTGCTCCAATAAGCCAAATGGTGCTTCTGAGATTTTTTTTTTTACGCAGGTGTAGGAGCTGTTTGTTCCGCATTGGATATATTTTGTTAATTCATGATGAAGTCTACCTCTTGATTCAGAAATTCTAGAATGATAAAATAAGACTAAGGAAAGCTATTAGCAATTAAATCCTTAACTTAAATGAGGTTTAATTTGTGACTTACTAATATATAACTTCCAATTCTGCAGTGCCACTCTGGGTTTTTCCATTCGAATTGGATATATAATCTTAAATAATTTGTAGGACTATAGATGCTGCATGTGAAACTAAGCTAATAAAACACTAACTAGATCAGGGTCCAGCCTGATACTTTTCTAACTGTGCTGGTGCTAACAGAAATCAGTAACCTACAAATAATTTGAAAGGAGATAAGTCAACTAAAATAAGCTTGAAGATAATACCAGCAATAGTGAACTGACTGCAAAGTTGTGCTACTTTGTACAAAGTCATATAGTGATAGAATTCAAGTAGAAGAAGAATAACGGGTAGAATGTGGTTCATAAAGATTTGTTCTCCTGATTATTTTCTTACCATATACTGCAACACAGTAACTTTTCCCAAACTTGGTATTGTCTTACAAAAACATGAGACAAAAAATTGAGGCTAAAACCCTTTTCTATAATTTGGTGAACAAGGAAAATGTGGTTTTGTTGTTTCAAACAGTTTAAGGAAGATTTTTGCCTAAGAGACAGAGGTGAGACATACTGGGATGCTGATGGACCTTGCTGTTGTGTGTGAAGTATATTAAAGGGGGAGACTATGGTGAAGGCTGCAGTGATAAAGACTATAGCTGCTGCCTGGGTCACTAATCCTGTAGCACTGATTTTTATAGATGGGATGTCCTTTTTTTTTTTAAAGCTGAGCAGAGGATTTTCAGGTAAAGCTGCATCAGTATTATAAATGGCAAGTTACAGCTACTTAACTAATGGTTATTTAAAAGGCCAAAGCTTCTCTAAGACGGAAGCTCTTGATTTCTTAAATCAGACCAGAACTACTTCAATATTCTGTTGGAGATTGTATCAAGACAACTGTTAGTTCAGGCATTGTGGATCTGCTCCCATGGTGTGTGTGAAAAAGTGGCAGCTATTAAGTTGTTAGTATGCTCAGTGACAGCAACTGGACCTTATAGTCTCATTGTTGGGACTACTAGATGGAATGATCTAGTACCCCTTTCTTTCTCCTTGTAGGCAAACTCTCTACCAAAGTATTCTTCACTGCTCTTGCTGTTCTTGGTCTTTTCACTTGCTTTTTTGGACACAGATTCTGGAAAACAGGTACTGTGTGTGTGTGGTGTGTGTAGGTGGTGTGTGTTTTTGTTTTTGTTTTTTTCCCCCTCTTATGTGTCTGGTTAGAATGTCATAGATGTAACTTAGAATAGTGGTGTTATTACTAAGAATGACTTGATAGTGATTACAGTGTAAATTAGATCCACTGCTTTGCTTTAACAGGGTCGGAGCTTTTAGGCAGAGTAAGAAGTTTCTGGTATTCAACAGGAACCTAGAACTAGGGTGCATGCTGGGAGTACATAGATATTAAATATGTAATTTTTTTACTATTTTAAGTGCTTAAGGACACCCCTGTCCAGTTGTTGTCTGGCTTTCCTTTTGTGCTTCTCAGCCAGTGAGCTGAGGTGTTCCTTCCCCATTGTAACACAAAGATGTACTGAAGTGGGCTTTGTATGAAGTGATATGACAGCATACTAAATATTTTTTTTTTTCCTCTCCTCTTCTCTAGACTTATTCTTCATGGGTTTCATATTCTCAGGATTCTTCTTCTTTGTATTCATTACGAGGGTAACTGGCCTTGGTTATGATGGTGAGTAGATCTGTTGGGATACCCCACACTCTTCCTGAAGTATTGTTGTTACGAATACTATAAGTAAAAATCTCAGTTGTGCTTGTTGGCAGCCTTAGGAAGGATAAGAGGATACCTGTGTACTTCAACTGAGCTCTGATTACTGTAATAGCTTAATACACAACAAGAGTAACTGCTGCTCCCAACATCAAATAGTGAAGTGGAATTAATAGCTGCAACTACAAAAGACAAATTTGAATATCTATCCAGGAAGATATGAGTTTTTAGGAACTCTGGAAATTTGCAACATACTTCCTTCCTACTTTCATAATGGCTGAACATCAGTTTCAGATCAAATGCAGATCTCATCTATAAAATGAGGGAGTGAAAGTTCTGTATCCTGCTTGTTACACTGGCAAGAATTAGTTCCTTTTGTCTTTTGTCCTACCTCATATAGTTACTCTTTTGATATGTGTGCATTTGCTGCTGTGACCGTAACTGCCCTGGGAACTCAAGGTCCTGATGTACATACTAGCAACACTTTCGTTCCATCCCTATGCCACTCTTTCAGTAGCACACCCTCAGTTGCAGACTGGAGTTGAAGTGAAATGCATGAAGCACAAATACTGGTACTCATCCATCTAGCTTTTTTTTAGGAATTTTTCATTGGGTAACAAAATCAAGCACATAACTAAAGCTGCTGAATATGTTATTGTATTAACTGAAGCTCTTGTAGTGTTGCCACAATTCTTAGTTTGGAATTTCTCCTTTTCTTTTTCAGTGCGTCTTATTTTGACAGCAGTAGCTGGAATTATTGGAGGTTTTTTCCTGGTTGCAAGCTGGTGGAGATTTGGCTCTGTCCTGCTTGCTATGTTCATTATTGGACTTGTGCTGGGATTTCTCTTTTCATCGACCATCTTCTTTACTCCACTAGGTATGTGCTGAAATGCTCTGCTGCAAATTGCTGGCTATTGAGTGAGGCATTCCTGCTGTATTACAGGGACACTGCAAGGCTCTAAGATGAATGCTACTATTTGGTTTATGAGTGCGATGTTTAACTTTCTCTTTCCCGTGTTGGGGGAATAAAGATATAACTGAAGCCTTTCAGGTGTGCTGTAATTAAAACTACCCGGGAATCTGTGCTGGTGGGAAAAGGAAACTGCTTATTCTGCAGAGAGCTTGCTGAGGCTCTTCCCAGCTAAGCTGCATGCCTTCTGAGAAGTCTGTGACACCAGCTCTGCTCCAGGCAAGTACTTGCCGTCTGTCTGGTGCTCTATCTGGAGCAAGTTACAGTAGAAAATCTGCAGTCTAACTTGGAGGCTTCAGGCATAAAGGCATCATGGATTAAGAGGAGCTCTTGCTGTTATCTTTTACTAAGCTACAGTGCAAGGCTCTGGGAGTGCTGCACTGTAGGAGACAAACTTGTATTTGCAGCTGGATTGACTTTATCAGGATCTTTAGGATGGTTTTGCTAAGAGAAACAATAGGTAAATCACTTAAAAGCAAGCAAGCCTGCTGAACTGGAATCCCTCATGGACATCAGTGCATCAGCCACACTGCTTTCTCTATTGTAATTTTAAATCTCAAAACTCCTCTACTTTAGATCCCTTGGTGGGGCAGTATTTCATTCTCCATTCATCTGTTTGACTCAAGCCACAGTTCTGTGATAATCCATGCAGTCCCTGGTTGTTCTTCATTAAAGTAAAACAGTGGCTCAGCTGGAGCTCAGCTTGTCCCTTCTGTTTAATTGACAAGCCTTAGAAAGCAGAGGGAGCAGAGTAGTGTCTGAGTGACTTAATTACCCTTCTGGCTTTAAGAAGAGTTTGTTGCCTTGTCTTGTTGTGATGGCTGCACTTGCACTATACTCTAGAGTCAAACTTGCATAGCTAGAGGTTTATCATTTATAAACCTCTATAGGCAATAAAATGACTTATTATTGGCACAAGTACACTCATACTTTTTGTTCTTATCAGGTAAGTAATGTGTACCTCATCAAAAATCTTTCATGGACAAGATCTGCTGTTCCAACTTAGTACAGAACCTATACTCAACCGGGACAGTCTTTTTCTGTTCTTGTTTTGAGTAATTGTGTTACAATGCATCTTAAGCAATCAGCATTTGAGGTCAAAAGCTAAGCTTTTCAACACTCTGCTCTAGATTTCCCCCAAAGATTCTGTACATTCAGAAAAAGCCCACCCCCAACCAGTTACAAAACAGGTAATGTTTTGCTAACTAGTAAACTACATGTGGTGTCTTTGCAGGAGACTACAGGGTCTTCCGTGATAATGTTGTGTTCTGGGTGACCTTTTCTTCTGTAGCTTTGATGATTCCAGTGCTTTTTGTTGGCTGTCCAAGAATTGTAAGTAATGTGCACTGTCACCTCAGGAGGAGGGAGGAAGGGATGTCAGACTTCTTAATGCAAAATGTAGTCCTGTGGGATATGTCTAGAAGTTTTAACATAGCTTCATGAAGCTCACCACAGGACCCAGGTCTAGGGAGTTCCTGTTCAGCCTTTCTTGTGCTATAAATGGTCCATAAGCAAAGGAATGACCCTTTGCCACATTGCACTTAGTCAACTTCTGCGGTCTTAACAGTATGTCTAGATAACAGGTGTGTGCAGGCAGTTTCTTGTAGGCGAACTGAAATAAAATACTGCCTCAAGGAGGTGGGAGTAAAGAGTGTGTTTCAGTCTCTCGTAAAGCTGCATTTTTCTTCTCCCTCTCTAGCTGAACATATTGGCATCTGGAATAGTAGGCTCTTACACAGTGATCCTAGCTATTGCTTGTTACATCTACACAAGTCTTGCTTATATCACCTTAAACCTACTCAGAAGGGTCCTCAATGATTACTTCAACAGAGCTTACACCAATGTGCCTTTTCAAACAAATGGTGAGTGCTGCTCTTAAGACTTAGTTTTTTTAAAGAAAAAAACACTGCCTTTTTGGTTCTATTGTGAAGAGTGAGTGTTGAGGGTTGGAAGGGATGAAAGGAGAACACAGTCAGTATGGGGTGAGTTTTAACACCCAGGTGATAATTTCTAGTCCTCCAAGAGAAATACTTGGTAAACTTGAAGGCACCAACCTTCCAGGTGGTGTTATGTGACAAAAGCCCTTGTGAAAGTTGTTTTCTCAGGCTTGGACTGCCACCTCGCTGAGAGTTTGCGGAGTGGGCACTCTGACAGCCTAATATGGTGACTCAGACTCATCTCAACCCCCTGTGTGTTCTTGCCTTTGCATGGACATACTCCAGGCAAGTGAGGACACAGAGACAATACTTCATTCCTTTCTGCTGCTAAACTCATTCAGTGTTTATGCTTGGGAAAGGAAAGAACGCTCTGCTTTGGTACACGAATCTGTTTTCTCTCTTTCAGACTTCATTATCCTGTCAGTGTGGACAATGCTCGCTCTCAGTGGAGTAACTGTGCAGCTTCGCCGAGAGCGAAGTGAAGTGCCCTTTCCACCACACCCCTATCTCACCTGGAAGCGGGAAAGAGAGCGCAGAAGCACCAATGTGTTAGACCCCAGCCATCATATCCCTCCCCTAAGAGAGAGGATCCATAACAAGCTACTGCATATCAAAGAGTTTTTTCAGAAGGAGCAGCCGGCTGGAGAAAGAACTCCATTACTTCTGTAACCTGCCAAATAACTGATGGGAACCGAGAGGAAGAATCTAGGAGTGGCAAGATGAGTGATCACTATCAAACCAGCCAGTGGTGCAGGATTTACCACTGACAACTTGTCCTGTTTAATAAGACGATCATATTTGCCCAGCGTGGAAGAAAAGTTATCTATCCGGTACACTACATGCCATTTTCTGACTCTTTCTTGAGCAGCCTGCTCAGCCTGCTGTAACGTGCATATGTCTAGCTGTAGAATCTTATAGTAATGGTCAGGTACAGGTATTTACCTTGTGGTGGTCTAGTTTGATGTTTTGGTATGTGAAATATAAAACAGCCCTTGGAAAGCAACCTGTACAACGCTGGTTCCTCCCTCACAGTATGAAAACCACTGCTGGAATATTGCCTGACTCACTCCTGAAGGTGAGCAGTCTGACAAATTCTGTGAGGGATGAGAAATAAGGACCGTACACACGAGTAGTCCTTCTTGCAGGAGCTGGAGTATCACCTTCTAATATAGGTACAAAATGTCTGGCTGCAGACACAATTGTTTCCAGGAAGTATTACTGAGCCTTGCAAGCTAAACTAAGTGACTTTAATTTAAACTGCACTGAATTAACTGTTGTAAGTGTGCACACTGGGGCTCAGGAAGTGGACCTGATCTGAGATAAGACTTTTTCCTTTGCTTTTGGATGGTTCTGTAGCAAGCTGGTCATCTGGTCTCTCCAGAGATGACTGCTAAGAGAACACAAGTGGTTTCCCTCGTTTTCATGCTGAACAGCCTGTGTCTTGTTTCTGCTCTGGTATCTCTTTTTTTTTGATGGTGCTGTCATAAAAGAAAAAACTAAATAAGCTTTGTGTAGCAAATGGCAGTTTTTTTCCTGGAACTGTTCAAAACACTATTTTTATTTTTAATCAATTTATCTTTTAATTTTGCCTTTAAGGGGTGAAAACAGCATCCAGCTAGCAAAATACTAACCAGGATCCTTGCTGACTGATTGTGTTCCGTACAGGTTTAGATTGTATCTGCCCGAAGCAGAATGTAGTACAAAAAACAGATAAGAGACCACTCTTCTGTTCAGCAGAGGGTCACAATCTTGTGTGCTGGCTTTATTCACTTCCTTCAAAACAAAACAAACAGCTGTTTTCAACATGCAAACTGGAGCATTGTGGGTTGGGCTCACATAAGCACACAAGCAGCCTTGAGGCTGTCCCTGGTTTTACCTGCCTGTGCCCCCCATGCCAAATCGTGGTCTTCACGTTCAGTGTTTACGTGGTGATCTGTCATGCATTACATGATGGTTGAAGTCTTGTGTCCTGTACTTTGATACAGGTTATGGTGGCTCTTCCTTATTCTTCTTGCTCTTTGTACCTTTAGTGTGGGCAGCAAAGTGCACAGTCCTTCCTGTCAGAAGGTGAATGGCTGTTCTGCTACCTGAACGGAACCACCATGTGTCAATACCCTACTGGTGGGAACTTAAGTTCTCAGCCACCGCTTTAAATTGTTGGTAGTAAGTATGTAAGAAACAACTCTTTATAAGGAAACTGGCAAAAGAACTTTGTCTAGGAACTTAATTGAAAGTTAAAACACCCTGGCAGTAGAAAGGAATTAATGATTTTTAAATGACTCCGTTTACTGGCCATTTCTCTTTAAGGAGTGAAAACTTAATGACATAGTATCTGAGGTGACTGAGCTCATCTGATATTTAGAGACAAATGCCATGATTGTTTGGACCTGGAACACCTGTCTCAAACAGCTGAAGTCTTGCATTTGGGTCTTGCTTCAGTGTGCTGTTGGGTGGCACACAGGGGTAAATGAGCAGCTCTTTCCCTGGCCTCTGGCAGACTGATGCTCGCTGACTGCCCTTACAGCACTGATACTGAGCATGTCTTTGCCGTATTTGATGGCAAGTAGCAAACACTTATTGGATATAGAAATGCTCTTAACCATGTTTACCTTTTTTTTTTTTAATAACTGCTGTGATTAACATTGTGGAAGAAACAAGTTTAACTCTAATTTTCTATATCTTTTATAATAAAGGTGTCTTTTGAAAGAATATTGGAAATAAATGGGTCTCCTTGAATTCAATGATGCTTTTACAACTTAGCTTCTGCCTTTGGTATTGTAGGGATAGTTTGTTTTGAAAAATTTCTTAGCCTCTCAAGTGATGAGGTGGGGGGAGCTCTTACTGTAGTTGCAGTGACACCCAGAGGCTGAGAGTGTGGTTATGTTCTGTATGAAGGTAGTGAGGAAGTGCATGGTCCAAAGAGGCTTTATAGATATCTCTCTCTATATATATATAGATAGATAGATATATAGCTTTATCAGATGAGGTTCTAGAGAGCAAAGGAATAGTTGTCATCTACTTCTTGACTGGAAAGTAGTCTGCAAGATCATGTGGGAAGTCTGTGGCAGAACTGGGCTTTGAACTCTGAGATCCTGACTTGGAGATTATGCTGTGTGTGAGTTGTTTTGTTTGGTTGGTTTTTTTTAATACTGCTAAAAGATGGTATGGGAATCTTCTTCCATATTCTATAAAACATAGTAACAGCAATAATAATCAGAATACACTAACTGATCCACTGGGGTGCTGAAGGGGTAATTTTCAAGGTGCTTTTTGTGAACCCCCTGTGGCAGTTGCAAAAGGAAAACTGGATCCTAGCCTGCTATGCCTCTATTCTGACTGCAGAATCTCTTGTTGGAAGTGTTTACTGCCTTGCTGCATTAGCTGTACTACCTTGCAGTCATGCTAGCTTAAAATAATGTTACCTGATGCTCCTGGGGAATCTGAATCTAAGCAGCATTCTTCTAGGTAGTGATTCCCCTGTAAAATCAACTGTTTTGAAGCTTAGTGTAAGCTGAAGCTTTCTGGACTATGATGATCTGTTTCCTGCTGCTGTAGAGAATACTCCTGCCACGATGGCTCCAGTATACTCCTTTCACTGAGTTTTCTGCAGTCTTTGCTGCGCAGTAATAATGCTGCAATGATCACATAAGTATGTGCTAATGTATTTTTTTCCTTTAATTTTTAGGGGACTAGGTTAGCACACTCCTGCTCTTAACCCTGAAGTGCTAGATGTATGTTTTGTCTTGTAGTGCCCAGGCAGCAGGCTGGGTTAATATGCCCCAAATCATCCTGCAGCATTGCAAATCTTCACAGAATCACAGAATGTTAGGGATTGGAAGGGACCTTGAAAGATCATCTAGTCCAATCCCCCTGCCAGGGCAGGAACACCTAGGTGAGGTTACACAGGAAGGCATCCAGGCGGGTTTTGAATGTCTCCAGAGAAGGAGAATCCACAACCCCCCTGGGCAGCCTGTTCCAGTGTTCCGTCACCCTCACTGAGAAGAAGTTTCTTCTCAAATTTAAGTGGAACCTCTTGTGTTCCAGCTTGAACCCGTTACCCCTTGTCTTACTGTTGGTTGTCACCGAGAAGAGCCTGGCTCCATCCTCGTGACACCCACCCTTTATATATTTATAAACATTGATGAGGTCACCCCTCAGTCTCCTCTTCTCCAAGCTCAAGAGACCCAGCTCCCTCAACCTTTCCTCATAAGGGAGATGCTCCACTCCCTTAATCATCTTTGTGGCCCTGCGCTCCAGCAGTTCCCTGTCCTTCTTGAACTGAGGGGCCCAGAACTGGACACAACATCCCAGATGAGGTCTCACCAGGGCAGAGTAGAGGGGAAGGAGAACCTCTCTTGACCTACTAACCACCCCCCTTCTAATACACCCCAGGATGCCATTGGCCTTCTTGGCCACAAGGGCACAGTGCTGTCCACCAGGACCCCCAGGTCCCTTTCCCCTACACTGCTCTCTAATAGGGCATTCCCCAACCTATACTGGAACCTGGGGTTGTTCCTGCCCAGATGCAAGACTCTACATTTTCCCTTGTTATATTTCATTAATTTTTTCCCCGCCCAACTCTCCAGCCTGTCCAGATCTCGCTGGATGGCAGCACAGCCCTCTGGCGTGTCAGCCACTCCTCCCAGCTTGGTGTCATCAGCAAACTTGCTGCTAGTACACTCAATTCCCTCATCCAACTCGTTGGTGAATATATTGAATATTATTGGTCCCAGAACTGACCCTTGAGGCACTCCACTAGATACAGGCCTCCAACCAGACTCCGCCCCATTGAACACAACTCTCTGGCTTCTCTCCTTCAGCCAGTTTGCGGTCCACCTTACTACCCGATTGTCCAGTCCGCACTTCCTCAGTTTTGCCATGAGGATGCTGTGGGAGACGGTGTCAAATGCTTTGCTGAAGTCAAGGTAGACCACATCCACTGCTCTGCCATCGTCAATCCACCTTGTTATGTCTTCATAAAAGGCTATGAGGTTGGTCAAGCACGACTTCCCCTTGGTGAAGCCATGTTGACTGCCCCCGATGACCCTCTTATCCTTGATATGTCTTAAGATGGCACCAAGGATAAGGTGTTCCATCACTTTCCCAGGGATGGAGGTGAGGTTGACCTGTCTATAGTTGCCCGGGTCTTCCTTCTTGCCCTTTTTGAAGACCGGAGTGACATTTGCTTTCCTCCAGTCCTCAGGCACCTCTCCTGTTTCCCAAGACCTGGCAAAGATGATGGAGAGTGGTCCAGCAATGACCTCAGCCAGCTCCCTCAGCACCCGTGGGTGCATCCCATCTGGACCCATGGATTTATGGATGTCCAGATTGCTTAACTGGTCCCTAACCCAGTCCTCATCAACTGAGGCAAACTCCTCCATTGTCCTGACTTCCTCTGGGGCCTCAGGGGTACGGGGCTCCTCAGGACAGCCTCCGGCAGAGTAGACAGAGACAAAGAAGGCATTCAGTAATTCTGTCTTCTCTGTATCTTGTGTCACCAGGGCACCCACCCCATTCATCAGTGGGCCTACATTGCCTCTGGTGTTAGTTTTATCTGCCATGTATTTGAAGAAGCTCTTCCTGTTGTCCTTGACCCCTCTCGCCAGGTTTAACTCTAAGGAGGCCTTAGCTTTCCTAGTTGCCTCCCTACATCCTCTGACAACAGCCTTATATTCTTCCCAAGTGGCCAGCCCCTCCTTCCATGATCTGTAAACCTTCCTCTTCCACTTGAGTTTGCCCAGCAGTTCCCTGTTTAACCACGCAGGTCTCCTGGCTCCCTTCCTTGACTTCCTGCGCGTCGGGATGCACTGATCTTGAGCTTGGTAGAAGCAGTCCCTGAATGTTAACCAACTATCTTGGGCCCCTTTACCTTCTAGCAGCCTTGCCCACGGGATTTCCTCCAGCAATTGTTTGAACAGGCCAAAGTCGGCCCTGCTGAAGTCCAGGGTTGCAATTCTGCTCGGTATTCTGCTCCCACCACAGGAGATTCCGAACTCCACCATCTCATGGTCACTGCAACCAAGGCAGCCCCCCACCTTTACTGCTTCAACCAGACCCTCCTTGTTAGCGAGGACGAGATCCAGCAGCGCACCTCTCCTAGTCGGCTCCTCCACCATTTGTATCAGAAAGTTATCGTCAATGCACTGGAGGAACCTCCTAGACTGAGGCTGGCTGGCTGAGTAGTCCTTCCAGCAAACATCAGGGTAGTTAAAATGCCCCATAACAACCAGAGCCTGTGACTGTGAGGCCACGCTCAGCTGACCGCAGAAGGCCTCATCAACATCCTCACTCTGATCTGGTGGCCTGTAATAGACTCCCACAACGGTGTCACCCCTGCCAGCTGCCCCTTAATTCTCACCCACAGACTCTCAACTTGCTCTTCAACCGCACCTGGACAGTACTCTATACATTGTAGTTGCTCTCTCACATAAAGAGCAACTCCACCACCTCGCCTGGCTGGCCTGTCTTTCCTGAGAAGGACATAGCCATCCATGACCACATTCCAGTCATGTGAGCTGTCCCACCATGTCTCTGTTAATGCCACCAGATCATAATCTCCTGACCGAACGCAGGTTTCGAACTCCTCCTGCTTATTCCCCATGCTGCGCGCATTGGTGTACAGGCATTTCAGGGAGCGAGCCGAGTACACCGATTTCACCCTAGGGGCCTGAGGGGCCCTATTGTAGCTATTGCTCATCTACCACATCTTCCTTCCCACTTCCTTAATTAGGGCCAAGTTACCCTTGCACAGCCTTTGCTTTTCTTTGCAATAGCAAAAGAAATAAGTGAGGCATAAAGGATTTCTTTGGTCCCCTCTGTCTCTTAATCCAATCTGAAACACATGCAAAACTGGCCTTTCCCAAAGCTTTCCTAAGTCTTCACTGACACGTCTCATCACAGCAAGGCTCTTCAGCTTTCATTCTGTCCTTGCCTACAGCTGTTGCTTATCAGAAAACACTTCTGAAGGACAGGAAATTTTGGAGACATAAACATGCCCCATTTTAAAATGTGTATTTTACACTGGCCCTTTGAGCTTTTAATATCTTCTCCTGAAACTGGCAGCAGCATGTTGTAGGTTTGCACATGATCTTTGCAGTGGTACTTGTGGTGGGCTTTATTATAACTTTGGTTTCTGGTCTGTTTATCCAGTGGATAGTCGGAGTAGGAAGCGTTGAGCTACAAAATATAAGTATTGTGTTAGGTCAACGGGTTCTAACTCAGCGGCTGAGATGCACTGATAATATCCCTGCCTATTCATTGTTAATATTCATCTGGTTAGGTTGTCCCCTCCCACATCTCTGATCAGTAGCTTTGATGTATCAGTTTTATTTAGAAAGAATAGCTCCAGTATAATTTTTGTCTGCTCAAGCAGATACTAGTTAATTTTTTAAAAACTGATATCAGGCCTTGTCTGCTAGCATGTAACTATAGGCAGACAGCTGTCTCCTGTTTGAGTATGCAAGGCTTCATATTTTTGTGCATGCTGGGAGAAGACAACTTTAAAACAGAGCAATGAATTAGCTCATTTTGAGGGTGGGAGGGGAAAAAAAGGTTCTGTACAACTTACCTACTTGCTTCAGAACTGGGTTTTCACAAGTCTACCTTGTCAAAAAAGCACCCTTTGCAATTTTTCCACGTTATCCTTAGTGCCTTCTGGTGTAAAACAGATTACCTAATGCGCTCAAAAGGAGCTGATTTTTTTGTTTGGTTTTTTTAACCATGAACTCTCTGGGGAAAAAGTCATATGCAGGAAGCAAAAAGCACACATAGTGTATCGTAGGAGGCAGCTGCTGTTCACCTAGCCAGTAATTTAACGAGTTGCATATGATGATTCATTTAAAAAAAATTTTCTCTGTTTGAGTGTAGTATTGTAAAACCTAAGACACTGCCCTGCATTCATTAGGTGGTGTTACTGTTTGAGCTTCTAACAACTAGGTGTGGGTTTGTTTGTTATTTTTTTTTTTCAAAAAAATGTATCTAATGCTTTTCAATACTGAAATAGCCATTTAAAAATGTATTTCTTAAGGTATTTTTGATGGTGAGAATGTCATACGGAAATTATTAATTCTGCCATTCTTTAAAAAAGCCAAAACCTGACCTTAGGGCAATGGAAGTGGACAGCAGCTGAAGTTCTGCTGGTTTCCCTTGTGCCACTGTTCTCTAGCTTGTGTCTGAGGAGTGCTGCCAGCATGTACTTTTTCCAAGAATGGAATTATGAAATGTTTCCCTCGATATTGTGCAGTTGTTTTAAGGTTTTCTTCTTCTAGGTGTAAAATGGTGGGGTTTTTTTCTGAACCTGGAAAAATAGTGATGTTCTTGGATACAAAGGTGTGGCCACACTGGCTCTCACCAGGTGTGCTGCTGCACAAGAACATCTGGAGAAGGGAGCAGGGACAGCAGGGACATCAGTACTTTCTGTCACAGTCATTGAAATAGAATCTGTTTTATTTTTCAGCACATTGTAATATGCGGAAGCTAACCAATTTTGTTTAAATTAGTCCACTCTGCCGATATCAGTATGAAATTCAACTGCATTGCAAAGGAAAGAAGTGGGATGGCCAAAAGGTGAGGTGGAATGTGACCTACACTGCTACCAAGTAGGTGTCTGTGATACAAACCAGCTCTGTGCTGCGTGTGGTTCTCCCAGCACACCTTGGTGTTCTGGAAGGGTAAGTTTAAGATGTCCACTGTTGGCATTACACAGAATCTACTGCTCTTTAAACAATAACAGCAGCTATTTTGTTAGTGCTGGTTTGGGGATATGTGAGGGAGAAAGTAGAGATTTTTCTAGGAAAAAATGAGGTGGCTTTGTTTGCAAAGCTAGTTAAATGGGATCCCTCTGAGACAATGCCTTCTGTGACAACCATGCAGACAGCTGGCAGCTTTTGAACACCTACTGCTGAACCTTGTTGCTTTTTCTCCTTTTTTTTTTTTTTTTTTTGGTATCTGGTGGCTGCATGTAGCTTGATGTTTCCAGAACTCAAGTGTTACCAAGAGCACATTTGAAAAGGCTGATAAAGAAGTGGTCTCACGTTAAAATCTTGTGCCTCTGCCATGTTCCTTCACTTCCAACTTGGGATTTCTTTTGCTCTCCTGTCTCATCTTTCCACTGTCACTGTAAACAAGCTGTCAGGCTGTGACCAGCACTACAGTGTTCTGTTGGCCAGTTTAACCACCTGTGATCTCAGGCATCAATATCTGTAGAAAGAACAAGTGCATGTTTTGCCCCTCAAATTGGAGACTTGGAAATTTTTTTTTAATCAGCAAAAGTGCTTTTAAAGCTTAATGTTTACAAACTGAAACTGAACACTTTCCTAAGCCAATGTAAATCTTATTTTGGGTATCTACAAAGGGATCTTAGTAAATGTAATTCTGCATGAAAACTGTGCCATTAGCTCTCTGTTTTAACAGTCTTCTAATCCAATAGGTTTGTTAAAAAGCCAAAGCTATTTAAAGCTTTTAATTTCACAAAACAACCCAATTTAGTTTCAAGCTGCCCTTCAGTTTTACCTCAGTTGAACAGCTAGCTGCTATGTGTATTTGACTTAGCTTGACATTTATCAGCTGTCTTCAAACACAGAATTTATGATATTGAAAACAAGTTTCTCTTCTGAGAAATCATGGGGAAGTGGAGAAAACATTATATTTTCAGGCCATGAATGTAATCCACTGACATTCTCATTTACACATCACAGAGAAAGGAATCTAGAGCTTGAACCAAATCAAAGTGACTTTTTTAATCTTCAAGAAAAACCCACAACTGTTGCATCCCATCTGTACCAAAATATGTTTTGATCCAAAACTCAAAGCTCAGGGGACTGCTTTATGTTTACCCTTCCTGCTCCTCTGTATAAGTAAACAGCTCCAATGGTTCATTTGAAAGACTAATAACTACCTCTGTAGAAGAGACTGTTAGTTTTCCAAGAGAAAATGAAGACTTCACAGAGGATGTTTTCTTTTGCTATATAGCAACACGAGTAAAAGTACTAGAAACTGGCCTGCCTGCCATAACGTATAAAAATAAGAAAAAAAAGACACATTGACATTTTCTCATCTTATGTGTTACTAACAAAGCTCACTTGAGATTCAGTACCTTGCTTAAATCATGAAGACATCCATATTTTCAGTCACCTTTATTGATAAAATAAGTTTACTGTACAGTACACAATTCTAGCCATAAATTCTTTTCAAGCCATCTGCATTACAAAAATAACAGGTATGCAATGAAAAATAGTCACTCCACACACTGTGAAGGTTCTTTAAAATCCTAAAGTGATCGGGTCAGGGGAATGACAGGGGAGACATATCAAACGTGAAGACTAGGAGTAGATAAATTAAGTCACATTTTTTTTGATTTACAAAAATAAACACTAATCAAGCATTATTTCATAATAGAGCAACCATAAAGAACTGTCACAGACTAACAACCCTTCTTTGCTGTACAACTCTGGAGATTGTATTTGAAAGACAAACCAGAAACTCAGCCAGGAAGCTGCATTCAGCATTAAATGGATATAAATGCCTCTGATACCAGTCACTGGCTGAAAAGACACTTCTAAAATGAATAATCAACTGAACCCAAAACTTCTTGTAAGTTTGCAATAATGAAACTCCATTAAAAAAAATTGCTTTTGATAAGTCACCAGCTTGCAAGCTACAGTAGGAATGCAAAATCTAAATTAGAGAAGCATTGGCTAAGTTTTACAGATAAAAATAGCAGACAAGTATGTGCTTGAGCTAAAATGTTTTCCGAAAAATTCCCCCCATGTTTAGCAAGTTTGGAAATGGTTAAAACTCTTTTTTCATGCACATGAATGTCCTCAATATATTCTTAAGCCTAGAAAGAAGCCGGGTTCTTTGGAAAGAGAAGTAGCAGTTTATCCATTTATAAAAAAATGCTGTGAAAATTTGGAGAGCTGGATTTATCTGTCCTTTCAACTGCATCTCCTAGCATATGTATTAGTTAATTAAACTAGCACTTACTGTCTCTATTAAACACTCCTTTCCCACCACTTGTTTCTCTTAAAAGCACTATGGGAAGTGGGGCAGCAACAGAACAAAAATATTAAGTTCTCTATCAATGAGTTCACTGGGCCCTGAAAGTTCACCCTTGGACCTGTGGTGCATTTACCCTGAGCCCAGGGAAGCTGTACTGAGTCAAAGGAAGTTGTATTTAAAACTGGCGCACTTCAAAGTGCTTTGCTTAGTTCTTTTTGCATTGCTGCAACTGAAAAATCAAATTTGATTAAATGACAGTTGACTCCAGAGTAGGAGTTCAACTCATTTTGCTAGGTGGGTATTAAACAGTGAAAATATTCAGTTGTGGGTGGTGTTTGTAGATCTACAGTTTTCCATGGTTGAAAGCTTTCACTTGGTTTGAGTATGCATTCCAAGTAAAGAATACACCAAGACACCAGACAAAAAGTGATGATACACAGCAGTACTAGGAATGTTCTTGCTGCCTTGACCAAATACAAGTTTTTTCAGCACCTTTCTACTACAAGCCTATCTTGTGTAGCACTTCGATTGTATCTGCTTATAAGCTGCACTTTGAGCTAGAAAAGCCAATTCCTTTTCACTTTTGCAAGTATTTCAGAATTAAAAGTGAGCAGTCTATTTGTCAGTATAGCGTATTGAAGTTTTTCCTAGTGCAAACATAACATGTACCTGAAACTTAAAAACCTTCTTGATGACTATTGAGTACTTCAAGAAAAATTAGGAGTATTGAATGCAGGCTGCCAACTTTGCCATAGAGCTTCTCCCTCCTTTCCCCAACCACCTTTCTGCTGCTGTTTGGGTGCTTTCAAAGTGCAGTTTTCCAGTCGGGAAGTTTGGGCAGGCAACCAAGAGAAGAAATTGGTGGGACTAATGTGGCTTCTTACCTATAGAGAACTGAGCCTGGTTTTCTCTCTTAAAAGCTAAGGCAGACCGATACTATGCTGCTTGTGTTTCAGAAAGCAATAAGGTGGGAGCAGCTCTTTTATGTATAATTAGTTGGATTTTCAAAACATGAAATAATCTTGCTCAATTTCAAAAAATAAATATTGAACAACTGCAAAAGCATTGCTTATGCTTAAACAATTTGCCTTCTGTTTAAACAGGATACTCTGTGGCTAAATAACAGAAATCCTTAAGTTTTATGCTGCCTATGTACCCTTTCCATGAAACAGGTTTGTAAAGTGAGAATTTTAAAAAAACTTAAAGGGGAAAAAAAATGTAATATGGATCATGCACAAAGCATATTCCTAAGTTACTACTTTTTAGCCAGAGATCAGTCTTTAAATCTTACCTTTATATAATAGGTGCACTGACCGTTTGTATGAGCAATAGTTTATATAAATTGTGTGAAATCTTGTCTTTTTATCTGTAAAATTGCTTCATATAAAAATAATTTGCAATTCAGTAAGTGCATTAATCATCCATTTCCTACTGAAATTAGATGTATGGCAATCTGTCACTAAGCTTTTTGTAGAATACCAATTTAAATTTATTTTGCGCAGTATAAAAGCCACTAAACTGGAGTTTGAGATGCATTAGCCTGCTGGTGCCCTATTCAGTAACAAGTGCTTGACAAGTGACCCCTGATACTCCCTTTTAAAGTGTGCAACTGAAGCTTGTTGACTTCCAGAGTCTTCAGCTTTTCCTCAGGCTCAGATCACTGCTTGTTACTAATCCTGACAGAGATGTACTCTCTGATGCATCTTCTTTCTTGAGGTTCAGGAATGATTCTCTAGTTATTTGTAGAATTTCTCGCAAGCCTTTGTTTTCTTGCTATAACCAGGGAAAGAAAAAGCATTTAATAGAACTCCAGAAAGAAGTCAAAATAACTACCTTAATAATCTCCCCTCTCCTCTATTCCAAATATATGTGTAAGGATTAAAATACTGTTTTGCAGTTAGGCAGAGCCATGTTATCTTCTAAAATTAAGTTTCTGACTCTCTTGCTCTCTTGAATGGGCATTAGCATAAAAAAAAGCTCAAAACACAAAGATGGGTAAGAAAAGGGTAATTAAGTTCAAAAGTTGCATTTAAAAACCCCTCCCATTCTTTCCACAAAGACTGTCCCATAATGAAATGCTGTGCTAGCACTTAATCAAAGAGCAATAGTGTTGACCCTCCAATGACGAGCAAATGATAATCCTCCCAAAAGCACAAAATTATTATTAAAAAATATATATTTAAAAACCAAAGGTGTGGGTATTATTATTTGCATCCTAGTGTCTTATTAGGATGAATTAGTATTTTTTTCCTACCTTTTTGCTATACTCACAGAGATTCCAAAAAAACCAGAAAGCTTAAACCAGTATATAAATACAAATTTCTGGTGATAAAGTATCACCTATGCAAGACTTCAGAGTGAGCTGTAGCGGGGAAAACAGTATGGTCCACCCAACAAGGAAAGTGCAACAAAATAGCAATGTGACTGATACAGTAACTCAATAGAAATCATAGTGGTAACATTTACTCCATTGCTACTTGTGCTATTGCTATTTTGATTTCATACTTACTTCAAGCTGAATGATCCGTTCCTGCTCTTTACAGCCATGCTTTTCATCAATTTCAATGGCTTTTCTCATTACTGCTGCCATTTCTGTAATTTGGTCTACATGCACTTGCAACTCCTAAGACATAAAAATTAAATAATGACAGCTTTAGGAATATATTTTTTGCATTATTAATAACAAGCAAAGCATTAAATGTGCGTTTTGAGTGCTGTATCACTTAATAAAAATGTGAACACAGGCCTAAATTTGAGAAAACAAGTTCTCTATAACTTCACAGCATGAGCGGCCACTGTGGTCCTGTTTACTTAAAGAAATCTGGTTTGCCATACAGTGATCCTTTTATTAGAATTTTATATCCATAATAACTATGTCTTCCATATGGCTACAAGTTAGCCATGTGCTTGCTCTGACAAGGTCTCTCCCTGTGTTCTAGGAGTTGATGTATATAATTTTGGACTCCTCTAAGAGCAGCAGCGTATGTGACCTTTTTTCCCTTAGTTTGAAACCTGATCCCAAGTCCAGTACAGCCAGTACCAGCCCACGGGTAGGTGTTTATCCCTCAAAAAGCCCAGGTGAAGTGGTCATCCTTACTGTGTCATATATTAGGAAACTCAGATCTGTCCTTTGCTTTTTTTGGATACTTCTGCTTGAATCCACTTCCAATTACAGCTTATCTAGGATCTGTACTTCACAGGTCCTTGTCCTTGCTGAATTATGAAAAAAAACTTTTGTGTCCTGACCTCTTTGTGACCATTCACTGATGCTGGTGTGGTACTGCCCTATTATAAATAACTACCACATTTCAGTGAAAGATTCAAGAAGGAAGAAAAAGAGAGCAGTAGTTTTGTTTGCTCTTGTCCCATTCCACTGCTAGGAGTGGGATGACAGGCATAACAGCCTTTGCAAGGAAGCCAGATTTTAGAGAAATCTTCACTGTTTGCAGAGAAGTGATCTCTTACCTGGACCTTGGTGGTTCAGGTGATGGTTTATTTTCTCGACAGCCAACGAACCAGCAAGAAGTGCTTAAAGGGTCACTACTTCATTTTCCCTGCAGATCTAGATAAAGAGCCTATGCCTTTGGTATTCATTGCTGATCAGTTAAGCCAAATATTTTAATGGTATTTCCAGAAGCTTTTATTTTCCGTTGTCTTTTTCTCAACTTGCCTTTTACTCCAACTCTACTATCATGCCATCCTACCCTTTGGACAAAATTCATAACAGTTACTAACTAATATCAGGAAAAGCTGAACAGTGGGACTGAAATGAAGAACAGTGGAGGCTCAAGCTAAATCCTCCCTTTAAATGATGAATTTGACCGGAGGTCCCTACATCTAGTGGATGCCCAGTTTTCCTTTAAACTACCAGAAGTGATTAAACTATAAGTTATAGTTCAGCTGTTTACTAATGAAATGCCCGCTCACAGGAGCAAGGTAGAATTTGCTGCAAATCTTTATTTTCTTCTTGGTTTCCAGTTGAAGGTGATTAAGTGAAACATTCCTTCAATGAAAAACTAAATTTAGCTTGAAATGAAGCTGTGATCTGTGGTAAAAGGAGGAGTTGGCAAGGATGTACCTTTAAGAAGGACTGGGAAGAAATTAGTGGTTTTTAGATATACTACCGCTGTCCTCTCTACTTCCTATTTTGCCTGCTTATGTGGCCTCTTCATCAATATTATTTATGGCCTGTTCCAAGGTCATTAATGTTACAGCAGATGCTAACACAAAACTCTAATGTTCTACTCTGGAAGGCAGATACATAAAACCTGGATGCTGTAATATTAAAGAATGCAATGAAAGCGATTCTTTAGGAAGATAGCCTCAAACATCTACTAACACTGTTTATATCTCTCTCCTTTTGTTTGCCATACATTGTCTTTTTCCTCTGAAGATTAAAAACAACCACCAAACAAACAAAACACCACACTGGTTTTTAGGTCTTGTTTCATCTAGAATTCGAACAGCACACTTAGATCAGGGTCATTACTACCAACACACAATATTCTCTTGCATACAACACTGCTAAAAGAAATTGGTTTTCTATTTAAATGAGGTGCTTTTTGATTGCAGAAATCAATGACTTTGCAACAATCTTTGTAAATAGACACTTAAGTTAATAGCTGCCACTTGAGGGAACAGCAATTACTGGTAACAACTAGATTAATTCCTTAGGCATGATGGATTTTTTATTTAACAGGAAAGAAGTATTTAAAGACTGCTTCAAGATTGTTCAGTCTTATTGAATGTGAAGGCTGATCAGTAGAATAAATAGTGAAATTCCAAAAATCCTAAGTGTCAGGCTAAGGGTGATAAATCCTCTTCATCCGGCATTCTTGTGGAATCAGATTTAGCCAAAATGTTCAAGTTTAAATCTCCTGTTCAAATAATACTGTTCAGTTTGGGGTTTTTTTAAACCCCAAGCTTTTAATGCATAGAAGTGCTCCTAAATGAAGTTTCACAGTCAGGACAGATATAATTTTACCCTCTTGTCTCGATATTCTTGAAGCTGTAAGATATACTATATGTTAAGGTAACTTCTTTTGAAAAGAATGTATACTTATAGGGTTTTTTTTTTTTAGGAGTTTATGTTAAAGATATACTTCTAATCCAGTAAATTCTTGCATACCAATCTAAGTAGCCCTATTGAAATCAATAGCACTAGTTACATACCTGTGATTTTTTTTTTTTTTAAGGAGGTAACTAAAGATCAAATTCTTAAACTTTGTTTTCATAGTATGTGGACTCTAACTCTGCTTTGCAGACTCAGCTTGTTGAGGTCAAATATTATTAAACACTGTTCTCTGATAATGTTTCATATAAAATGTAATATAATACTTTGTTAGAAAGCTCCTGTTTAGATCTGTTAGTGACCTAGAATTGTGAATTTTCCTGAAAATACACTAAAAAACCTAAAGTATGTATTAATGCTAAGGCTAATATATGGTTTTCCATATATTAGCCTTAAATGAAGCCGCTGAATACTCATATATACCTCATTATAGCTTACAAAAATGTTGCCAGATGGCACTTTGCTTTTCTAGTTTTCAAAAACTGTGAAGCACACCAAATACCAGCAACTTTCACCACCCTTCAAGCATCTTGATGCTGCCCTGGATTCTACTTAGCAATCCTGATCAGTACTGAGATCTATGGGCATTTGGAAGTATAATAGGGCAGTTGCCTTAAAGACCTAGGCAAAACAAAAGTAAATTAAATAGATACAGTAATGAAATGCTACTTGATAAGACCTTAAATAAATCAGAAGCTGGTAAGGTTGACTTACTAGACTAATCAAGTTTCCTGTTTGCATTTCATGGACTGGATTACAAAAATTAGGACTTGTTAGTACAATGGTACAGAAACTGAAACAAAGTAAGCTTTCAACTGATCCACTACAAAATAACTGAAGTGTTAAAAAAAAAGAAGGCAAAAGAACAGTGAAGTTATTACCTTGGAATGTTGCTCTTTTAACTTTGTTATTATACTTGGATCATCCTTTTTGCTTGCCATTAGCAACCTAAACATCTGTTCTCTGTACTTGCTCATTATGAGTTCCAAAGCAGACTGATGTTCTTCAAGAGATGTGCGTAGTTCTATCAACATAATTTTAAATTCAGTTAAAGTTTAACAGAGAAGAACGGAAACAAAACGCAAAAGTACTTCAGCTTGAGAAAACCAAAATAAGCCCTTAATCAAGTGTCCCCTCTCCTTGCACTATAAAATCTACGCAAGCTCTGCAAACGTCTTCAGTGGTGACTGCCCTGGGAGAATTCTTGTTCAGTCATAAACAGGAGGTCTTCTATTAATATGACTTCATATTCAGTCCCTTTAGCTGATATAAGCCACCTTGAGTGTAGCTGAGGAGCTTTACTCCAGCCACTAAAAGCAACACTGTATAAAAACTGGAAAGATGTTTTAATCCGCAGCTTAGTAAAAGAAGAGTTAAAAAACGCTTGTTCAAAATATACTAAGTCAAAGGACAAATAACTCCTGAGATAAGACAATATTCATACAAATCAAGATACTTAACTCCTTTGCTGAATACAACTGTTAGAATACCTACGGCACTCCAGGAAGAACAGTATATTCGCAGTGCACAGAATTCCAGAAGGAATTATACTACTGCACTTACACTACAACTTGTCCTGACTGCTGCTAAATTAATTATTTTTAGCAGTAGGAAAACACATTTCCAAATAGATACCCATACCGTAGAAGTAAATTATGTCTAACTCCTCACTTGCGCTGAACATTAGATAAGGACTGAAAAAGTAATCTTCCACAGTTCTCTCTTTTTGTTAATCACAGTCCCGGTGGCTGGACATTACAATTCTTTATTAGATTGCATTATGATCAGTTAGACTGATCAACTGAGATTAGAAGAAAAAAATTCTTCTACAACAATTTTTTGAGAATAGCTCAACAGTAAAAGTCTGATTCCAGTGGCACAGTCTTGAACCTGTAAAGGATAGAATATTCATGTTTTACCTTTATTTTCCTGTTGCAATTCCCTAATCTGTCTGTTTTCTTGTTGGATACCCATCACTAATGTAGACCGAGGACGATGTCTTGCTACTTCATTGAGCTCTTGAATTTCTTCTTGGTACTAGTTATTAAAACAAAAAACAGACAAACAAATTTGAGTAACCAAAGGCAAGCATTACTCAGCAAGTCACAAAGGTCCAGTTCTCATGTCAAAGTTTGTAACCAGCAAGATAATGCTTGTTTTTAAATAATAATATCAAATAAACACACTCTTCTGAAGGTGTTGCTAACATACTGCCCTTTAGAGAGACAAAAGTATCGCCTCTGTTTTTAAACAATTTTCATACCTCAGGTGTGTGTAGTGGGCATTATCTAACCTTCAATTAATACAGGTCAAATTCACCATCAAGTATTTTAAAACTGATACACATATGGTAAAGAAAAACTATGAGGTATTAACCTCTAGATATTTACTGTGGCTTCCCAATACCTTAAACCACAAGGTTGTATGGGTACAAGTCACATGGACCTGAATAAATGGATCCTGACTCTCAACAAATAGGTAAATTTAACACTCTTGAGCTGAAGTTATTGTCTGCATGACTAGTTTTACAGGGATGAAGCACACGCAGGGTTTTATTATTTTATAGGCCCATTAACACATCTTGCATTCTATTAAAATGACAAGATGAACTCCTATACGGAAAAATCAATAGACACCTTTATGGTTTTCAAGAAGTTCTCTGGTGAAAGTCATGCTCAGCCTAAAACAATGCCTTGAATAGCTTAACATCAGAGTGGAAATAATCACAAATAAGCTTGAGAGGCTGCTTTGAAACAAAAGGAGATTGTGAAAAGTGTTCTGAACAGAAGCAAGCATGACAGGGCCTCTGTATGACTACATGCGCTTCCTGAAATTAGTAAGGCAAGTAGTATTTCACAGAGAGCAAAACACAAGGCATCACACAATGGTTTGTAAGACACCAACTCCATTTCTACCAGTGTTCTTCAAATAAGTGGTAGTTTTCAATATTTAAGCCAGAGTAATCCAGAAAATGTCTTCGTAGGATCAGTCTAAACATATAAACAACCTATTTTTAGACCACGGTCACACCTATAATGAAAATAATTAGTATGGTATTAAAGGATTAACCAAATAACATACTGATACTACATTGTATAGTAGCACACGAAAATTATTTTAAATTATGTGTTTCCAAGTTCTTCTTTTAATGGAGTAAGTAAAGGTGGAAAACAAACCTGTTTCATTGCTTCAACCCGCTTGTTAAGAGCTGTAGTCTGTTCAATAAGAGCTTCTGCTGCGTTGTCATGTTCCCTTAGCCGTTCCACCAGCGCTTTCGCATCTGCTAAGGCTTTTTCAATTGTGCAACTCATTTCTAAAGATTAGAAATGTATTATTTTCACAACACCACCTGTTTGCTATACAGATAACAGCTATCTATGTGATGTATATATCTATATTTAAGTCTAAAACTTTCCCTTGGGAACATCCAGACATTTTGTTGTCTTTTAGAAGTAAGGAAATCTATATATCTTAAGAACACCCTAAAGTCTGCCTTTGCTTTTCCTACTTTGTAATTGCTGTTGAGACCATATGTCAGAGCAAGGAAATAAAAGCAAACATATGGAACCTGAGCAGTGCATGTCCTTCTGTAAGTAGCAGAGGGAAAAAAAAAATTTACATTAACTATTTCATTTTTCAATATACATTTTTTCTAATGTGCCCTCCTACCAGTCAGATATACTTCAAGATATTTGAGAAGTATAAATCCAGCACAAAAGAGAATGCCAGAGGACTACAGTGGGCTGGAAGATTTTGGCAAATTAAATCAGCAGAGAAGGAACAGCTCAAACTGACAGAGCTGAGGAAATTCCTCAGGGAAAATTCAGAAGGCCAAAGGCTTGTGTGTTCTTTGTGTCTATAAGTGAACACAAACATCAGAGCATGGAACGAAATTGCAAAATTTTCAACAGGATAGAGAAAGATAGCAACTTCGCTAAGAAAAAGAACCAACTGCATAGTTAAAATACCAGCCATCTGATTGCAGCACTTGTTAGCAGAAATTACCTATTGCTATACTTAGGAAATGCTTGTACATGTTACTATACATAGAATTTTTTCATACTCATTCTTGAGATGTTGTTTCAAGGCTGAGGTTTTCAGTCTAAGTTTTTGTTTTCTTTTAAGAAACCTTGCATTTCTTCTACTGAAAAGGAAATTACTTAAACTCCTTGAACAGTTCTTCTGCGATCAGAGAGCAACGATGGAGGCTTTTTAGTTATGGGCCTTATTAATATGAGGCTTGATATTTGTTTCAGGAAACTTTCTAGGGTAACACAACAATCAACTAAATCAATTTCATAGCCAGGCCATTTGCTAAAGGAGAGATTTTTGTAAGCGTAAAAGGTCAGTGAGCCTTTCCTGAGATACAGGAAAAAGATTTGCTCCAACTTAATTTTCCAACTTTCTTAGGCAACTTGGCAAAGCACTGCCAAGCTTAAACAAATCCTCATGTTTTCCCCAGCTGATGTTTTCACACTGTCCCAGGTAAGTAACAGAAGTAAGGATATTTCAAACACCAGAAATTCCAGCAGTCCCCTCAAAACACTTACAAACCTGCCCTCATGCATTAAGGTGGGGGAAAACTAAGCAAGGCAGCAGCAGAGTTTGGAATGTTTCCTATACACCTTTATAATGTTAATTGTTTCCTGTTTATCAGCCAGAGTTTTCATTTTAACTTCAATATGATGTATACGTGTATTTGAGGTATCAAGTAAAGTTCTTCAGCAGGCTGGTGTGTTATCACAGGTAGTTAATTTATTCACTCTGGTTTAGCAGTTCGAGCTTTTTTTAATATTATGTAGATAGGGATCATCCTACAGTGTTTTTAAAGATCTGCTTTTCTTGCTCCTCATTTCGCCTTCCAATTCTGGTCTCATGTTCTTACTGGACTACAAAAATGTCACAGACAAAAGATCACCTTGCACACTAGCTGGCTAAACTGTTACAGAAATTGATTTAATCAGATCCATATTTAAGGAGAATTCAAAGAGCAGTCTTTAACTCGATTCATGGGTCATGAATTCTCTAGGCAGCACAAACAAAGCCTCTCAAGCCTCTCCACGAGCTTGGAATACATTTGACATTCAGACTATAATGCAGTTAACACCTCTGATAATTTGTATGCATCAAAATAAATTTTTAAACACGGTATGTATTCATCCTCCCATGCACTTTCTCATTTTGACTCAACCCAACTACTCAAGATAAAATGAAACTAGTTTGTAACAAAGCCACTTGTGTTCTTTTTCACAGCAAATGAGTTGGGGAAGACACATGTTGCAGCTTGTGTGGAACATGGCTGCGCAAATCAGCACTGACTGTCCACTGGCACCTGCAGCACCTTCATTGAGCAGGCCAGAGGCCATCTCATATTTTCAGGTAGGATTTATACCTCAAAGAGGACAATCATTATTTGTACCATGGTAACTCATAGTAGCTCCAGATCCTAACTAGGATTACTTTGGGCAAGACACTGGCCCTAATCCTTGGAATTTAAAATTCTCTCTAGTTGCTTGTCTGGCTACCCATGAAAAACAAAACTTTCGTCTTATTCTAAAAGAGATCTAAATCTTTGAGTTAACCTGGCCATTTAGACGGAAAACCCCAATTAATCAAATATAATTCATTTAAGCAAATTATTGTTGTATATTAATCCTTTTTATGAGCATGAGGACTATAGTAGCTAAAACTTAATGATTCCTGAACTCTACCCTACAAGAGATGCCCTGTTGCAAATGTATTTGTTACACTGCAATCTAATCAACAGGGTCAACAGGTAGCAAGAGCGACAACTCAAACAACATACCTATACTGCTATTAAACATTCATTTTCTGTCACTTCCTGCTCTTTACTAATTGCTTTCATTATAAAATTTGGCTGCCTTTAAAAAAAAAAAAAAACAACAACACACACCCCAAAGAACAAAGATTTTCGTGCAAATATAGCCTTCCTCTAGTTTTCTGTCTCTTCTTTCTTTTATATTCTTACTGAAAACTACCTTCCCCATACCTTAACGCTCTGGGTTTTTTTTTTTTTTCCAGCTCCACAGTTACCACAGTTTTGCAACGCCGAAACCACGCTGCGGTTTCTGAGAGACTTTTAGGCTGGGTGCAAACGTCCCTGAGCACCCTCCGTGTAGGAAGAGAGTCCCACGGGCTGAGCAGGCGCCACCACCACCCAGCAAACAATGAGCCTCCCACAGCAAGCGGGCCCAGCCCGCGAACGGTGCCGCCGCCGCAGCCCGGTCACACGCGGAGCAGACCTGCGGTTGCCCCGCGGATCGAGGCGGGAAGGAGGAGAGGGGGAGTGTCGCCGCCTCCCCACCCCCGTCGCCACCGCGAGAACGGATGCTGAGGCACGCCAGTCAGGACTGTCGCGACACCGGCACCTGCCGTGACACGGCGGGCACGGAAGGGCCGATGAAGGCTCCCTCGCCGAAAACGAGCGGCGGGACGCGCCCCGGCCCGCCCCAGCCGGCAGTGCTAAAGGGGTGGGGGGGGCTCCTCCTGCTCCCTCGCACCCCTCGTGGCGTCACGGCCCACGGGCTCCTCGCGCGCCCCACCGCGAGCCCGTTGGGCTCCCAACCGCCCGGCAGCAACGGCATCTGCACCCTCTCCCCTCCACCCCGCGCCGGGCTGTCCGCGAACGCCCTTTCCCCGCCTCACGCCACTCACTCATGACCGGAGGCTCCGGCGGCGCCGGGGATGAAGCCCCGACCGGCCCGCCCCGCTGTCAAATGGCGGCGGGCCGCAGGGGAAGCGGAGGAGGGCCGGGGGAGGTGCGTCCCCGCCAGTGGGCGGGGTGAGGGGAGGCGAGGCGAGAGCGGCGGCGCTACCTGCCAGCGGCACCGGGCCGGCGGGCGCCCGCCGCTCTCGCGAGAGGACACCGCGTCCCCGCCGCTTCTCCCAGCTCTCGCGAGAAACGCCGCCCCGCCTCCCGTCTCTTCTCCTCGCTCCGTATTGGCTCCCTCTGACACGAGAGGCCCACCCCTCCGCCGCCCGCCTCCCTCAGCGCCCCCTCTAGCATCTCGCGAGACCGCCGCCTCGGGCTCCTCCCGGGCGCCGTGCGGGAAGCGGCGCGCGGGCGGTGTCTCGCGGCAGGGCGGGGCGGCGCGGCCTGTGCCCAGGCGGAGGGGGCCGAGCGGTGGGGCCGGGGCGGGCATGGCGGGTGAGTGAGCCCTGCCAGCCGGCGGGGCCCGGGGGTGGCTGGCGCCGCCGCCGGGGCGGTGCGAGGGGAGGAGGAGGAGGAGGAGGAGGAGGGGAGAGGCGCTCCCCCCGCCAGCGCTGGGGGAGCCGTTGTGCCAGCGGCGTAAGTGGCCGCGCGGGGGTCTCGCGGCCTCAGGGGTGGGCGGAGCGGGGGGGGCTTCGGCCGCTTCTCCCACCCCCGCGGGCGCCGGGCGCGGAGGCAGGAGCTGGGCCCCGCCCTCGCCGCGGAGCCGCCGGCGGAGGAAGCGAGCGGAGGGGCATGGAGGTCGCCGGGCCGGAGGCGCCCGCGCCCGACCCTGTCTAGGGCGCCCCGCGGGCCTCATTCCTCCTCCTCGGAGCGAGCCCGCGGCAGGGCCCGGGCGCGGCGCGGAGCGGGACCGGGACTTCTGCAGCAGCGGAGGGGCCGGCCCAGGTAAGAGGCACTTCCCCTCCTCCCCCCCTCGGCCTCCGGGCGGGAGGAGACCGACCTCGCCCCCTCCGGACCCCGCCGGTCATTCGCGACCGTGCGTCCCTGCAGCTGAGGAGCCAGCTCGGCCTCCACGGCCCCTCAGGCGCTTTGCCAGGCTAAAGGCAGGAGGCAAGTGCTTGGTCCGGGCTTGGCTTCTGCCGGAGAGCTGCAGTTGGCCCGGCTGCTGCTGTTCAGGGCGGCTGGGAAACCTGCCCCCCAGAGCGAGGTGCTGCCTGTAGTCTGGCTTGGGTAAATACCTTTTTTTTTTTTCTTTTCTTTTTTTTTTTTTTTTTTTTTAAACGACCTGGTATATATTTTGGAGGTTGGCATAGTCTATAATTCAGCAGTATTTGCCAGGGGGAAATAGATTTCCATACTAGAAACCTCATGGAAACGTCCGGAAGTTGTATGAGTTTGATATGAGGAGTGTGTGGTCTAAGTAGCACTACCCTAAGATTAATTTTTTTACGTAGTTTGGGTCTCCAAGTTGTGGGATCCACCCTAACACAGGGATCTGACGTTATAGTTGCTTCAAAAGTATTGATTTCGGTGATGCCTATAGCAGAGGGAAACCCAGTCTGTTGGTCTGAAACTTGAAAATGCATCACACTTCATTGCAGATTTCTCAGGCATCACAATTGGGAAGAATGCAAGGAGTGCTGCTCCAAGTCTTGCTGGATAGGAAACATTTACATTATAATTTCAGACTCGATATGTCTGTAAGTGAGAGACCAAAGTACAGATGCACATATTAATTTAAAAATAGAAACATGTACCTAGCAAAGTGAAGGCTGAAAATCTACTTAAAAGTCTGATGTTTGTGATACTTCCAGGTCTGTATAACCTAATAACAAATTATTTCTTTTCATGTTGCTTATTTCAAGAAATAAACTTTAAATAGCAAGCAGTTTCTCTTTTTTTTCTTAAAAGTTTCTTCTAAGTAGAAAAGTGGGGAGGGTACTACTATGCATTGTTGTTGCCTTTTCAACAGTATACTTCCACACTTTCTATATTTTTTTCCCTTGAGAAATACAGTTTCTGCTGATTAGAAATCTAGTATACTTTAGATATGGTCTGGTAAGAGTTCTAGAGGATATTTGTTTCCATGTAAATAGATTCATAAAATGGGAGGTTTTGTAGTTTTTTAAAAAAGCTTAACACGTTTGTAAGAGCTGATATGCGCAATATGTAATCTAAATACCGTAAGGGGAAGCTTCGTTAAAACTTGCATATTCTAGTAAGATAACTTTATACTATATAAATTGCACAGCAATCGTGACTTTTTTTTTTTTCACCTTGTACATTTTCTTTCTGATTTTAGTATCCGTTTCTTTCAGGAAGAAAATGAAAATCTTTTCTGAGTCTCATAAAACTGTTTTCGTTGTGGATCACTGCCCATATATGGCAGAATCCTGTAGACAACATGTTGAATTCGATATGTTAGTAAAGAATCGGACCCAAGGAATTATACCTCTAGCACCTATATCAAAGTCACTATGGACCTGTTCAGTGGAATCATCCATGGAGTACTGTAGAATAATGTATGATATTTTCCCTTTCAAGAAACTGGTAAGTAATTCTAGCTGCACTGCACATGATACTTGATAGTATAACAGATATTTTCCCATTTTAATGACGTTTTTTAATATCATTAGTTGTTGGTGAGACTAAAAGATAAAATAGAATTTATTTTATAAAAATGTAATTGTGCTGTTAATACACTTTATAGCTATTTAAGTTGATTTGAATAATATATGAATTCAATTATGTATTTATTTTTGGGACTTTTCATTGTCTTAATGCCACTTTGTAACTCAGTGCAAAACATGAGGAGAGGTGCTTTAAGGTAACTTATAGCTCAGGAGAACACAAAAATAAATCTGTAAGTTTACAAAAGCTTGAGTGAGGTATAGCTTCAAATTGGATTTTGTTTCTAAACACACTTGGTAGCACTTCTTAAGGTTTTTGGTGCCAACTTTGAAGGAATTCTGGGCTTTAGGAAGAGGTAGGATATCCCTAAAGCTACCAGTGTGAAAAAAGGGAGCTTCCTGGCACGCAGCGAGCTCCTTATTTAGAAAAAGAAATGCCTGGTGGATTCTGTAACATTGTATCATAAATTAGGCTAAATAAGCATTGGTTTTTTAGATCTTTTATCATTATTGAGTAAACCATTGTGCTGTGCCTCAAAACAAACCCCACTGAAGTGAAATAAGCTTGTGACAGTGATATATTGGCACAAAGTAGTGACGATGGAATACTGGCTGTGTCAGGGAGCAGCTGAGGCAGAGGCCGGGCACTAACAAAAAACGCTGGTAGTTCCATGATTTGGTGTGTGTCAGCCACGCTGCCTTGATGGATGCATGCCTTGTTTCTCAGGCAATGTATGTTTAATTTAAACTCTATGGTTCAGAGCATTTAATATACAGTCAAGTCCCATTATGGGATTATATCAAGTGTGTGTTTAGTGGATTTGAATCAGTTGGCTGACCCAGATCTTGAGTAGTAAGTGAAACTGAAATTGAGATGGAAGGTGTGGTGCTTCTTGACTTTTTTGTCATCTTCAGAATGTGTTTTGCAATGTGGTGTTTGTTAAATCTTGCTAGATATTTACCCCTGTGATCTACTGTGACAGTCTTTAGAGAGTGATTTGTAATATTGCAGTATTAGAATTTAATTTATTTTGTAGCTATTCCGCTGAAAATATTACCTGATTATTGAAACACTTTATAATATTCTGCAGTGCTAATTTGGTGAAGAAATTAATTTAGTGGTATCATGTTATCAAAGGGTTAACTGGATATAGGAGGAGTGGATGCCATTTGTGTTTTTGTTGTCTTTTAGATTGGCTTGTCATTGCACATATCTGTATTAGAAGAAGGGTGTACTTCATGTTTGTTTGGATTTGGGGAAGTAGCTGTAATGGCTGTTATCTGTATGATTGGCTGTTGTCTTACACGTCCTTTTTTGATCATTTTAGGTGAATTTCATTGTGAGTGATTCTGGGGCTCATGTCTTGAATTCTTGGACTCAAGAAGATCAGAACTTGCAGGAGGTATGCTTTGCGACTGTTGTATTTTAAGTCTAGTTTAATTGTGGAATAAATAGCAGCTGCTTACCATGTCCAATACGAAATAACTTTAATTAAAATTTTGGTGGATCTGGTCTTGGAATTATGTAACAGAATTTTAAGTAGTAGCCTGTGAAGCTGGACTACTCTATAGGCAGCTTTACGTAATTTTAAAGAGTCTAGTAGCTTTCAGTATAAAGTCGTATATTAGAATAAATGTTATTAATAAATTACCTACGGATTTCTTCTGTAATTTGGTGATACTTCTTGATTTTTTTTTTCCTATTTGCGTAATAGTCAAATAAACTATGTTAAAAAAAATAAAGAAGGGTGTGGGTTTTTTTTTTTTTGCTCTTGTTTTGTTTCATACTGAATGGGCTTGTCCTCTGAAAAATTTGAGGAGCAACTGAATTTCCAAATTCTCAGAAAACAAAAGCACATGGCAACTGATAATGTTAGAATTTCTTTAAGATATTGGATATAACTTGCTCTTATAGCCAGGCATTTTTCTGTAATAAATGAGAATATTATATTCTCGAGGTGTCGCTGTTTACTGCAGGGCAACAATAAACCGTGGCAGATGCTCTTGTTAACCCCCCCGCCCTCCCCACTAAGGAAAGGTAATAGGAGGAAAAGGGAGAGAGACTTGCAAGTTGGAAAAGTTAAAAATGCTTTACTAATTCTACTAATAAATAGAGAAAATAATACAAAATATACAAAACCAATCTTGAATTTCCTGGGGTAGTGCAGCATCGCTCCAGCAGCTACAGGGCAGGCACCTGGAAGTCCTGGGCTGGACTCCACAGTAAACCGGAACTGGATTCAGGGATGCAGGGTCTGGAATCAGGGCTTGGATCGCAGGGACAACGGGCAGGGTCCTCTTCAGATGCTGGCTGTGGTCGAAGAGAGCGAGACCCTTGTGATCTCCCACTTTTATAGGGTGTATAACATGTATGGGATGGAATACTCAGTTGGTCAACTTTGGTCACCTGTTCTGTCCGCCCCTCCTTGCAAATATGCCCCTCTCACTTACAGGATGTGCAAAACTTATCAGTAACCTTGGCTGCCATAGCAATAAGTCAAAACCTGGGCCTCTTCTGCATACCATTGCTACCCTTATCAGCTCCAGAGCGGACAGTGTCTGAAAAAACATGCAGCTAAATTCAGAAAAGTGCAGTTACTCAGAAGAACTTACCTGAAAGGAAAATTCACTAAAAGAGAGCTGCTCTTGTTTTAAACAAAACCAGGGCACAAGGCTTAGTAACAATTAATAAATGAAATGCAAAGAATAATTTAAGGCCAGATGTTTTCCAGAAGGCTGGGAACATATAATGGTCTTTAATTGTTGTTTGGTTTTGTCCCAACGATATTAATTTGCATGTGAAATAAATGATAATGATCACTTTTCTCTTAACTGATCATTTTAATAAATGGCTGGGAAGTAACTTTCAGTAATAATTTCTCTTTCTTTTTAACTAGTTGATGGCAGCATTAGCAGCTGTTGGGCCACCTAATCCTCGAGCGGATCCAGAGTGCTGCAGCATACTTCATGGTCTGGTTGCAGCAGTTGAAGCACTCTGCAAAATTACAGAATACCAGCATGAGGCTCGAACCATGCTCATGGAGAATGCAGAACGTGTTGGAAACAGGGGAAGAATAATCTGTATTACTAATGCAAAAAGGTATGTGTGAGAAAACATTTAAAAAACAGAAGTTATTTCATATATTTGTAGAAGTGTTTTCATTGATTGCCATAAATTAGTGCTCTAAGTAGCTAGCTTTTTTTGTGGTGTGTTTGTTTTGTTGCGTGGTGGTTTTTTGTTTGTTTTATTGGGTTTTGGTTGGTGTTTTGTTTGTGGTTGGTTTGTTTGTTTGTTTCTTGCCTTATTAAAGGTTTCATTTATGGAGGTCTGACAGTAGCAAACCAAAAATTTCCCACTTGACATAGGAGAGCATTTAGTGGCATGTTGCTTTGAACAGGAAGATCGATTATCCTGCATTTAAAAAAATAACATTTTTTTCTAGTGACAGTCATGTTCGGATGCTTGAGGATTGTGTTCAGGAAACCATTCATGAGCATAACAAGCTTGCAGCTAATTCAGATCAGTGAGTATATCTTTTTACAAACGTAGTTTCTTTTATTCTGCACATGCCAGTTATACCTTTCTGTGAAATATGAATGTATTTTTGTCACTTAAAACTTATTCAGATGAACTGTTTGAATGCCTGTGTAAAGTAGAAGATGCTAAACATGATATTTTTGACTTGGTGCTGCTGTATAACCATTAGCTTTTCAGTATCATCCTTTATCCTCGTAGGACAATATGTCTTTAGGTTGTTATCTTCTACATCTTGCTGCAAAATGTGACACAATTGTGCCTTGTTGTATACTGTATATTCGTAGTCAGTGATGCATCTACATTTTTTTCTTGATAACGCTGCATTAATTTTACATTATTCTTTCTTCGACTAAAATAGCTAACTTCCTTGAAACTAGTTTTTAATTTCTAAATTATTGTGTTGCCTGACACTTGAGATAAAGGAATCTCTTGAACAACAGGTTGCATCTCCTCTGAGAAGTCATATTTCCACCATGTGTTTTGTCTAATTAAACAGTGAACTGTTTGACCCAGAGGCTGTGTACTGCCTTGTAAAGTGTATAGTAGGCTGAGATACTATTCTTGGTTGCTCCTTAGACACTTAAGTAGCAGGAATCTCCTGTATTTACCAGCTGCAATTGCAGTTTCCTACATATATAAAGGATACTGCCCCAGGGAATTGGATTCTAGGTCCACTGTAAAGACAGAAAAGTGGTGTCATATGTTCCTGTAGGTAGAGATGTGGAACAGTGTCTTGATCTCTCCATATTTCCAGCCGCATTAGGAGGTATGTGTTATTTGGGTAGTTGCTTTTGTATTCACCAGAATCCCCTTATTAACACCTGTGCATACACTGGGAGACACAAATCCTCTGTAGTATCAATTTTTAGTTAAATGAAGCAGAACAGATTACACCAGTTAAGAATCTATTCCATTGATATGTCCAAACAGAAACACAGTGCTATAGCATCTGAAGAGTTAGGAACTATTATACTTTTTTAAAAATTCTGGTAAAAATTTGTTTTGTGCTTTTGCAAGTCATTTATGTACCCTACTTTCTGCAGAATGCTTTCAGAAACTGTATGTTGTAGTACATCTTTATGATGCTGTGTTCTGCAAATCAGATGAATCTTGGAAAAATTGATCTGATTTCTAGGAGGTGGTCTGCCACTCTGTAGCCTAAATAGAATGTATTTATTTTTTAAGTCTAATGCAGATTCAGAAGTGTGAATTGGTCTTAATCCACACTTATCCAGTTGGTGAAGACAGCCTTGTTTCGGATCGTCCTAAAAAAGAGGTAAGGAACTTAAAATAAGCAAATCTGTCCAAGGGTTAGGAAGCATCTCAGGCTCCAAACAGGGTAAATTAAGTATTCAGCAATAATGTTTTGAGCCTCTGGTCTCTGGTAAAGTGTAGAAAAACATACAGGTGATAATTCTTTGAAAAGTTGACAACCTAACCTGCATGTTGCCATCTAAAGTGCGTGCTTTGTTTTCTTGTTCTGTAGTCTTCGTGCGCATGTGGTATGCCGCTTTTTTATTTCATTACTTAAATTTCTTGCATTAATAGTTCGTGATTCATTTTTGTGTGGAGTAAGCCCATTAATGCCATAGAATAATAGTCTTGGGTTTGATGTCTTTTTTGAGAAGGAAATGCACATTTAAGAACCTAACAGAAAACCATGAACTTCTTGGTGTGTTGAATAGCTGTCCCGCTATTCAAGCATATGCTGCTAGCTTCGCACAAGCCCTGTTTTCCCAAATATCTGCTACTGAATGATGTGTGTATTGTTCAGCACTGTGTGTTCCATGTTATCCAGGCTAACAGGTTATTAGGTTGGTGCAATAGTAATTGCCATTTTGGACCGTGAATTTTAAATCATTATAACTAGGCTCAAACACATATTTATTAATCAAAATAGGAACCATTGCAATCAACACATTTTTGCCAATGAGAAATAAGTTTGTTTATTCCTGTAGCATAAAAATCCCTGCTTTGGGATTTGATGAGCTCTTGGAAAGCATTTTCTGCATCCTGCTGGTTGTGAAAGCGTTTTCCATGGAAAAAGTTGTCGAGGTGCTTGAAGTGATAGTCAGTTGGCGAGAGGTATGGGGAATATGGTGGATGAGGCAAAACTTTGTAGCCCAACTCGTTCAACTTTGGAAGTGTTGGTTATGTGATGTGTGGTTGGGCGTTGTCATGGAGAAGAATTGGGCCCTTTCTGTTGACCGATGCTGGCTGTGTAGGCGTTGCAGTTTTTGGTGCATCTCATCGATTTGCTGAGCAGACTTCTCAGATGGAATGGTTTCACTGGGATTCAGAAAGCTGTAGTGGATCAGACCAGCAGCAGACCACCATACAGTGACCGTGACCTTTTTTTGGTGCCAGTTTGGCTTTGGGAAGTGCTTTGGAGGTTCTTCTCACTCCAGCCACTGAGCTGGTTGTTGCAAGTTGTCATATAAAATCCATTTTTCATCATACGTCACAATCTGATTGAGATATAACTCATTGTTGTGTAGAATAAGAGGAGATGACTCTTCAAAAGGACAATTTTTTGATTTTCTGTCAGCTCATGAGACACCCACTTATCGAGCTTATTCACCTTTCCAATTTGCTTGAAATGCCGAATGACCATAGAAGGGTCAACGTTGAGTTCTTCAGCAACTTCTCGTTTAGTTGTAAGAGGGTCAGCTTCAATGATTGCTCTCCATTGGTCGTTGTCACCTTTCAATGGCCGGCCACTATGCTCCTCATCTTCAAGGCTCTTGTCTCCCTTGCGGAGCGTCTTGAACCACTGTGCACTCTACGTTTGTTAGAAGTTCCTGGGCCAAATGCGTTGTTGATGTTGCAAGTTGTTTCTGTTGCTTTATTTTGAACTCAAATAAGAAAATCGGTCGAATTTGCTTTTTTGTCTAAAGTCATTTCCATAGTCTAAGATAAATACAAAATAAACAGCAAGTAATAAGTCAGTAGCAAAAAAAACAGAGAGAAAAGCGCATTAAAATGATGAATACCATAAGCACATTTATTTAAGAATGTATTCTGGTATCAAATGGCAAGTTTCAACAATGCAAAACCTGCAATTAAGTTTGCATCAACCTTTTTAGCATTTTTCAGCCTTTTGCTTGAATGGTTTTCTCATGAAACCAAGATGAGCTTTTCTGTATAAATTCTGTTGTTCCAGTGTTAGCAAACAATGCCCTTTTAATGAAAAGCACTGGAAAGCATATCTGCTTCCAAATGAAATGGTAACGTAGGAATGAAGAACATGCTTGAAGTTCATCAAATACCCTACTTGTAAAGATTATTTTACAAAAAGGTGAAAGGATACATATAAGAAATTATGTATTTAAACATATCAGTTGTTTGGTAACAAAAGCATGTGTGCTCTGTTGGACTTGTGTGCTTAGTGGTGTTTTTTTGAAACCAAGTACATATAAAATATTTTGTAATATATTTGCTCTTCATCAGTCTGCTCTGGTCAATATTTTCATGTGCTGTCTGTAAGAAAGGGAAAAGACACAAGGGAAAAAAAAAAGTCTTAATCTTAACATGCAAGGCATCTAGGCCTGCATATTATTTCTTAAATAAAAAGGGCTATAATAGCTACCTTCCTGAGATTCTTTTCTACAAAACTCTTTTGTAGTTGTACTAAAAATCTAAAATGTCAACAGAAGAAAATAATTTGACTACTACTTTCCTCTGTAAGACAGTCATCTTTATCACTTAGGGTTTTTTTGCTTCTTCCTTTGTCGTTTCTCATGGTGTGGGTTTTTTGGAAGGTGTTTTTTTTCCCCAGTCTAATTTAGCAGCGTAAATGTGCTTATTTTAGAGTTTCAAATGAATTATATTGCTGCATGATACTAGAGCCTAATCCATTCATACTAAATACTGTGTCAATTTATTTTAGCTTTCACCTGTTTTAACCAGTGAAGTGCACAGTGTCCGTGCCGGACGGCATCTGGCTACAAAACTGAATGTTTTAGTACAACAACACTTCGATCTGGCTTCAACCACGATAACTAACATTCCTATGAAGGTAATATTGTGTCTATAACTTTGTGTTAACCAGCTTGCATCACTTCTGAATTTGTTTAAAAACTTTTAATGTTTATTTTAATTGAATTTTTACATTGTTTTTCTCTCCATATCATATTTTCTGTTTTATTTTTGGTTTGTTTTTTTTTTATTTATTTATTAGCCCACATTCAATGTCTGTGACCAGGTTAGTAAAAATAAAGGGGGAAAAAAAGTAAAGAAGGATCACAGAACAAAATGTTGTATTGCTGAGTCTCAATTTTTTATGTAGCAATACAAGTGTTATTTCAGTTCTGTTTGCATTATTTTATATAAATACAATCTTATTTACCTCAGATTACTTTGTCTGTGATTCTTTTGTCTTTTTTCTAGTTGTGTTTAGATATTCTTGACCTTTGTGCATTATAGTGGCATAGTGAGTCTCTTTTTCCTCTGTTTCATTATCATGCCCGCCCAACATAAAGGTGTTTGTAACTAGTAGCTGATTTTTGACTAAAGGTTTTCCGGTTTGATCTGTAAGCCAGAAACAGGGGCACAGGGAATATATCTAGTTAAGAAAGATATTAAATTAAACATCCTCTATTCAAAGTTGGTTATGTCTGCATTTTTAATATTTTTTTAATTGCTACTATGAAGGAAATAAGTGCAACGAAGTATTTCAAATATGAAGTTTACAGTAATTTTCTGATCAGGCAGCAAGAGATGATTGAAACAGAAGCGTCAGTATTCAAACAAACAGGAAGGGTAGGGGCAGATAAACTTTCCTGATTAAAAAAAAAAATAATCAAGTTCTAATACTGTCAATTGTTACTTACATCTTTGAAAGCTAGCAATATTGTATGGATTTTATAAGTTAAACCATGAAATTAAAACTTACTTTCACACAGCTTTAATGAAACTTTGACATGGGTCATGGCATAAATGTGACTTAAGTTTGCAAATACCTTGTCTGTAACTTTCTGACCTGTGTGATGCTGGCGCACCTCTCCCTTCTGCCTTTGTCCTTATAGTAATAGACTATGTTGGGTTCTCTGTGTGTTGTTTTTTTGTTTGGTTTTTTTTTTTAACTTGGAATAAATTACCAAGGTTAGTGTTCTGTTTTTGCTAGTCCTCTGCAGCTGTTTAAAGATGCAGTGTCCCCTTTACAAACATCCATTCTGTAATTATAAACTTGCAGCTACAAGTACACTTTTTATGTATCTTAAGTGCAAGAAAATGATATTGAGTTCTGAGTGTGTGTTTTGGTTTGGATTCTTGAGATTTTTAGTTATAAAAAGTAATTGCCAATCTGTTCTGCGGTGATCATTTGTTGCTGCTCAGTAACTTGTAACTGCTGGTGGTATTCCATATGTTATAGGCTTCCATAACTTCACTGATTTAAATAAAAATAGATAAGCCTAATTTTTACTTATATTTTACACTATGCACAGTCATGACATTTGTATAAAGAAGAAACCATAGGGTTTCAAAATAGGGGGAAAAAAAGAGGAAAAGCAGATGGCTGCATCTTTAAACAGGTAAGAGGGGAAACAGTTTCCTCAACATTGCAATCCTGTTGTTGTCTGCACTTTGGAGACTTTTTGTTTTCTTCTGGAGTGAAAAGTAAATGTAGAACCATTCATTTATAAAAACAGTGACCTCTAGCTAAAATAATTGTATTTATTCTTTCTACCTTTCTATTTTAAAGGAAGAACAACATGCTAACACATCAGCCAACTATGACGTGGAACTTCTTCATCACAAAGAGGCACATGTTGACTTTTTAAAGAGTGGTAAGTAGAAACAGTCCTCTGAAAGTGGCCTTTGATCAGCCTGCTGGAAACAGTCACAAAGAAAGATCGCGAGCTTCAAATCGATGTAAATTTCAGGCACGATTAACATATTTTCAGTTACTGCTTACAACTCAAGAACTTGATTTGTAATGTTGGCATTGGAGTTTTAATCATTACTGGTGTATTTTAATATAGTAATATGGATATAATAATAAAAAAGCAGGTCACATTCATCAGACGGGGTTTCACATATGTTCAAGGTATTTGTGTGAGATTTGAGGGGCATGTCAACTTCTTATTGAGATGTAAAAAATATATGAGACACCAGATGTGTAGTGATTTTACAAAAGTACCTTTTGTGGGTATTTGTGGAAAATTATTCCTTGCACAATTGAGCTTTTTATCTGTCTGTTAAGTAATAATAACTGGCATCACTCACATCCCATAGGCCTATGACAGTAATTGCTGTGGAAAAGACAGTAGTTATTTGGCTTTTGAGGTTTCTTGTTGTGTTTGAAACACCTAGTATCTTTTTTTTTTTTGTAAATTTGGAATTATTACATCATATTCCTCTGAGGTGAATAAGTCAACTGAGGCTAGAAAAACACAATAGTAAGCCTTATGCAAAACTATTTTGTTGAGGAAACAGTGTTTGATGTAAAATTTTGTCAATAAGTCAGGGTAAAATTTATGTATTAGTAGAATTAAAAGCAAAGCCAAGCAGTGAAAAACCTGCTGCCTGTGCCAGTCTGTTGTGGGATGCTTAGACTGTATGCCTTTTCAGTGCTGAAGTCTCATTTGAAGCTCTAACATTTGTTAAGGGTTCTGATTTCTGTGGAAAAATAAAAAAGATACTGTCTTAAAGTCTTAGGCCTTTTAAAAGAAAAAAGTTGCCTGTTATACATAAAGCAAAACATATATATAATATTCTAAATGCTGAGTCAAACGTATGGAACATACTCTGGAGCTGCAGTATTTTGTTTGCTGAACTGGTTTTTAAAGTATCTACAACAGCTACTGATTTTAAAAGGTTATTTTTTCAACTGCCACTGCTAATAACTTTTTTTTGCTTTCGTTAGATGTCCAACTTTTATAAATTGAATTAACGTTTTGTATATGTTCATGTTATAAACGTTTTGTACCTTAAAAGGTTAGAGGTTTTTGCTGTAATGAAGAAAATATGGTTGACCATGTTATGACACTTTTTCTGATTTTGTATTGTAGGTGATAATCATGCAGGTGGCAATAGCAGGGACGGCACATTTAAAGAAACTGTCACATTAAAATGGTGTACTCCTCGGACAAATAGTGTGGGTAGGTAACATGGTCTTTCACAAAACTGATATTCTAGCTTGAGTTGAACACTGTTCTCTCTGTACACAGGTAAGAATCTGAACAGGGAGGTAACTTTCTTCTTGCTAATGCTGGTTTTGCCTCTTGCTCTATAAACCTTGCTGCTGACTGCACATTGCTTTACTAATGGTCATACGATGCTCTTCTGACCTTGGCTAATCAGTGGTTTGTGTAAGAAGTTAGAAGGGTAGTAATGTTTTTCTTGGTGGCTTTTTTCAATCTCCTCTTAAGCATCACAAAGCTGTTCAGTAATTATTTGCCCCCTCACAGGGCCGAGTGTACCCTGTCAGTTCCACAGCGATGGTCCCTTAACACAGCAGCTTTGGCACATTGAATCTTGTTTGGTTTTAATTCTTGTTTCCAGGGGGCAAGAGGAAGAATCAAAGTATTGTCTTTAGTGTAATCTTTAGGGTGCCAAGTAAAAAGCTTAGTAAGGAAATTAAATGTATGCAATGATATTATCAGCAGAATAGTCCCTCTGTATTAACTCTCAAATCTGAGTAAGGGAGAGATCTCTACCCAAATCTGAATAAAGGAGAAAATGACAGGAAAGGTTTGGGCTAACGTGGGAACCATGTGGCCATTCAGCATATGCACCCTGTAGACTATCAGTAGGATATGTTGACTCTTTGAGCCAGCAGGTCAAGAATATAGATAACAGAAATAAGAACAGATTGACTCTGCAGTGAAATAATTCAGGAGATAAACAACTGGAGGTCCTGCTGGAAATGGGGCTTGGGAATGAAATAGATTCTTGGAGTTGGGGATACTGGAACAATTAAGAGGAGATGGTGAAAGGAGCAGACTTCTGGATTGAGAGTTCTGCTGATTGTGGAATAACCTCCTCCCCTTCCTTTCTTTTATTTTTGTGGGATGTTTTTTCTGTGTGTGGAACTACACTCTCAACTTTTCTATTCGTTTATTTTTCAGAATTACACTATTGCACTGGAGCATACAGAATTTCACCAGTAGATGTAAATAGCAGACCTTCTTCATGCCTTACTAACTTTCTCCTTAATGGTAAATTTGTGTCCTTGGCTACTTATTTAATGTTTTAATTGTTAGCATTGTGAATAGAGTGCTTACCATATTTTGGTTTGTGTAGCAGTAGATGTCTGTATACTGTGAAAATGTCAAGCTTCTTTTAACATGTCATATAAATAAGAGAATAACGGTGTGCTCAAAGGCAAACGGAATGTTTTGAAACTTGAAGATGGGAGGGAAGATGTAAAGAAGGAGCAAGTAATGAATTTTGGTAGTTCTTTTCTGAATCCAAATGTTGAATACTTTTCACTTTATCCTATTTAGTAGGAAACACTGCTTTCAGTAGGTGGTAGTGCACTTGATCACAGTGCTTGCTTTATTGCAAAATATTAGCATCTTGTGACTATGCCTGACTTTTGAGCAGATGCTGGGCAGCCTCAGAAAGCTCATTTAACTGGTTTATGACCATGTATGTTGGTCAATTGAAGCAGGCATGCCTATGTGCACTGGAACTGGTCAAAAAGCAGGTTAGATTTCGTTATTTTTTTGCTTATCTGCAAAAACTTGCCCATTGCCCTGAATAATCTTGCTATAAGAGGCTGCCATTTAAATACGTGTTGAAAAGGTAAACCAAAGTTGTTTCTTCGAAACAGGTAATATGTAGTCAATGTTAATTACATGTGGGGGTTTTTTATGGTTTGCAAACAAAACTGCATTACAAATATCTTTTTAATGTGATGTTTTCTTTAGTCATTTGAATGTCTAAATAAGTATGCAGTGGTTTTATTAAACACTATATTGCTATGTAATTTTGTCTACAGATTCTGTACTGAAAAAGTACTTCAATAAAAACAGAACAAAAATTAACAACGTATTGCAGATAACCACTCTCTTCCGATCTTCTGGTTTTGCTTCCTCATATGCTTAGTGTATTTTACTGAAAATAAGACAAAGGCAGTTTTATTTCTCTCTGAAAAATGATATCCATTTCAAGCATTAACAAATAGTACCAGTTGATACCTTTATACTCAAGTAGGTTATTTTCTTACTTTTTAGAAGTTGCTTTTAATGAGAGTTTCTGCAGTAGGCCCAAATAAGTTTAATCTACAACGTACTCTGTAATAATTTAAAAGAGCAAACTGCCCTTACACGTGATAGCATTTTAATACCTTACTTATATGTAATTTTCCTAAGAATAGTGTTCTACAGAGACAGTGATTTGTTGGTCCAGGGGAGAGCCTTTTTGATCATTCTGTGTAAAATCTAACAGCATATGACACTATGTCCTGTGTAAAGACAAGAGTAAACACTCAAGGGAGATAGTTGTTTCTTGTTCATCTAGGTGAAAACACAGCTTTGGTGGATTCAGAGTCTTTACTGGCTAGGTAAAAACCTGTTCTGTGTATATGTAGTTTTTAATTTAAAAATGCAGCACGCAGTGGCTAATGAAACTGATCTCATTTCCAACAGGTCGTTCTGTTTTATTGGAACAGCCACGCAAATCTGGCTCTAAAGTAATTAGTCACATGCTCAGCAGCCATGGAGGAGAAATTTTTCTGCATGTATTAAGCAGTTCACGATCAATTCTGGAAGATCCCCCATCAATTAGCGAAGGGTGTGGTGGAAGAGTCACTGACTACCGCATCACAGTAAGATTATTGTCTTTTTGTGTTGTGGTTGGTTTGTTTGTTTTTTCTTAAGTTCTTGCTTATCTCAAGATGACAAGACATGTAGTGCAATGAATGTGTAAAGGAAAAGTTGGTGTGTTTTCTGGAGAGCTGGAGTGGATTGCACGGTCGAACTGTCTTTGTTTGTGCTACTGAGATGTTTTTAGTACAAAGTAGTACATCTGCTTATTGTTATGCCTGCTTCATAGAATCCTTTCTGTGTCAGGGAAGTACTTGCATCCTTATGCACTATATTTAAAGCTTGTTCTGAATATAGAGTAACATTTTTCTTGGTAAGATTTGTCTGTGGGCTGGATACTCATAGGACTATATTCTGCTTATTGTCAGAAGGATAGATTCCCTGTGAATGGTTTGTACAATAAGTAAAGACGAAGTAGTCAGCTTTGAACCCTGGATGTGAAGCAGACAATCAACTGGCATTCATTTTGGCTTTTTTCCTTTATTTTTTTCGACACAACCTTGGTATCTGTTGTAAACAAGCAGAAATAGCTTCCAGAACAACATAATAAAACTCTTAACCACCATACATGAAATACTTCGCAGATCCAGAAGGCCTCCTCATCAAGAACCTTGCATCAGTTTTTAACCCATATTTTTATACAACTGTTTTTGTGTTCACCCTGGAAGCTAGAAACAGGGCTCTGGTTGTTAGGGTCAGATTTAGCGGTGGGAATGGTACATGGTTAGTGATAAGCAAAACTATGCTGTTTCACCCATTCAGTGAAAGCTACTGTGTTAGAGAAATGCCTAATTGTATCTTGTTTGGTTATCATTAGGATTTTGGTGAATTTATGAGGGAAAACCGATTAACTCCTTTTCTAGAGCCCAGATATAAGATCGATGGAAGTCTTGAAATTCCATTGGAACGTGCAAAAGATCAGTTAGAGAAACATACTCGTTACTGGCCCATGATTATTTCTCAGACTACCATCTTCAACATGCAAGCTGTAAGTAATCTGGGGTTTGTAATCTTTTATTCTGTTCTAGATTAAGTTTCACCTTGCCACTTGATGAAATATTAACTCTATGATAAATCACTTGCCACAAATCAGTTTATTTTCAGCTTTATTTTCACTGAAGTACTCTGTATTTAATGTTAATAGATTATTGGAATGCTGTATAAATATGGTGAAATATTTGAACCTGACAGCTACAGTGCTGTTTGGTAAAGAAAACATGGATCTGCTTGTACCTGCTTAGAGTTATTACGAAATTTAGGATAAGAGGGCAGTTTTTGTTGTGTTTTGTTCTGTAGTTCCACTGCCTTTGGTTTCTTTCTGCTTCGTGTTTCTGTCCTGTGACGCATACAGATTTTCTTGTTGACTTTTCTTTTGTCTTACAGGTAGTGCCATTAGCCAGTGTGATTGTAAAAGAAGCAATGACTGATGAGGATGTTCTGAACTGTCAAAAAACAATATACAATTTGGTAGACATGGAGAGGAAAAATGATCCGCTGCCGATTTCAACAGTTGGTACCAGAGGAAAGGGTCCAAAAAGGTTACATGCATGTCTCTTTTTGTTGATGTTGTACTTTTTTCAGAAATATTCGATTGACATTGTTTTTGTACTAAATTTTTAAAATTTGCCAAAGGTAATAGGTAGTAAACTGAATGCTGTACATACACAAAAAAAATGCTGTGAATGTTTTGCCTGCATCATTTAGGGGCTATCACAATACTGATAATTCCTGTATGCTAGGAAAATTTTATTACCTAATTTTATTACCCAAGTATTTTGAGTATGTTAAAAAACATGGATGCAAAGATAGCCATCAGGAAAGGTAAAAAACTGATACAAGCTCGGACAGAGAAAGTAGAGTATCTTCAAATTAATAAAAAAGGAGACTTAAGCATTATAAGTGAACAATGCCTTTAAAATTGGGTTATGTTAGAATAGTGGAATCCTTTTGAAATGGTCATTTCAAATATGGGCTACTCCTTTAAAACCAGTATAGAATGTCTCGATGTCTCAGTGTGATGTGTGCATTTTTATTTCCAAGTATTGGCTGAAACAAAATTCAGCTACAGAATATTCACATGACTGGAAGTTATTTACAGCAGCATGGTACTTTCTAAATTTTTTAATCCAAATAATTAAATAGTAATTAATTTGCATGTCAGTACATGTGTGGCCCTCTGCATATCCTGACATTGCATAGTTAGCAAAGAACCTGAGAGGATTCAGAAATGCCTTTTGGCAGTGAGACCTTGTGGAAGTTAAGAGTTGGATTTTAGTGGACATAGTCTATTTAAATTTAAACTTAACTCTTTGGACGTTAATTGGGAAATATTACATGCAATGTGGTTTCAGATTTCAAAGATGAGTACTATGAGATGGATAGACACTCCAGTACAAGAGGACAGAAAATCTGTTCAAAGTTATTTTTGGGTTTGGTGGTTTGGTTTTTTCCTTTTTAAATTTTGTGTGTTTGTTTGTTTTCTTAAGGTCTGGTTTTTAACCTTAATTTATTCAATGGTTTAATGATCTAAGTAATCCTATATGCAATATCTCTCTTTCTGCCCTTACTTAGAGATGAGCAGTACCGGATCATGTGGAATGAATTGGAGACCCTTGTACGAGCACACATAAACAACTCTGATAAACACCAGCGAGTCTTAGAATGTTTGATGGCTTGTAGGAGTAAACCCCCAGAAGAAGAGGAGCGCAAGAAACGAGGTAGAAAGAGAGAAGACAAAGAAGACAAGTCAGAGAAGTTGGGCAAAGACTATGAATCAGATAAGCCATGGCAAGAATCAGAAAGGTGAATTTCTAAAGTGAAATACAACTAGCATAATAATTTTTGTCCTGTCCTACAGCAAAGGGGAGAGGAATTGTGGTGAAACAGTTGCAGTTTTCAGTTTGATGCATTGATGCTTGTAACCTTGCCTTACTACCAGTGAGTGAGGATCTTGGGGTGGTTTTTTGATCAGTCATCATTACCAAGCTTGGGAAATGGGCATCTTAGTACAGTGCCTGCTTATCAGACTTTTCAAATTAACATATTTTACAAGCAGTATGGCTCTTGGGCAAGTCGCTGACCACTTAGCAAGGCTTTGCAGCTTGAGGAGTCACTGCTGTTTGATTTTATTGTAACCCCACCACCTCTTAGATGGTAAACTGCTTTACAGAAATATAAAGCAGGACTGAAAACTCTGGACAGGTGGGTTTTTTCTCTTGAGCTTTAATTAGTTTAGTGTTCAAGTAGGTAAACAATCCACATCGATTTGGTGCTTCTCTTTAGTTGAACCTTGGGATTGATTGTCCATAGACCTGCTGTCCGTAGTTCATGTTGTTATTGTGACTTGTCTAAATCGTAAGCATCTGTCAGTCTCTTCTCTCTTATCTCTTTCAAACTGTGTTTTAAAGAGACTAAAAACCCCTCATGGTAGTGAGCTTAATTTGCATATGTTTTATGCACGCTACAATCATTTAGGAGGACCTTTTCACCTACACTGTTGTTGGAATTTGGTATAGAATAAGTCTGAATTCACGGAGAAAGAAAATAGGAAATTGTGTGGTATTTTTGTATATTCTATGCTACTTTGTCTTTCCTTCAAAATACAGAATGATCAAGTCTCAACAACTACAATATAAATACTGCTAACTGACTTAAGTGAAATTATATTTTAAGATCCTTCCCTTTACTTAAGACTTTATCAAGAGGGTAACTTGGGTAGTCTTCCCTATTGTTTTTCACCTGTTCCAAGGGGTCAAAAGAAATTTTCTTGTGATACAGGTTGTGTATAACTTTGAGAAGTACAGAATAGTATTAAGAATAATATGTGGTGCTCTAGCCTATTTCATTGTTTTCCTTCCTTCTCAATAAGGTTAAAGGGTCTTTTGGATCGTGAAAAGGAAGAACTAGCAGAAGCTGAAGTTATCAAGGATTCCCCTGATTCTCCTGAGCCACCCAACAAAAAGCCTCTTATTACAATGGATGAAATGCCTACAGTTGAAAAGGCAAAAGGTAAACCAGAAGAATTGCAAGCGATATCTCTCTTAAGGATAGAAGTTGTTGCATCAATCTGTATTTTCTACAGCAGTGAGATCAGACTTCTTCGAGTTAATCCTAAGTCAGTGAGACTTTTTAATTAAACAGTCAATGTTGAGAAATTCTTGATAAATGTTAACCTGAACAGTTCTATGTAAAAAGAGAGACATCAAGATACTGTTTGGATCTACTGATAGGTGCTTGGGTTGACAGAGGATTGGACAGATTTCTGCTGTTGTGAACTGAGCTACTGTGTCAGAAATGCTATTTAAGGACAGGTATCAGGAATCACTGTCTCCTGGTGACTAATAAACATAAACATGCTTAAGCAGTCTAATTGTTGGAAGAGGCAGTTCTCACTTCTCTTCCTTGATGTGAGCTATTATCTGTCGCAGTGGCTGAGCTGACGTTCAGGTTCTGCATTTGAAGCAGAATCAGTCTCACATGAAGCAACTACTCAGCCACTGTCACTTTGCATATGTCGTGTTCATTTAGCCTGTATTACAAGGTTGCTTAATATTAGTGGGTTTAATATCTTATACAGCCATAGTCTGTAATTTCTTTTAAACCTTTATAATGACACAGTGTTTAAGAATTCAGAGATTAATTCACTTACTCTTTTTACTTGCAATTTTAGGGCCAATGTCCTTGCTGTCTTTATGGAGCAACAGGATTAATACTGCCAACTCTAGGAAACACCAGGAATTTATTGGTCGTTTGAACTCTGTCAACAATAAAGCTGAGTTATATCAACATCTGAAAGAAGAAAATGGGTTTGTATCAGTAAACACATCACTACAAATATTTTAGCAGTAGTCAGCATGCAGTATGGAGGAATACTTCAGTTACAGCATTGAGAAGACTCCTTACTCTTTTGAGAATTAAAATATATAAATAATTTCCTTTGTCCCTCAGTATTGATGGAGAACTACAGCAGTGTTTGCTTTTCATTTGTTTGCATCTGTGCTGAGCAAGGCTGAATGCTGATAAATGGTCTTCCCTGTGCCTTCATTATTGGCCCTATAAGCAAAACACTTAAACTTTGGGGGGTTAAATAGTAGCTAAATTGAAATTTCTTGTGCCAGTCTGTTGCTTGCTTTAGCTTCCAAAGGAATAACTAATATAAAAAAATATTGCCGATAACAGTGGTTGAATCTAATGGCATGCTGTAATGAAGCTGATAAATTAGTCCATGTTCTACCAAAAAATTACTCAAAAACCAAACTAACCTCCTCTTAAGTAAATAAGATGTTGGTAGTCAGTGAGGAGTGTAAGAAGGGTGAAAATGGAGACCTTGAAAGAAACTGCTAAAGCTCAAATTTTAGAAATAGATTTTCAGTAGTCACATAAATATGGAAGTTGATAATAGATAGCTCTTTGCAGTTGTTTCTGGGAAGTTTCTTTCCAGAAATCTTTCCTCTATATACTGATGGTTGCTTAAAGAAGTATTAAGAGGAGATAAGATTGTGTATGCTTGGGGCAGGGAGAGACAAGATGGTTAGTGAAATAAAAAATATTGAAGTCTGATTTTTTTTTTTTTTTTCCCTCTCAATCCATTGATTGTATTTCCAAGTACAAGCCTTACCAATTGTTGTCTTGCATTTCAGAATGGAAACAACGGAAAATGGAAAAGCAGGCCGGCAGTGACGATTCATTTGGTTTCTTTGGACAAAACTTGGCTGAACTGCAAAAATATTTAATGCTGCAATTGATATTGGTACCATTTCAGTACAGTTGTATAGCTCTGTTTTGATTGGGTTTTACATTTTTCTATTCTTATTTTTGCTATGAAATACAAAATCTGCAGATCACATTAAATGAATAGTGTGCAAATAGGAGCTGTCCTGAAGTATTTTACAATCGTGTTTTTAGGATGAAGAAAACCTGTGCTGCCATGGGCTAAATCAGGTCATCAAAAATGTTAGACAGAGTTTAAAGTGCTTTCCCGTAAGTATTGTTTAATATTTCAAAATCAGTGATGACTTTAAAAGAAACCCCTCAAGTAATTGAGAATTAACTGATAATATTGTTAATTTTGGTTCATGAATACTTTGAATGAAACTTCCTCAGGAGTCTAGAATTATGGAAAAGACTGCACACTGTTTACCTAGTCACTGAGAAAATGCCAGTCTTGGTTTTCAGGTAAGGGGTGGGGGAGTGAGTGATTTTACAGATAAAAGTTGTTGGTTTAAGGACTTTTTTATAAATTGACTAGAAATGATCTTTAGAAAACAAAGCCTTTCAGGTTGTTATGCTGGAGTTGTCTGTCTTTGTAAGCAAAAGCAAAATAAATTTTTTGCTAATCATGACATTATTTTTTGATGAAATATGCCCTCTAGGACACCTGTGGCTTTAGGTCTAAGCTTTTTGAATGTCATGGGGAGACACTCTAAGTATCGATGACTATGAAATGACGAAGTAGATGATCTGTCTTCGGTGTCCTTGAGTAGAGCATTTTTTTTCTCTTAATGGAGAATAGAATTCTCAAATGGGAGAACTCTCACCCAATGTCTGTGGGTAGTCTAATCCCTTGTAAGATTTTACCTTTGCTTCCAAGTGGGCCAACTTGAGTGTGCGAAGAAAAGATGAATAGCTAACCTCTCCAAGTATATCAGCCTTCCTCGGATCTGCATCCATTACATTATTCCAGATTGTGTAAGCAACTGAAGGTCTCACTGATTTCATATGGTATAGTTTAAGTTGATTTAAGACACATCTTTGTGAGCTTCTCTGAAACGAAATATATTCACATTTCTTCACCTGAAACTTTAAATACCATAGTTTGTGGTGACTAGATCTGGACACAAATATCATGCAAATATTCTTTGCTTACATTGGCAGCTGAGTCCTTTCTTCAGCTATGTTAAAATACCATGTATAGTTTCAAGATGATTATTTAGCTACTGTGCTGCGGATGTGTTTTCTACGAAATTATTTTAGAACCATTTTTACAGAGTGATTAAAGAGTACTTGCATGATATTTTTTATCATACTCAACATTATGTAGCTTTTACAGAAGCAATGCATAATTTTTTGAGTCCTAAAGTCTGAAGACTTTTATTTTCACTACTTAATTGAAAAACAGGATGCCCTGCATCACCATGTCTCTTGATAGCCCATCTGAAATGTTCTGATGGAGAAAACTACCATGGAATCATTGTTTCTCTTATGTTCCTGGTTTTTTCTTTGGTTTTTGTTTGTTTGTTTGGCTTGTTTTGGGGTTTTGTATGTGTGGTTTTTGGTGGTGTTTTTTGGTTTTGTTGTTTTGGTTTGGGGTTTTTTGTGTGATTTTTTTTTTTTTTTTTTTTAAATGAGATTGTACTGTATATCAGTCTGACTATTTTGTTTACTAAAGGAGTTTTAAAGTCTGTAAACTAGGAAACTTGTAAATGACAGTTTTCTGAAATTTGTTGCTAGTCTAGAGAAGTAGAACTGGAAAGCTTAACCTGTGCCTTGGGAATTGCCTGTGTTGCACCTTCTGATATGCCATTAATATTTAGCTGCAATCCTTAAATATGCACAGAGATTAAATACTTTACTAGAGGAAGAGAAAGATTCTGCACCTGCTATTAAAATATGTATTTATTTAGCTTGTTTACCAACTACATTTTCCACTTCTGGAACATCTGCCAGGTAAGTGATTAAATGAATGGGGCCTGATTCTCCAAGGTGATTGACTGTGGGCCTGTACTCTAAGTATTTGAATAGTCTTACTGAGACATGAGATGCTACAAGGGCTGATGTTTCCTGCAGCAATCCTTTAGATTTAGATTTTGCCAGTCTTAAGTCTAGACGATCGACTGCAGTGAATTTCTTCTGCTTTGTGGACTTTTACATCAAACTTTAGAGCTGGATGGCTTCTGGGAAGCATTGAAGTAGTCATCTAGAGGAATTTGTATTTATCCAAAAGGTTACTCAACAATGTAAACCCAGACGGGTGCTACTGGTTTGCTTAAGTAGTAGTAAATTCTGTCATTACTGTCATTCACAAAGCTACTGCTGTCTCCGAAAAAGAGCACAACGTGTTAGAAAGGTTTTCACATGCACAGCTAGTGCCTGTTGCTCTCTGCTCCCACAAATATGCTGTAACTAGAGGTGGATTGTACATGTACAATGTACATGCAAATATAGTTTAATCTGTTCAAATACTTTGATCCTGTAGCTCTTTGTACACTTGTGGCTCGTGAGCTGTTCCAATTCTCTTTCTATGCCATGACTAGTGGCTGAGCTGTGCTGTTGTTGGGATTGCTGAGAGGTGTCAATCTCAACTTTGGAGAGAAAGCAAGCCAGCATAGGCTGCAAGGACCTGTCTTGGTAGATCACGCTGGCATCTGGTGGTTGAAAACATTAATCCGCACTACGGCATAAGAGGGACCACTGGAGAACTGTTCTCATCTCCTAGTTGTGGACTGTTCCCAGACCTATCCCTGGGCTGAACTCAGCAGCCTGCACCCAAACTGGACCCAGTTCATCCTGGTCTTCTTACGGTCAGAGTGTGCATTTGTGCCTGTGTTCTTTAGCCTGCAAAAGCTGTTCTTTGGGTGACTCGCTGCTTTCCAGTGCCTGCTCACAGTGCTAGAGCAGTGGTGGTTGGGCTGCCCTGAATACGGGGTGGTTTCTCTACCTACTTGCTCAATCAGAAGTTCATCAGAGCAATAGGTGGCCACTACGTACCATGTCAGCAAGAGCACTCCATGCCAGGATAGTCACCTGGTGAGTTCTTGTTCCTAGCAAGACCAGTGAAACTGTGTCTCCAGAATTGTCATGTTGGCTCTTTGGCTGTCCATCCACCTTCTCCAGGAAAGTCCTGTGACAATTCTGGAAAGGGCATGTGTGTAGCTCCATTCCTTTCTATGTGATGGTGCTGGTGGTACTTTGGTCCTGCTTCACACTGTGCTTTCAAATTCAGGGAAGATTTTCTTAGTTCTAAAACAGCTTGCAGGTTAAAGTTGGAAGTTATGGATTAAGTAGTTTAATCCATAATTAAATTATGGCTTAAATTTTCTATATGTTAACATATAAAACAGAAAAGGTTTCAAAATATTTGAAAAGTTTTTAGAAATTTTTTATTTTTCCACGTATTCTTCCCTATGGTCCTTTAACTGTCGTGGGTGGAAGCAGGCAAGAGAGCCAGTTTTACTGTAAGAAAGCAAGCCCGTAATGTCAAAAATGTGTTGTTTGTTTCAAAAGTACATTACGTAATTACCTAACAGGAGGAGTTTCATGTTAAGTAGCTACTGTTGCCTTTATGAATGCTACATATAATGTATTTAATAGAAACACTAAACAGAGTTTTGAAAGATTGAGGACAGAGACAATGTCACCCATGAGACAGGGACAATTACTGGGTGCACTTTTTGAAAATACTAAAATTCGGAGATAACATAGAGACTCAAGGGTTGTAGCATTTTCAATGGAAACATCATGTTTTGAGATGGTCCTTCTGACAGTTCTCCCTCTTCTATGTAAAACGCGTATTTATGAATCAGGGAGTCATAATAGAGTTAGTTTTACTCAGTATTGGCTGTGACCCTTCATTCCCACCAGCATCAGCCTGGTAAACATTGTGTTGTTCTGACTTGTACAGGCATATTGCTCTATATCCCCTTCATCTATAGATTCCTTTACCTGCTTTACTTGGCATTTTTTTCTAGTACTTATTTTCAGGGTTCTGAGTTTGCTACTGCCTCTTCTTCAGGCGTAGGTTTAGTGACTCGTGTTCTATTTTAAATTGAAAAATGATGGAATCGCTAACTGCTTATGACTTGTTTTTTCCCTGAGTAATAAGGATAGTACATTCTAGTACAGATTGTTGTCTTGTAGGTTTGCTCTTAATATCATTTAAAAGATAATAGCTTAAGTCTGTGAATATTGCCCTGGTTATTCTGGGTAGTCATACTCTCTTGATAATGGGGAGGGAGTCGGTATTTTGGCAGCTGGAAAGATGGGTCGAATTGAGGCAATCCTACTGACGTAGAATACCATTCTTGAGAGGGGAATGATGCTGAAGGTGGTGTCCGTAACTGAGGGGAAGGTGAAGCCCTGCACTCGTGTACAGCTGCTTTGCGAGGTTTCAGGACATCCAGTTGCATGTCAGCATGGCTTAACCAGGAGTTTCTCTGAACCATCACAGACTGCAATCCAGGAATCTTCCTGTGATACTTGCAAAACCAGTAAACCAGTATTACCAGCACCACCCCAAGAGTGGCACACAGGCTGCTTAGTAAGGCAGATGGGGTTTTCCTAATCGTGGAGTCATTCGTGTCTTGAAGCATTGGCACAGTACTGTTGAAAGACTCATCAAATGGCTTTGTAGTGGGAAAGCAGACTTCACTATATGAAATGTTGAAAATTACATCAATTTTGTATTCTGGCAGCATCGCTTGGACAAAGTGTGGACTGACATACCCACCTGGCAATCTTAATTTCTCCAGTGCTTGCTGGATTTTATCTTTTGCACACCAGCTGGAAGATCTGTTGGCACTTGTACACAGCAAACTGTTATACCATGAGATTACTGTGGAGCCAGGTTTGAGAGCCCTCACCATGATGTCTTTGGGATTGCTGAAGTTCAAATAGAGGGAGAGCTTCTCTAGAAACAAACTAACCCTTTTCCTGTCTCTCAGGAAAGAGTAGTAGCTGTTTTTTGTTCTGACGGTGTAAAGGTGGCATGGCACAATGGTGGGCTTCAGAAGCTCAATGGTGAAGGGTTCCCAGGCAGTCAGTCCTCCTGAATCTGTGACAGACAGCACAAACTCCTGAGGCGAATACTGGAAATCAATATCAAGGGGATAGCCATGCATGGTTTGCTGAGAGGTGTTAAACTGCAGCCAGCTTTCTGATCCCAATGGAGAGCCATCAACTGGAATGATTTGTAGAGATAACTGAGTAGAGTTGCCATCTTCCTCATCATAAAATGTGTCAGCAGGTATAGGAAAAAAGAAGAGGCATCCGATAGTTGCTGTTAGGAATTTAATGGAATGAACAACCTTTGGGGAAGTGTTTGCTTGCCCTTTAGAGAGGAGGGAGAAAAGGAAAGGGAAGAATTATGAGGAAAAAAATAGCTATCTGATACTGAATGATAGCAAAGAAGTCTTATCACCCTCATAGGATTATGGAGCATGTTGACTACAAGGGACCTCTGGAGGTCATCTAGCCAATCTGCTCAAAGCAGAGCTGTAGCCAAGACAAAATGAGATCAAGCGCGGCTTTGTCTAGCTGAGTCTTAAAAACTTCTGAGGATGAAGAGTCCGAAGTCTCGCTGGGTGACTTGTTCCATTGCTGCGTTACCCTCAAGTGAAAAAGTCTTCCTGGTGTCTGAACCTACTGAGATGCAGTTTTGCAGCCATGCTGCTTGTCCTATGTTCTTCTGCTTTTCAGAAGAGAAATACTAACGCTGCCCTCTAGACTCATTTTTGAGAAAATGGTTCTTATTATGCATTTTGTTTAGAGTCAAAAGAACTCCCTGCTGCTTTTCTTACATTATTTTCCCTTTGTGATGGACACTGCAAATAATTGTTTCCTACAAAGTGAGTAACTGAGCACAACCACTTAGCTACAGCATCATTTTAGAAAAAAATTGAAGCTTTTAAAAAAATTCTTTCACTGACTGCATTAAGATGCAAATGTGTTGGTAATCTAGAGTTTTTGTAGCATCCTTAAATAGGGATCTTATACTAGTCCTTAGGAAACTTAGACTGAAAATAGTGATAACTATCTAAAATCCAGTAGTGCACTCTGTTTTGTTTAATCTATAGTTTTTCCAAACCCAAGGCTAAAGAGAGCAATTCAACATATAAGGAGAGAAGAATCTCAAAAGCAATTGAAAAGGTTCAAGTTTAGATTTTAGTCTTAAATGGATTATTTCAAAGCTAAAATATAGAAAACAACAGATAATTTATCTTTAAAAAAAATCTGCTTTATGTCATGTGTTAGCCAATTGCTAATATTTTGTAAATCAGAAACAATCCCCTTCAGCTGTTGTCCTTTCTTAGCCTGCATTCAGCTGAGTGGATGACATTTGTTTTTTTAATGGGCAGTGTGCCCATCACCTTGCACAGCCTCTGACCTGCGAGTGACAATGGCAGATGCTGAGAACTCCATTCTACTGAAGCTTAAGCTGGTGTGTCCTTGATCACATCTTAACTTCATTTGCTAAGCATGTTTAGGTATATATGTATTCAAAGAGTTGTAAATATGCACAACACTGTTCCTTCTAGTCTAACATATTAGTCAGGTCTCGTATAGTGCCTTTCCAAACAATTACATCTTATTCTAGCAGCTTTTACACAGAAATATCACAACATGCCTCTCAAGCGATGCATTTACTTCATGGTGGCAGTTAAGTATGTCTCATTTCTAATCCTTTAAATATCTAAGAATAAGGATAGTGTTCCTTCCGATCATTGCAAAGTTCTTGCTTGTGTTGTTTTGTTCGTTTCATTTTGTGTTATAGAAAGCTTATGTAAACTTCAAAGCACTTCCTTGTATGATTGCATGGCCTACTAAAATCTGAGTTTTGATTACGGTTCGAAGGTGCCCAGCAGGAGACTGCCTGGTACTTTGATACTTCACCTATCAAAGACAGATATCTCATTAGCAGGGCTGTCACAGGGCATTACGTTGATTTGCCTTTGTTCCCAGCACTAAATTTACAGGAACCCCTGGGAGTGTGCTTGCACAAGCTGAGATCCTCCAAGTGCAGAAGCTCATGATTATGTTTCCACATGGAATTGTTCTCTTGGGAAACAGACACAATTTCTGAAGAAACAGTTCTTAATTCTGCAAAGAACTGTTCTCAGCCCTGTTGTCCAAGTGCCTTGTCATCAGATTTTGCAACAGATCTCATGTACAAGGAGGTACTTTTATTAAAACATGTTTTTGTTTCATCTTCTGTTTCCAACACTAATCACGGTGGTTTTGTCTGGGAATTTTATGAGCACGTGTTTGTCTTTTCGTTATACCATTGAGCTCTGTTTAGCATGAAGAACAATTTCAGATCAATCAGGCAAACACTGGGTGCTTCAGCCACTGCTGGAGGTGGCAGACACTCTGCCTGGGACAGGATGGTTTTGGGTGCTGCACATCTGCCCAGTTCGAAGAGCTCCTATGAATATGAGTGGACACCAAGTAAGCTGTAGGATGATAAAATGTGGTGACAAATTTGAAAGGAAGTATCTCTCTGACTGTGAGGTGAAGTTTGCTGGCAGGCTGAAGGAGTAAGGGAGAAGATCAGATGCAGGGAGTTCCTGCAACCTGTGACAAAAATGTTCCTGCCATTTCTGGATATCATTTATATGTTTTCACTATGCTTTCAGATAGGGACCAATTTTCAAGACGGAGAACAATTGGGTCATATTCTTATTCTCTCCTTGTATGTTATCTAATGTGAATAATAGGGAGGGATTAATTCAGAAGGACATGAATCTTTAGGTCAAAATAGTTTGAGGACTGCATGGGTTCTAGTATAGGAAACCAGACATAATTTGCAAGATGGATAAAAAGGTTGATGACAGCTATGTTCAGAAGTAAGAACATAAAAGTAAACTTCTTTTTACCTGGGATTATATTCTGAAGCTCTTGTGAAACAGAAAATGGAGGAAGTATCCATGCACTTTCCAGGGACTGTAGTCTTTCAGATGTGGGAAACAGCAAGATGCTTGGATCCTGGTGCAGTGGCTGTCGTGTCTGAACCACCTCTGTGAAAATGAGAAGATTATTACAGTTTACAGTGAAAGATCATTTAGATTTATGTAAAAGGGATCTTATGTTAATAGGAATGTAGTTTAAAAGCTTTTTTAGCATGTGATTGAAAACTCTTTGCCAGCATGTGCCAGGATGGGAAGGACCATGGAAAGGAAGCTGGAGTTCAACCTCTCCTTTAGAAAATGGGGAAACTTTTTACTCAAGAAGCTTCTCTCACTGGAGCCAAAAGGTATTTTTTAGCATCTCTAGGTGGTCTGTTTTTGCAAGAGTGTTAATAACAGTATCCTGTTAGGACTGCGTTGTCTATCTGTGGGCTTTGGCAGATGTTTGCTTGGACACCTGATTGCAAACCTAAATATTTCAGACTACAGTCTCGCGCTATGAGTATAGACTTAATGTAGGTCTAGTAAAGTTTTACATAGATGATGGTTCTGAAGGGCATTAACAAGAGCACTGCATTAAAAACAGGGGCAGTCAGGTCACTCTAGAATGAAGGAATAGTTTGGCTCTGAATGCTGCACTTAGTAAGTATGTAAGATCTACCATGTGTACCTTTTTACAGATGTAATTGATTAAGACATAATCCTGCAAATTTACCCAACTGATCCTACAAGCATACCATCTCTGTAGTCTAGTGTATACTTAAGCCTGAGCCACAGATTCATGGAGTTGGAGAAGTCCAACTATAAAGTGCGTCTGGTCTAATTCTTTACTCCATAGGGTATTCAACTACTTCTGTGTCATTTCTGATAAACATTTATTGTTCTGTTCTTAAAACCCTCTGCAATGTTCCCCAAGCATCTCTTCTAATATTTTATTATCCTTACTGTGAGAAAGTTTATCTAATGTCTAATTTAAATCATCCTGAGTGCTGTTGAAGGTCATTAGTACTGCTTCAGTTCCCCAGGGATACTGAGAACACTTCTTTCATCTTTTCAGCAAACTCTTACATAAATCTGCGTCTTTCCCCAGTCTTCTGGACCAATTATTTCAGTTTGTCATGTTTTCTAGACTTCTGACCATCCTTGTGTTCCTTTGAAGCTCTTTCAATGGCTCCACATCTTTCCTTAGGTACAATGGACAAAACATTCAGCTGAGCTGTTATCTGCACCAAGGTGAGCGGAAAAGATTAACTTTCTCTTAGGAGAAACACTGCTGCTGACACATCCCTAGTTAAGTGAAGTTGTGCTTTTGCAGAAGAAACTCTATCAAACTATTCTGTCTGGACTCTGAGAGCAGGACAGAAGATGAAAGCAAAGTCAAATCTTAAACATACCTGGTATACTGCTGAACAGATGAGAAGTGACATTAAATAAAGTCACCAGAGGTACTTCTACAGCATCCGACTTGACGTCTGAGATTTTTTGTGACTCTGGGGTAGGCTCGGTGATGTTTGGCAAAATCCTTGTTCCCAGATCTCCACCTGAATGCAATTCCTTTGTGCCGGTGGATAAAATACTTGCAGAATGCATCTCTGTTCTGAGCATGCTGCTGCCGTAAGAAGAGTGAAGTGTTGGTGTGGATAGCTCAGACAGGTCAAAGCTGGAAAAGTCTACTGGCAGAGTAAGAACTGGAGCAGTATCAGGATGGGACAGAATGATCAGACTTGGTTCATAAGATACTTTAGCTTTACTAGGGAAAGTGCTGGATAACATGGTAGAAAAGCAGGCTGAGGCTTCAGGACTGAAATGCAATTTGGGATAGAAGGTCTGTGCATCTTTCTGGGTTACAGAAGAAACTCTGCTTTTCCCTTCAGCAAATGGAAACCTATCGGTCTGTGGGATAGTCATAAAAGGTTTAGATAACTGTTCATAGTCATTAGCAAACACTTGGCTCAGACTGCTTTTTACTAGCACAGGTGGAAACGCGTCATCAATGGGAAATGTGAAGTCAGACAAAGTTGTACCTCTTACTGAAGCTTTCGGGAATGGTGAAAGGAGTGCTTCTGGAGAGAGGGATGCACTAGAAAGCATTTCAAGTTCTGGGAACTGGCTTTTTGTCTCGTTGCCATGATCTGGCACTTCTGATGCTGACATTGCTTCTGGCAAAACTACATGAAATTCTGTTTTAGAAGGAAATGCCTCTGCTGAGCTGTGAGGCCATTCATGAGGAGTGCTTATCACCCAAGTGTACGTGGGCCTGGAAAGTTGGTCTGTGTCTAAAGTGATGTCATGTAGGAAATGGTATGTGGATACTTCTGATTTACTAGAAAGGAAATCTGAATGTGTCTCGGGCACAGGAGGCTCCAGCTGCTCTAATAGCCATGACATGCCAGAAGTTCTGGTAGGCAGCACTTCCAGTTCAGTGAAGAGAAGCGTTGTTTCAGTCATCGGTGAAGGCGAAAGATCTGGAAAATGAGAGTCTGCAAACAGAATAGATACTGATGGGTTAGCTAGTGTGTCCCATGCTGAGTCCATGTCTAAGGTGACCAAAATTTCTTGACTAATAAGATAGATATTACTCTGCGTCTTGTAACTTGCCATCATTATGCTTTCTTCACAGAAAGATGATAGACTCTGAGTAGGTGATACTACAAGTTGTCTGAGTAAGTGGCTTGGCACAGTAGAGGACAAAGGCCTGGAAGCATATCCTGCAGCTGGTCTACGGGTAATTCTAGCTGGTTTTAATGTAGGTGTTGGCGTGATCATTAGTCGCCTACGTTGTCGTCTTGGAGACCTTCTTTCATAATTGCCTCTCTTAAGTATTCTCCAGCCTGCAATTTCATACCCTAGCAGCTGTGAGAGGTGACATGAGTCAGCATTGTGTCGCAGGACCTGGATGAATTCGTGGAGCATGGCAAACTCCCCACACTTCAGAGGCCAGGAGAGTCCTACATAATGGTTCACTCTGAAGTCGATGTGTGTGGTGTCTTCAGCCAGTACGGTCAGGCTCTGCGAGCCTCTGTGTGCCGTATCTGTGTATTGCAACAGGGTTAGTAGGGAGGAATCCAGATGGAGATATTCGGCCATCGTGCACACAATGTAGAGGCGTTCCTGTACCTCCAGGGTTTCTGCTCCAGTAGAGAGAATGATTTCAGCATAAGTGATGGCAACTTCCTTCCCACACCTGATATTGAAAGTCCAAAATTGCATTGGTTAAGAGTTGTTTATCTGTCCCCCTGTTTTTGTGAAGATACCTGTTTGAATTTAGTCTGTCATCTTATGCACATGCATCACTCAAAATTTTACCTCTTAGTCCAAAACTTCCTCCTACTGGATGTATGAATGTTTCCCATTCCTTTAACTTCAGTGAGCACTAAGTTTGATCCCATTGCTTGTGTAGAACACAGCAGCATGGTCTGAATTTACCAAACACTATCTTCATTATGTGGACTTGGAATCAATTTGCTTAAGAGATATTCCCAGTTTGTTAGACATCAAATGTAGGTACGTACATTAAGAAAGTACCATCAATAGGAATAGACAGTGTCTTGTGGAGGTGATTCAGAGCTTTGCTGGGAGCCTGCCTTTCTCCCTGTGGACAGAAGAGCTCCAGTTCCTAACTGGGGCAAGGAGGGTCGATGCCACCGTTACAGTGGCCACCTGGAGAATCAGTTCCCCAGTGCCGCTGGGCTTGCAGTCTTTGTGCCCATGCTTACTGTGCTCTACCACTCTGGGGCAACCAACCCTCCTGCTTTTAGATTCAACGTGTGCTCATTCAATAATTTTGTGGTTTAGTTTTTTGTTATCCTGATGTCATATTTCCATGGTAGGAAAAAAAAAAACCCTCACCCTGTGTCAGTTATGGAGCACCCACCTCATTTTTTTTTAAGCTTTCTTTTTTTTTTCCTCCCCACTAAATAGGGCAAAAGCAGTTGGAAGCCAGCAGTACTCACTGGTAGCTGTTTGGCATGTGGTTCAAGCTCGCCTCCGCGTCCAGGAATAGGATGCCGTCCTGAACGTGGATGGTGAAATTTCCAGCTGCTCCTGGTGTTTTCTGGGCACGTGTCCTTCCAGAGGCAGCAATGCACAGCAGGTACACTCCGCTCTCCCCTGCCATTGGCAGTCCTTGCAGCGTGTGTGTATTGGGGTTGAAGTCCAACCATTGCGGCAAATCTGCACCACTGGCTAAAGTCACCTGCTCCGTAAAAGAACAGCAGATAAGCAGAATTAGAGATAGGAAATGGAGTTACTACTCTAGTTTTACATATTGCAAGTTCTAACTGGGCAGAAGTACAGGAACAGCTACAAAAATGATCCATTTAAAAATCTAGAAACCACAGTGCCTTGATTTTTGTGTAGTGCTTGTTTTCTGTGTTTTTTTAATGTAGTGGCAATGCTTACTGTCCATTTTTAAGACCCTGCATTCTTCAGACTAGGTAGATTAAATACATGTCGGGCAGGGGTTTTGTTTATTTGCTTAGCATGTAACTGCTGCATTGGCAGTGAATGATGGCGAGATTTTTGCCATCAGTTCTAGTTATTTCTAATACATCTGAGACACTTCTTTAGAAGGAGAGTTGTAACGAGTTAGTTTTAGACATAAAAAGAATGCCTATGTGCTACAGGATAGTACCAAGGAGTGTGTTTAATAGCATTACCTTGTACTGAGTTATCTTTCCCTGAAAGGCAAATACTGGCACTGGATAATAGAATATTTTTCCCGTCAGGACGGTTGCGTTTGGGATTCCTTGCAGGCTCTTTGTCTCTTCATGTCTGTTATCTGGTCCCTTGGCAACCACAGCAGGCGTGTTTACACACACAGATATCAGTGCAAAGACAAGAGGGAGCGTGGGGGACCCCAAGGCAGGAAACCTGTTGGGGGTGCCCGCGGGGTCCCTGCGAGCATCCATCCTCACCCAGCTGCTGTACGGCGCTGCTGGCAGCTGGCTGCTGCTACTTCATCGTGCCTCAGAGCTGTGGGGGAAGGAAAAAAAATGAAGCCCACATGCATGTCAGTCAACTTCATCTCGTGGGGAAGCAGAAAGCTGTCAAATGTGGCAGGGCTTGCACTGCCTCTGTTACAGGCCTGCTGGTCTGTTTGGGCCACAGTGACATCTGGGGAGGGCCTATAGGCTTTTAAAAAGTCTTGGTACTTACCACCTCTGCTCCGTTCAGCTGAAGGTTTTTCATGAGAAAACGCTGTGAAGTACAAAGCCAGTTCATAATGCTTTTTAACCCCGTTTCCTTTGGACTTGCTGTTGCTCCCATCTCTGCTGCTGTCGTGATAAAAGCCCACTCGGTCTCTAGGAGATGAAATGTTACACTAGGGCCTCATCAGGGGGGCCTTCAACATATGGCTTAGAGGAGAGCCAGATAAACAGCGCGGTAACCTGACCTGCCAGGATTTTGTGGTACAGTGGTAGCAAAGGGAAAGGTGAACATGGCATATTGCAAACAAATCGTGAGAGCAGAGAGGCTGAGACTCAATATCCCTTGCCTTGGAGCATCAAGGGCTGGACTTTTGACTTGCTAAAATTGATGCTGCTTTTTCAAGCAGTAAAATAGTTCCTGCAGGTGTGGGGCTCAAACCTGTGAGTGGCTTCCAACTTTTAGACAAGAAGGGAGTACGGCATGGTTAGCATAGCTTTATTTAAAAGCACATGATAGGAAAATAATTGTAGGCAGCAGCAGCAATGTCTGCTTAACCAATTGATACAGCTGGAAAAGCACAAACAACCTTTTGGACTCAGACGAGCACAGAAGCCGTGCAGTGTCCTCTAGTCTTGTTACACCTCTTACAGCAGGATGGCTTGAAACCCACAGCCTGCTTTGCGTTGGCTCTACAGACTCAATGGCCATGTATCTAGGAATGAGGTCTTGCTCTGCTGGATTTTAACAAGTATTCTCTTCCTTCTATTTGTGGATGTGTTTGCAGTGTGCTTTGTAGTAGTTTCCAAGCCTTCTGTCATGCTTCATTGCCCAGATCCCTTCCATTTTAGCAATGAATAGAGTATGCTTTGGATAGAGTGAGAAGTGGTAATGTAAATCAATGCTCGTAAGTATGCATATGGAAAGACAAAAAGTGTGATATCTCCTGAAATGCAGTGGCTTACTAAAGCCTGCAGTGTGTCCTGCTGGAAGTATACTCTGAAAAAAAACAGAAAACCAGGTGTGCGAGCTCAATGAATGTGCTTGAGGTTGTTGACTGCTGTTGGACAGAGATGAATCTGTATCCAGGTAAGTCTGTTTATATTGCAACTGTGATTGGCTCTGAATAAATCAAAAGTTGCGTTTCTTTGATTATGTTCAGTTATGCTGAGAAACAATTAGCTATGCTCAAATCTCCATTTTTCATTGTCAGTGTCTCCCATGTTCCTTTCTTCTGTAGTCTCTAAAAACATAATGGCATGTCCTTGTTCACTGATTGCGAAACTATCAAAAGAGCAAGTAGGTGGTGGCGCAGAAGTTGGAGATGAGAACTTTTATTTAGAAAATATAATTCTTAAGCAAGGGAATGGGTGCTTGACAGCTGACTAATCTCTCCTAATGAATTTGCCTCCTGAGAGCTTAGTAAATATTGCCACGTAACCATGTATGAATCATCAGTGTGCTCTAAAATGATGGGAACGCTTTGAGATCCCTTGTCACTATGAGCTGAAAGTGGCCAAAACCACCTCCAGAAGCACAACATCTGCCCCAATCCAGGGATCCAAAGCCCACGAAGCTACCTGCGCATTTCAAGTGGGGAAGTGCCAGTGAGTGTTTCACCTATTGGGATCCCTCCTTAGTAACTGTTGACCAAATGGCTTTGACAGCAGAAAATATCATTTATTTGCTCTCTAGTGTCAGGTAAGGCAGAGTATTTTCACGTTCTGTACCTTCTCGATGCTCTGGAAATAAACTTACTAGAACTTCACATGAATGTGCTAGGGAAGCTTAAAATAATTAGATTTTAAAAACTTCTCTGGAGACTTCCTGTAATTCTCACTGTACAATTTGTGAGCTCATAATTAGCTTTTCTAGCTAAATTGCAACAGAGACATGTGGCAGTCTACTAAGTAAATACCTTTTGATAAAACCAGAAGCTGTCTAAAATGCCACTCTGTGGGTAAAAGCAGGAGGACTTGTGAACAAATGTAGTTCATCCAGAAACAAGGACTCTCACCTTAAAGTATTTGTTTCGCAGCTGGAAGCAGGAAACATCAAAAGTTTTATGGAGTAACTTCATTCTCATGTGACTTCGTGATCAGACTCACTTGAACCAGGTACACAGATAAAAGTGGTGTAATCTAAAGCTCACCTGAATCAAATAGGATCTTTTTAGGGCACCCATAAGTATTTGTAAAGACAAACATGGCTTATTTGTTTTGCTTCACTTCTAGCTTTAGACACAGTATTTTTCCTACAAGTCTGTACTACATTTACACAGATATGATTCTGAAACTGGAAAAAAACCCCACCCCTTAATCTTTATCTGCAATGCCAAAGAACACAAATGAAGGATACACCATCCCCTTTTTTCGTTTTTCTTTTTTTAAAGATGGACTCAATGAACAAACAAGGGAGGGGAATCACAAACCTGTAAAATGGAAATCTTGGCTGCCTTGGTTTTTTGTGCTGCCCCTGCCTAAGGTGCTCTCTTGCCACTCCTGCTTCAAGGCAAAGGGAAGTAAATGTCCGGTACTTCCCTGTGCAATTTCCAGCAAGTCTGCCTGGAGGGGTTTAAAGTCTCCAGCAACACCCAAAATAGGCTAGAATGGTTGAGTTTTATGGCCTCTACTACAAAACTACTATTTTTTTCATGAGGTTGGTTGAGTGTTTGTTTTTTGTTTTGTGGGAGGGTGTTTTAATTATTTATTTTTAATATCTATTAAAGCCCCAGCATCTGGAATCAAGTAATTGCTCGGCAGTTTTAACTTCCTTTCAAGACAGGTTGTTGTTCCAGCCACCGTCTTTGCTGCAAAGGAAATCTAGATATTTTTCCAGTATCCCCAGAAAACTCAGCAAGCAGCGGGTGACTTAAAAAATAATATTTTGGGTTCTCTTAGGAGGTTTGAGTCATTATTTTTTTGAATGTCTGAAGCTGGTGGTGCTGACAGCCCTGGGGTCCACACCTTTGACAGCTTGCCAGGCAGTTTCAGACTGGTTTGTGCTGACATGAGAGGAAGTCTGGTGGTAGCACCTTTTCTGCTGAATTGTTCAGCATAGTGCAGTTTCCCACCTTTTTCCTTTGACTTCCACTATATTCCAGGAAAAGCCTTGAAAATTGGCTGTCGGTGTCTTGAATCTTGTGCAAAATATGTGAGACGTTTTTATTTGGTCTGTTGCAATAAACATGTTGCCTGTTTCTGGAAGACAGAAACCTGATAACTGGGTGTTGGGAAAGGCATAAAATGCATATGGTGGAAGAAAGGAGCTTGTATGTTCCTGTGTGTTCAAACCGATGTCACTCCTGTGTGACAGCCAGAAATAGCACGATCACGGTAACACACTCTTTGTACAGAGTGATTAAAAAGTCTCAGGGCACGAGACACAGTAATTTCCAAGAAGTGTTCATTTTACCTCATTCTTATTAAATAGAGTCCTTTTCAACAGCTCAGCCCTTTATCCAGAGGTAGTTCTGTGTTAAAGGAGGATGCACACTTTATTTTTAGTATGGAGGAAGCTGAGTGTCATCACTGAGATTTTGCTTCCCCCCTTTGCCTATTCAGTGGGGTCAAATGGCAGATGTCTAGTGTGGCTTAACACAAATGATGGAGAAAGTCAAGATTGTGCTATCTGTGACAAGTCTCAGAAAAATAGTTGGGTTTCTTTTCATGCCTTTTACTACATCAAATTTTTTTAAAAAAAAATCCATAATTTTACTGATTTTAAGCATGCTGGTGTTTATTTTTGAGTTGCCGCCTCAGGTTTTCTTTTTCTCTTGTTTTCAAATGAATGGGGGAAAGACTGGAAAGGACAAAAAAACAACATCTGAAGGAAAGCTGCTGCTTTAAACCTTGTCTTTACTTGCTTCTAGTTCTCATTCTGCTTTCAACTTGGGAAAGTATTTTCACTTCCCACATCACTTCCCTCCCCAGCCCTCATGTTTCCTCTGAGATATTGTCTATGTGGGAAAGTTTAAACATGAAAGCCAAGGTATGAATTTCTACCAGGGTTAAATTTGGGTTTAACGACCTATGTGAATGCTCCCATTTGCTTCAAGCTTTTTTGTTGGTTTTTTTGTTGATTTTTTTTTTTCAAATTATGGTTTTCTTTTCCTCTTTACAGCTTAGCTTATGACTTTACAAACTTTAAACTGGGCTGGAAGAGGTTGTAGTAAAAGGAGTTGGGCACTTACATAGTTACAGCTATTTATCTAGCAGATAAAACTTTCCTGCTCAGACAAGCCCTCACTATTTCATCTTTTTTTTTTTCTTCTTTCCTAGGGAGAGTTTTAAACTAGGAAGAAAGAATTTACTTCAGTGATCTCAAAGTACCATCTCTCTGTTTTCCATTTCAACTTATTTGAAAATGAAGTAAAAAAAAATTAAACTCGAAGTTTCCATTTTTTGACAGAAGATTTTTGATAAAACTTAAAGTGATGTTACATTTTGGTCCTTTCAAAATTATTAACTATTTAATAAGGAAAAGGTCACTAGATTGAGTTGAAATAAGATGCTCTGTTGTAGCAAGGCTTTATTTTTAATGCTGTGCTCTGTAGGAAGACAGGACACAGTGCTAGAGCTGCCCATAAAGCAGGGATTTTGGCTCTTCACCTTTGCTAAATTCATTGTGAGACCTGCAAATCATTAAATCTGCCTGCGTCTCTCTCCAACCATTAATAAAAACGTGGGTCACTGATTCAAAAGGGATTTTAGAAATCCTATCTGCTGATACTACTCTAAGCTGCCCTTTGTGGCAAATGGAGCTACTGGCTGAAATCTTTTAGCAGTGTACCATGTTTAGAATTTTTTTTCCCCTTTGCCCTTTTTTTGGTCAAATGTAGGAGCCTGAGCAGAGGTTTGTACAAACACTGGGGCAGGATAGAGGCTGACATGCCAAGTTCCAGCCTTGTGTGATTTTTTTTTTTTTTTTTTTTTTAGGGGGGTGTGTTATGTGCCAGGCAAGGAACACAAGGTTTATAATGGACACTCTGACAGAACCTTATTTATGGTGCCTGCTGCTGCTCCCAGGCTCAGCTTTTGCATTCAGCCGGCGTTGCTGGCTTCCCACAGCAGATTTTCAAACAAGTTGCTGTAATAACCTCATAATGTTTTTTGTTTCTCTCAGTGGGCTCGATTTAGCCTTGCTGTTAGCTGATGTGACAGTTTGGGACGGAGCACCCTTCTCCTGGCACCAGCACCGAATTTGGTTCAAAGCACTGTGTTAAACCCAGTGCTGTCCCTCCGCTGCCCTCCAGAAATACAAGTGCTCTTGCTCTGTCGTTATATTAGACAGTTCCTATCTGCTCTGCTGGAAAGAAGGAAAAATCACATTTCCCCGTGATCAGATTTGGATCTTTCTCGTTAAGGAGAGTTAATTCAGCCCTGCCTGAAAGTGACTGGGAAGGTGCAGAGGAGGGGGCAGCGTTGCAGGAGAGGCTCGCTGGGCTGGGTTGGGGGTGTCTGTGCACCTTGTTCACTCTTAAGTGGTTTCAGAGGTGTTGAAAATGGGGCAATTGGTCCTTTTGCCCGTCTTCAGCCCTGTTTGTTGTTTAAAGTGGGCCCTGAAGATCTCTCTTGAAAAAGCCTCATATATAACCACTGAAACCCCTGTGCCTTGCTTGTGCTGCAGAAACCAAGAGGCTGTTGACCGATGGGGGTTATGAAGCTAATTTACAGCCAGATGCCTCTTACCGATTTTCCTCTCAGCTGTCTGTCTTTCTCTGTTTTACTTCAGCAATTAACTAAACAAATTGCTGTCTGAGCAGTGGAGCTAATGGATTCTGGTTTCCTTCAGGTTTCTCTGCAGTTCCCTTGATCTCAGCTTCATCCTCCGCCACGTGGTCCAAAGGGAAGGGCAACGAGGAGCCAAATGGACCTGGGCTTTGAGTTTCCCTCCCTCATTGGGGGCACACTTTTAGATTTCTGTTCTTTACTGAACTTCTAGTTTTAAGAAAAACTTGAGATAATTTTCAAGCCATCCTTAAGATCTCTCCTCTTCCAAATGCTCTAAACTGGCTAACAACAGAGTCAGGCGTTTTTGGCTGGGGAGAGGATCGGGTTCTCAGGGGGGACAGGCAGGCTGCAATTGCACAAGTTTTGCTTCCTCATGACACCAAACTGGAAGGTTAGTTCCTGGAAGGCGTCTTTTTAAAAAAGGCTACCTGTTTTCTGCATCCCTCAGGGGCCGTATGGGTGAGCTGTTCCTGCTGTTTCTAAGAACACTTGAGCAGAATAAAAAGCCACATCCTGAACAAAGCATTGTAGGCTACCTCTGTTGCAAAGAAGCAACAAAAGGAGAGGGAAAAGTGGAAAACTACTTAAAAAAAAATACTGATCTCTTTAAAATAAAGGAGTTACTACGATAGTTGCAATAGTAGTACTTATGTTCATTCTTGATTTGGTGATAACGTTGATAGCTTCCTTTCAATTGGATTGGCCCATAGTTACCTGTGGGATTCAGCTTCTGCCTCACTTTTTTTTTTTTTTCATTTTATGCCAATCTTCTTCTCATTGTAGGTGAAATCAAGTATTGCCCAGAAACCACAGCTCAGGAAATGTGTTGTCTTGTGTGCGAAACCAAGGATTGTAGAGTTATTGAGGCCTCCACAAAGAGCCAGCTGCGAGTCTGCCTTCGTGTCTTTGAGGAATCGTATGACTGACTTATCAGTCATGAAGCTAAGGCTTTTGATAGGGGATTGAATATAATCCCTAAATGTTTAATATGCCAGAAATTAAAGAAAAGCAATTTGTCAGATTTTGGAGTGGGCTGAGACTTGCTCCAAGACCCTGGTAACTATGTGTGTGACTCATGTCGAGGTGTTCAAGGGTCTTTATTGAGGCTTATCAGCGTAATAGGAAAACAAGCAGGGGGCTGGAGAGAGAGGGCAAGGCAGCTCTTGACGTTTTGAGTGAATTTAATACTAAGGAAAGTGAGGGAGCTGGAGCCAAATATATTGGGGAAAAGGGCTGTGCATGCCCATTCCTTGCAGTCTGTCAATGCACCGGAGTCTTGCACACGTTCTTAGCTCTCCGATAAGGAGTCTCCTCTGAACAGAAACACAAATTTGTGCCCATTAGTTGGTGAAGTTTTTGTAATATTCATTGAATGCAAGATGAAGCTGAGAAGCACACTGTGACCAATGTCTACCCTATGCTCTTGTGCAAAAAGAAAGACACAGCACAATAAGAATTAGCTACAGACTATAAATTATGTTGAACGTGGGGAAATGAGGGAAACCCAAGGCGATTTAGTTTGTATGAATGCCTCTTGCCTGAAACAGAATTATGCACAAAATAAAGCAAAAAACCTTTTAGCTGAGCTCAGTAACTGCTCTTATAAAGTCTTTGTGAGGCTGCGTTTTCAAAACCAGATCTCAACAGTAGGTTTTGATGCTTTGATGGGGCATCAGATAAACTATTAATAGCTAAGTTTTTACAAAAAGCTCATGTTCTGTTCTTGCCGTCCTTCAGAGCTTCTGGAAAAAAAAACTATTTATTTGAAGACCCAGCTATGGATCTAGGAGCCCTACTTCAGGCTCTCATTTTTTTTTTTTTTCAAATATTAGTCTGTCTATTTGCTTTAACTATTTTTTTTTTCCCCCCCTCCAGGCTGTTGTGCCTGGATGCTTTTATTTGCATACATAATGTTTGTCCCTGCAACAGTCACCGCTCTAAAAGTTGTCATGGTAACAGATTTCGCTGTTGTTCCCTTTCGAAAGCAGGGCAAGAGTGCTGGGCTGGCTGCTGGACCGGGAGCCAGGAGAACCCGGTTTCAGTCCTGCCTTGGCTGCCGGTGTTTGCCTGAGTTACCCCTGCCAGGCACAAGCAAAGCATTTCAGTGTTTGGGTTTTTTGTTTATTTGGGGGGGGGGGGGGGTGTTGGGAGTGCTTGATGTTGGGCAGCCCCCCAGATCCTGCCTAATAACCTCTGGCATCCAAGATGTTTGCCTAAAGGACTCTTTCCACACCCATGAGCTTTCTTCACACCTTGCTGTCCACCCCTGACCTGCACCCCTCCTTGCCCACATGCCGGATGGCCTCCAGTCCTCCCTGCTTCCCCAAATCCCTTTGTAGCTCCTGCCACTTACCTCTTGGTGTCCCCATTTCCCTTCCGACCCCTAGTCTGTCCTGTGGAATTCACCAGGACTGGTTGACTTTGTGGCTGCACCTCTGTTTATCTGTAGACGAGCATCAGGCCCCTGGGCAAATGTTGACATTTTTTCCAGGACTAGCTGTATGGAGAAAGGAATCTGGGTATGGTTCTTCTGCTATAGAAACTCACAGCCCTTTTATTTGTTTATTTTGTTCCTACCTACTTGTCCATTTCTCAAATATGCCTGGACACATCAAAACAATGATGATCAGCTTGCATTAAATAAATTAACTTCATACTTCTTGATATCAACAATCCTCTCCTTGATGGATCAGCCTCTTTTATTACTCTGGCATTAGGTCTGCGAGAAGTTGAATTTGCGGGACTGGGCCACCAAAAAAAAGCCTATGATAAAAATAGCTTATCTCCCAACTCTGCTTCTGTGTGTCTGCCAAGCGATAATTTGGGAGGAAGAAAAACCCAACCCTCATGATACCCATTTGGTACATGACTGACAGATTTATGATAGGACGCAGTTTCCTCCGTTTGTCTGGCAGCGAGTGGCGGGGCCATGCGATTGTGTGTCTGCCTTCTCGCCGTGAATGCTTCCAGCTGGATTTAGAGGACAGGAAATGATTTAGCGAAAGGCTTTGGGTGACAATTAACAGAATTCCTGCTGATAACTTTTTTTTTTTTGTCCTCTCCCTCAATATTTTTACAGCAAGCCCTAAGTCCTTGCAGAGTGGCATTGGAGGTGGGTGGTTACAAATATTTGATGAGTGTGTCATGGAATGGCTTTTATTTCTGTTGAAAGTATGATTTATTTTTTTTAATCTTCATCTCTTTAGTGTTCTAGTTGGTGATCAGAGCAACATAAAATTATTTTTGTTACCGGATGGTCATACCCTAAAACCCAGCCCAATGTGGCCTCAAGCAAAGGAGAGCTATTGTCAGAGTAACCAAGGAAATATTGAGTAAGATTGCCCGAGAGTCTCCTGGTAGGGAGGGTGGGGGAAGCAATTTATGCTCATGCCAGGAGTGCTCCAGCTGCATGGTAAACTGCTGACTTTGCCAGGAGCAGCCAGAGGCTCAAGTTAAGTCCTGAGATCGCAGTTGTAGTGTCAACTTTAAAGCATATGTTTAAAAAACACCCTCTGTGGTGCATTCCTGTATAAGGCATCTCTCTCGCAAAGTGGAAAAAGCAAATATTTATTTGCTGTCACACAGGATTACCTGTGTCAAAGAAAGGAAAATACTGGTGTCAAGTGTGCTCCCTCAAAAAAAAGTTTGAGTTGTCTTAGGTGCAACATTGGAAACCAATTATCTTTTCTTAGAGTTTGGTGGTCTTCAAACCTAAGGCTTTGTTTCTCACCACGGGTGAAAAAACAGAATGTGAAATTGTCGCTGTTGGTTCTTCTCTTAGAAAAGGAGGAGGAAAAAATATTTTTGAAGAGTCGATACACATGGGAATTAACCAGCTCTGTTTTCAGTAGATAAATTACAGTTCAGGAAATTAAATTGTAAATTAGATGGATATTTGTCCTTGGGAATTTGACATCTATAAACAAAACCCTTTATTTTGAGAGCTTGAGGAGCTACTGTAGGCTTTAGAAGGTTTTATGTTTGAAGACTTCTTTTCATCAGCAATGTTTATTGCACTGTACTCCCCAAATGGGAATTTACTAGAAAAGGGTGAAAATTAGTGAGGTTGGCATTGTAAGATGGATCAGGTTTTTCTGCTGATTTGTTCATGTTTTCTTGTAATGAAGTTCTATGTGGGAAAACAGCCTTTAATTGCCTGTGCAGTCAGCAGCGTCCAGGCAAACTGCTTTTATCTGCTTTGGGGTTGGTTTGAATACTGACAGCTCAGATCTTTTGATCTGCTGTAGCCTGGCTGGTGGTTTTCCCTGTGCAGGAGCAAGCCCAGGAGCAGAGGAGAGGGAAAACTCCAGTGGTCACATAGGGTGGGAAACAGAGAAGCGATGAGACCATGGAAACTATACTGAGAGCAGGAAAAATGACAGGAACTGGAAGAGTCAAACGTTGCAGTCGTGCAGCAGAGTCTATGGTCCTAGTCTGTGCTTCTGTAACTTGTATTCTGAGGCGACTTGAGCTTCAAAGTATACAGTGATTGAAATAGTATCAGCTACACAGGGAACAGAACACCTTGGAAAATTGAGCTAGTATTTTGAACCTCTGAAATTGTTTAGTAAAAATCCTCTTTGTGCTTTTACAGAAGTTTCTGTGCTCCCCTTCACTCCCCCACCTGAGTACAGACAGATAAAAAAGGGTTGAACTCCTGCTAACTGCATTTTTTGCTTTGAATGATAGAGTCTGTTTGATTAAACTCTAATGATGTATCCTGGATATGCATTACTGTCAGCCCTGTTACAGCACCATGAGAAAGGACAAGCACTGCAGTTTTGCTTCACCAATGTACAGCAGAGTGTAGGCATAGAATCATAGAACAGTTTGGGTTGGAAGGGACCTTCAAAGCTCATCTAGTCCAAGCCCCTGCAATGAGCAGGGACATCCTCAACTAGATCAGGTTGCTCAGTGCCCCATCCAGCCTGGCCTTGAATGTCTCCAGGGATGGGGCATCAACCACCTCTCTGGGCAACCTGGGCTGGTGTTTCACCACCCTCAGCATAAAAAATTTCTTCTTCGTGTCTAGCCTGAATCTCCCCTCCTTTAGCTTCAAACCATTACCCCTTGTCCTGCCATAATGGGCCCTGCTAAAAGGCACGTGAGGAGAGAGCAAGAAGAGGTCCCCACCTCTCTCATCTGAGTGACCAGCACTGAAGCAGCTCAATTCAGAATTTGGTGAGCTGATGGCACCAGTGGGCTGGAATGGGCCAGGTGTGCTGAGCAGAAGATGCACCTCCCGTTCCCCTTTCTCCTCACCCTTCAGCACAGTTGGAGAACTCCCAAAGATCCCCCAAGCAATCTTTAGACAGTTATTATTAAAATAAATGATGGAGTTTCTTCTGTCAGGCCATCAGGATGTAAATCTGGAGCATTTCCACGAGGCCGAACTGCTGCTGGACAGGTATCGGTGACTGTAAACATGTGCCACCCCAAACCAAAACCAGGGGCTCAGCGATGGCCTGGGGATAACCGGAGGTGGAACAACAGGTCTGCAAATGACCCTGTGCAGTGTGGCTGATCCAAGCACTGTTGATAAAGAATGAAATTACTCTGAAAACAATGCAGCAGCTCACAGCTTTGAACCTGCTGGTGGGTGAGGGGATGGAGCCCTCCTTCCCCAAACCAGAAACCTCAACCCCAGCCTGGCAGAAACAAAATCCCCCCATCCCCTGTTTGCAGCGCTGGCTTTCATTGCTGGACTTGTTGAGGAGCCATTCTGCAGCAGGGTAACCATGCTGTGCTTCATTTCATCACCCTTTTTTTTTTTTAAAGGAGGCTGATGCTGCTGCATCCTCCCTCTTGACTTAGTGCAGCTGGAAGAAAGAGATAAGCTGGCAAAGCCAGCAGCTGCTTGAAATGCTCCAGGCCTGTCTATGCACATCCTTGCTCCCAAATTCCTAGGGTTTTCGGAGCAGCATGGCCAGAACGCTGAAAAAGCTTTCTTTTTAATCTCTCGATCTTCACTCTGTGTGTTTTTGCCAGTGCAGGTAAAACAGAGGTGCACGCTCCATGCTCTGTAGGCACCGGTGTTTCCACCAAGGTAAACAAGAGGTAGTCTAGGTAATCACAGAGAACGATCTGAGTGAAACATCTTGTCTCTACAGCCGGTTCCTGTGACACAGGAGCAGGCAGGGCAGGCAAACTTGCCCTGCCAGGATATCAGGAGTGTTTCTCCATATTCAAACAACAAGAAATGAGATTCGTCGGTCTCTGCCCTGGCTAAATTCCAACTCCAAAAGTTTTGTCTGACTGAGGTTCATGGGGAGTAGTCCTGGGGACCGGCTCACTCCCCGTGCTCTGAGATCAATTTTGTATACATGTCCTGAATTCACGTGGCAGTTCTCCCCACAGCATGTCTGAGGCTTCAGGTTTGGTTTGGGAGCTGGCAGGCCACAGCGCTTGGCGTCACTTTATTTCTCACTCGTGGTGATGAGACACTCCAGTGCTTGCTCAGGTCCTGCCCTTGGAATAGGACAATACCTTCAACAAGCCCCAATGAAGGCTCTACTGTGGGAACAACTTCTTATGCAGCTAAAAATCTGTGTGGAGCTGGTTTTTGGTTTTGTTTGTCTGTTGTTTCTTTTTTTTCTTTTTTTTTTTTTTTTTTTTTTAAGCGGGAGGCAACCCAGCTGAAAACAAACAGGATTACATTATATCATAGAGAGCAGAATTTGGCAGGCAGGTTACAAAGCAGTCTGAATCCCACTGAACGAAAATGTCCAACAATACCGCAGAGCCTGACTGCTTCCTCTCATATATATGTTTTAATTTGGTGGATTTTCTTTGGGTAAACCAAGTTAAGATGATGATAGTTGGCTTTGCTTTGCAAGCTGCGTGCCAAACTGTTTTTGTAGCTTGCTTTATGAACTTAGCTTTTCTAAGCAAGTTAAATGGATTTAAATCCAGTATGTTAAAACCAGTTAAAGTTTAGACATTGTCTTCAATAGTGACAGGAATGCAAGAATGGCAACACTGGCTCAGACAAGTGATTCATCTGGCTCAGTATGATCCCGCTCAGCCATGGCCAGAGGTGGATGCCTGAGGAGAAGTAAGAACAAGGTACATATGCAGTGATGCTTCCTCCAGCCAGTTCAGGAAATCCATGAGCTGGATAAGGTGTCTGTGTTTACAGCAAATTTTAGTTGATTTCTGTGAACTTTCCTGGTCACCCTATGAATCTACATAAGCCTTTGGCAATCCACCACATCCTGGAGGAAGGAGTTCTGCAGATGCACTGCCTGTTGTGCAAAGGACCATGCCCCTTTGCTTCGTCCTGACCGTGGCTTTGCTCTGCACCTCTTAGTTGCATTAGCAGAGCAGGGCAAACATCAGTCCCTGGAAACTCTCTGCATGCTAGTCCTGATCTGGTAGATTTATTGGAGAATGTGTACTTCGTGTTGTTGTTTTTGTTGTTGGTTTTGGGGGCTTTTGTATGTTTGATTTTAATGGAAGCTGGTTTACCACTGTTGCCCTCTGAACCTTTTCACGTTCTAATGTACATCATTTTTTGGGCAGAGGGACAGAACTGCACTTCCACGTGAGGTTTGGGACAATCTTAGGTTTATGCAGTGGAGTACAGTTGCTGTCTGGTTTGCTCTTTTTTTTTTTTTTTTTTTTTTCCCCCCTCTCCTAAAGGGAGAAAAGTGTCAACCCTTACCAACCCTGGCATCCCTTTGACTGCTACCAAGCACTGGGACCACACGTTAGATGCTCTGGAAAGGACATTCCCCCTCTTCCAAGGGTTGAGCTGGCTGCAGTCCAGGCAGCTCCCTGGCAGGAGCTCTTTGAGGAAAGGCTGGGAGAAACCTTTACCATCTCATCCTCCTAGCACAAATATAAGTTGGAGGGAGTTCCTGTTTCTAGACACCTCAGCCTGTAATTTTGGACTGGTCAGAGACAGACCAGCTTGTGGGAGCTGGGAAGGAGGAGGGGGCTTTCTTTTGAGGCAGTCCTTGGAACTGCTTTTCAAGAGGTTTCTTATATATGTCTGCATATGTAGGAATGTCATCTGTTGAGCAGGTAGCAAATAAACATAACAGCATGGGGAATGCAATTATTTGGACCTCGTCAACATCAAGAATATTCATGTGCTGGGAGTTAGAGATTTCCTTCTATCCCTTTTTTTCCCAAAACATGTGTAAGGCCAAGTGATTCTTGGTGGAGTGGGCAGCAAATCTGAGGCAGAGAGTTGAAGTTGGCTCCTCAAATACAGTAGTGAAAGTTGTCAGTGGAGCAAAGGACATTTTATTTACCACAGAGTGCTTTCAGAGGACGTGCAGCAGCTAGAAACAAATGTTTTGAATGCTCGTCAGTAAATGCTGCAAAAAAAAGTGCTACAAGTCAAATTATTTTCCACTCCAAGTCATATTTGCTTTGTTTTTTCCTGTCTCTAATCCAAGCCATGAGTAGTAATGCCTCCATCTCCCAAATAACTGTCACATAAATATCATTTTCAAACTTGTTGAAGAGCAGTCATGGCTTGCCTATCCTGCTTGCCATCGCCTTCGTGCAGGTTTGGAGTTGTTGTCTTACCCCCGGTGCTCTTGAGAGGAAGCACAGAGGTGAGTCCATCACGGATGTGGAAACGCTATTGCTCTGCAGGCCTGGCAGCGAGGACCTGTGCCGCAGAGCTGAGGTGCAAATGCTGATGCCCATCACGCAATTGTCAGCAGCGGGCTTATGTCCCACTGTGAAGACCAGGCAACAAGGACTTAGGGGACATCACTCTGGTTCTGGCCTTGTCTGCCCCTTGGTTTCCACAGCTATGGAGTGAAAATGGTTGTGCGCACACACATTTGGGAGGAAAAAATACCCACAAAACACTTTTAGATCAATAAGCACAACACAACGTGGAAAAGACTACAGGGTTAAATTTACTGCTGTTTTAGAGACTTGGGACCTTCAGGCAACACAACACTCCTTGGGGTGTGATACTAAAAAATAAATTAGTAACCTCATTCAGCAGCAATTACTAACTCTGTCTTTTGTCTAGATGGGGAATTTTAGTTCAAGCCCTTTACGGCAGTGTTACAATGCATAATTATATGACTTGCGGTGCAGTTAGATAGATGCAAATCATCTGGGTGTGCTATCTCTCCATTTAATCAGTGATTTGTTTACCATTTGGGTACAGAAAATACTTTTATTTAAAATGAGTTAAATGCATTTCCATTAAGAGCATCAGTGGGAAATAATGAAACAACTGATTTGTTGCTAGTTAAAAGCATCCAAGAGTAATCTAGTGTAGTTCATTTACTTCGAGCTTTATGCAATACACAGTCAGCTATTTCCATACACAATACAAACCACACATGATTTCTCATGTTGTCTGTTTATGGTCTTTTCCATTAATCTTTAACTTCATTAGGAACACATAAGCTGGCTCACTTACGTGCTGGGTGTTCTCTGTAATTTAAACCCTACTTTTAATTTTTTGGGGATATCTCTCTTTGCTTTTGACATTATCATGTGTTACAGATACACTGGTATTTTTCTGGAAATGAGTGTAATAATTTTCTAGCAAGTTTGGTTGGGGAACATAAATTATCCCCTTTGCAACTGGTAAGCTGGCGTGTGATGAGAGTGTAAGGAATTTTGTCAGCAGATGAGGCTGCATATGTGCAGGTATGTGGGTGCCTGGGATAGACCAGTGGGTGCCACGCTCAGAGGAGCAACCTGAATAAAAGCCCATTGAAAGTGGTAAAAGTTCTTCTGTGTTTCTGGGACTAAACAACAAGCGTATTTGGCCACCATTTTTTCGTGATTCTTTCCTAGCCCTTACCTGAGGTCGTATGTAAAGGCTCAAACTGTCTGGTCTGTGTTTGCACAGTGTCCAGCACACAGGGGTCCTAATGCAGACTGACAAGGGCTCCAAGGTACTGCTGCACTATGAAGAATAAATACCAATTATTTATTTAGCAGCTGGAGAAAAACAACAAGTTTCCCTTCCTCTACACAGTAACCTATCATTTCTTTTTACAGGGAAGGGAGGGATGTGCATACATGTCAGTACGCTGCAAACACTGCAGTTCTCGAAGATCTGGCTGAGCCATCACTGCACCTCCCACATGAAGGAGGTCATTCTCTGCCATGTGTTTGACAGCCTTGCAGTAGGGTTTGCCAGCTTTTATGATAAACTCCCTGAACGTAAGCATTTAAAAAAAATTCCGTACTTCCATGCTAGCTGTAAAAATCGAAATGAAAACTCGTAACACAAAACAAACCACAGCAATCCCAGGACGACTCCTGTGGTTCTGCCTCACACGTGTAACTTGGTGGGGGATAATTTACCATGGAGGAACATCCAGACCTGTCATAACCTGCTTCTTCTGCGCTGTCTCTCATTCGACAGGTTTTCTGAGCATTTGTTTCTGATTAATAGACACTGCAACTGGATGTGGATGATCTGCGGTAAGAACACTATTAATTCAATTTTTTCTGCAGATGACTACACCAGTCAGTCAAGTCTGCATTTTCTCTTTTTATAGGATGAGTTTAACACAAACCAGCCCCCCTCTGTTGTATCCCTGGGGTTTAATGTATGAGATCCAGTGAGGGTTTCCTGATGGTTTGAGCACTGACTTGGGACTGTGCCTTGTCACTGCCTTTGGAGATATCACATAATGCTCTTTTCAATAGTGTTTGAGATTCAGATAGGAACCTCTCAGACTTTTCAAAGGTAGTCAGGTTAAGCACTGGCGTCTCTTTCTTCTCTGCAAGTGCTTCAACAGCTCAGCTGGTTCTCAAAACAAATACATCTTCCTAAATGTCCGCTTCTCAGTGACTAAATTAATTCATAAATCTCTTCTCAGGTAGCTTTTCCATTCCTCACCTGTGCTGTACCTTGCTTGGGTAATACTTCATTTCCTCACATGGAGGTCATCAAGATACCTTCATTAATGTGGTGCTTATGTACTGTGGGAATGGGGGGATAAACTACTTTTCTGGACACGATAGCCAAGAGGAAACTTTTATTTATCAAAATACACTGAAAGATTCTTGCTGCTGGGGGAAGGCTCCTTTTCTCCACTGCTTCCAAAATCCTCTGTGCTCCCCGATGTTTGTTGTTGGTGTGCATGAGCCAGGGGCTGAAACAGAGAAACAAACGACATGAGGAAGCAGCAGCAGGCAGATGTTACCTGTCCCTGCTACGGGAGGATGGAGTGGCCTCGCAGCTGTTGAAGAGATTGAAAACAGGAGGTAAAGAAGGGTAATGGGTAGGAAGAGATGAGCAAGGATTAAACAAAAGCTTGGGGAGCAGTTATGCCGCAGATCAGCAGTGGTTTGGCAGCACATGCTGGGAGGAGGGGTAGGTTCATCACAGCATCGACGTGCTGCAGAATTGTAGGTTTAGAGTTTTTTGTTTGTTTATTTGTTTGGTTTTATTTTTTGCCAGAAATGACATCAAGTATAAATGGCATCATCTGCCATCTTCACAGTCTTGGAGAGCGGTTCAGCAAGGTCTTTGCTCGGCTCTGTTCTGCTGCATCTGTGGAAGCAGTTGCCTATTCCCCTTAGGTGGTATCCGACAGGCGCTGCACAGCCCCAGACGGCAGAGGTGCAGTCCAAGGCATTACTGGAGGCCCTGGTTGCCACGAGAAGTATGTTTTTCTCCTAGCTCTCAGATAGCAAACTGCACTGTCATGAGAAAATGGGCAGAAATAAACTCTTTTTTTTTTTTTTTTTTTCCTCTCCTGTGGCAACTTCTTTTTTGCCTCTATACTCTCATTTTCCTTGGAGAAATGTTACACCTCTAGTCAATTTGTGGGTGAATCTCCATCCGGCCTGTGCCCTGATATCATCCACTCCCACTCCATGTATATCTTGTGAGCACGTTCTTAGCGCTTGCAGCTATTGAATAACAACTATGCAACAAGCATGAAATCGCCTCTTTGTATATCTATGTCCCTGCCACTGGAAAGATAGCTGTTCCCACAGGTGGAGCCCTGGTTGTGAAACAGAGGTGCTAATTGTGCTGATCTCAGATAGCAGCCTTTGTGTTTCACATCTGTTTTCAACCAGGAATTTAACGTTACTGCAGCACACTGAGGAGATAATGCCAAATGTGGTGCTCAATGTATTCAAATGCTTTTCAAAATGTTGTTCTTATTAGTTAATTCCAAATGTTTCTTTGTTGTCATATGCAGGGACAGGAGTTGGACTTGATGATCCTTGTGGGTTCCTTCCAACTCAGGACATTCTATGATTCTAACGTGGAAAAAAAAAGGCAGTATTTAATTTTGGAAAACTTTTTAAATAAGAAAAATGGATAGGAAAAAAAAATCAAAAGCATAACCCTTTTAAAGCAGCCCTAAAGTGCAAAGCTTCCATGGGGTTGAAACATTTTAGCTCATGCTCTGCGTCATAAAACAAGAATTGAGAAAGGTAGGGAGGTATTCCTCAGGTATACTTTTCAAGCTTCATGATTGCAATTAAATTTCAGCTATACTGCAATTCTGAAATTACAGAGATTTTTGACTTATTTTAATATACTAGCTGTATTATTTAGGAACACTAAATATTGCCGCTTTATCTAGCTTGCAAATATAATTGCATTTTTAGGTTTCTTACTGGAGCCATTGTTTTTCTTAGACTTTTCTTTGTTGTGGCTGTTTTGATGAAACTTTTGTAACTTTTTTACTTGAAAAGTAAGACTGTGTCTCAGTGAGATATATCAACTGAAATGTTCATCATTGCCTGTATGGTTTAATATATAATTATTTTAAAGAACTGCTGTATATTAACTATGCTGTCACCACACTGCAATCACTGCCATAGCATCAGCCTTGCAGCTCGTGATAGGGTATTAATGACAGGACTCGAAAATACAATTGCTTTGTAATTACAGTCACCGTACTCTACAGGTCTGCTGACTCTTCTCTAGGTTATGGTTAGGAGTGGCTAGGACTGAAAAGAAAAGCAGAAAAGGCAGCTGAAAAAATGAGGTTATCTATTTTTATTTTCTTCTATTAATATGATTTACTTTTTTTCCCCTGCACTTTCAGGTTTGAATCTTCTGAAGTCAGGACAGCTAGCAAAAGAGAAAAATTCAAACAAGGTATGTCTATCTCTTTATTTTGTAGGGAAAGGCTTCATTTTTAGGCAGCCAAGAAGAGAAGAAACTCCAGGAGACGCTGCCTGATTAACAAGTCTGCGGGGGCTGGCAGCGAGTGCTGCAGGGTTGAAAGCAAACTTGCTGTAACTGTTGGCACTTGTTCCATGTAGGAATAGTAAGTTCATTTTTGCGTGCTTCCTGATGCTTGCTCTGTGGTTGTGAGCTGATAGAAGGCAACGCTTCGGCTTCCTGAACCCTCTAAATAAAGCACCCCTTCTATATAGATGTTTTCAAAGAAAGGCACATTGTACTCTCTGCTTTGGTCGAGTTTTCATATTTGGCTCTTTGAATGAACAACTCTGGTCAGTAAACAGTTGGGAACTTATTTCAAAAGGCTTAAATGTATTGCAAGGAAAAATATCTTCACTTGAATGGCTTGGAGCAGCTCTCAGAAGTTTATTTACATAGCTGTTGCATTGTGCCACAGTTTGAAGGGCATCCAGGCTTCCTCTTTAATCTTAAACTCCTTTTACTTCAACCATTAATCCACAAATAAATTCAGTTTTCATTTTTTCTAAGTTTGTTTCTTTCAAGAGGTTATTACAGCAAACTAGTGATTATTTAAATGCTTGAATTAATACATATATTAGCTCTTATAAATTCAGACAAAGTGAACAGCAAGTCAGTCAGTCCCCATTCGTGCGTGCAGGCCATAATGTAAATGAGTGTTCCTGGACAGTGAGGATGCAAAACTCGTACCTGTGCCCTAGAGAAACCCCAAAAGGTCACTCGTGAGAGTCGTTCATTTTTAGGGCCACCTCTAATGCTAAGGAAAATGTGTTTCATTCCAGTAGAAAGTCCTTTATAAAACTAGGCATTATGAATTTAGCTAGAATTTCCTGTTCCTACAAAGCCAGCTTGAATAAAGTGGGTAGGCCAGCAGTGAATGCTCTATATTCTGGTTTTCTCATTCTCAATCAAATAATGATGCTTATTTTGCGTGATTCATTACACTCCTGGTTTATTATGTTACTAAATCACATTTATCTGTGTCAGGCCTCTTTTTCCTCAGGGTATTCTGTGTTTGGGGTTTTTTTTGTGGTTTTTTTTGTTTGTTTTTTAACCAGATGCTTAATATTTTGTATGGCACCAATATCAACATATTGTTTAAAACAACATCAGTAAAGAGTTAACTCCCACAATGATAAAAAAGGTAAAATGAGTCCCCACAGCTAGATATCTACCAAGAAATCATCTAGTGCTCTGACGTTCGCTATAGGCAAAATAAAACAAAGCACTACCAGCAATAAATCAATTCTTGTGTGCGGGTATTGTCAAAATAAGCTGTTCTGGCGCTCTCTGATCCAACTTGTAGGCCAAGTAATGCTGTCTTTTATACATCCAAGTGTTTTGAAATGCCATTGTGCTCAAGGAAGAGCTAAGCCATCTCAAATATTAATATCCACAAGGTAATGGGTGTCTCCAGCTTGTGTGGGAATCTTCATTAGGTGCCTTTAAAATCCAGACCTTCCTCAAGTAAGCTGTTAATTGTATGTTGCTTGAGATAAGTATATTAAAAATATTCCAGCTACAGATGGGCTTTAAAATCAGAGTTGGGTTTTAAATATCAACATGTCTGGAATTGTCTGATTTTTTTAAAAAAATTTCTGTCTGTCTTTCTGTCTGTCTTTCTGTCTGTCTTTCTGTCTGTCTTTCTTTCTTCATTAGAAAGTTGAGAAATAAACTCAGGGCTTTCATATACTTGCATGCTAAAGCTCTGGGGTGCCTGCCTGGCTTTTGGCCCTGTCCCATCTATATCTGTTCTATTAACACAGTTAAAAGCATTCTTCTCTTCCCCCTTTTCCCCTGCAGCTGGAAAGCACTATCCTCTGCTTTCATGAAAACAAACTGCTGCCTGTTGTATAAGCCTCCGATTGGTCCAGTTTGCTTTCACTGAAGTGGCCTATAGATCTGTAACTTTGCACAAGAGGTAGGTCGTGTAGGTGTGGGATTAAAGTCCAGACAATTTTCAAATCCATAAAAAATTCAACTTCTGTCAGGAGCCTCACCTGTTCAGACAAGGTGAGCAGGAAATTCAGATATCTAAGATGCGAAAGGTAGAAAAGGAGCAAGCATATGATGATGTGGGCCTTTTTACTTGGTGAGTTTTTTAAGTCTGAGGTCATTCTAACATTGGATATTTTCACATCTAAATTGGGTGATAAAGGCTATAATGGGGCATTTCTGTTGACCTCTCTGTGGATAAACTGCTTTTCTTCTGTGCCTGAGCACTGGAATGAAAATCTAGGATGTAGAGATCATGGTAAAATTTCCATGGATTAAAATTCTGCCAAATTTTTTACATAGAGATCTAATTTTAGGATATCACAGCAAACATCACTAGAAATATTTCCTTCTCTGCAAATCAGTAATAGACGAGAAATGAAAGTTGAGTAAGACATACTCCTTCAGTTTTACAAGGTGCAGAGTAATATGTGCGCTGGGGCAGTCTGTCAGCACCAGCTGATGATTTCTGCAGCTGGGTCCTGTTTCACGGCAAAGCCTGTATTCCTAGCTTTGGAACAAAAGATTACCAGAGATAACTGATGGAAAACATATTCCAGTTATTGACTAAGCAGCCTCACCTTCACCCTGCAGCTAATTGCAAGGTTAAAAACTGTAGTAAAAACATCTATATTTATCAACCAATTTGGTTTCTTTCTGGTCCAGATAAATGAAGCAATATTCCATTGCCATCTCTGACTATGCTTAATTTTTTTCTATGTAGACCTGTTATGACAAAATCTCTTTCATTTTAATTAAATTTTTCCAGATACTATCTTCATAAAACTAGCACTTAGAGAGGCACGATTTTTAATTTCTTCTATTTTTAATAGAAGAGGGTTAATGCTTGTTAGAAGTGCTAGAGGAGCATTTGTCACTACTGAAGCTTTCTGTATGCAAGGAGAGGATCAGCAAGGCTACATCAGATCTGCTTTTCCAGTGTCATCTTCACACAAATTTAAGGCCTCGTCTACAAAAGTGGGTAAGTACTTGCTTATTTTCAGCGTACAAATAATCTAGTAACATCAGTGAATATTCTTGGCCCGTTTCAATGAGACAGATTTTAAAACGAAGTGTTTGCTTAAATACTTGGCTGCCTTCGGGATTTGACCTTTACCTTTTTTTCATGAAGAGGAAAAAAATGCTGATTTCATCCTACCCGTTTGTAGTTAATAGCCATCACTGCTCGGAACCAGATTGAGTTTTCCAGTTAATTTCATATATATCACAAGGGAGCTGTGAGGTGATACGAGCTTTCAGCCGCTAGCACGCTTCAGCCCGAGCCAAGACGAACAAGCCTAGAAATGAAGGAGAAATGCAGCCTGTGCCTTGATTTCCTTGGGGGAAAAAGAGGCAGAGACGACTGCAAGTGTAGGACTCTTATCAGTTTGAGCTTTGCCACGGCAAGCAAACGCTAAATATTTTCTAAAGTGACCTGAGTTAACCTACTTGCAAGGCCAAAACACACGGGCCTGCTTTGGTTGCCCGCAGGCAGGCGGAGCTGTCAAGGGCATAGCAGTCCTGCTTCCCCGCTGACAACCCACAGGGGTGTCTCAGGTATCAAAGGACATTTCAAATGGCCCCAGTAACCTGTGTTTAGGCAACAGAGTTAAACCTTTCCTGGTTGTGAATGGTCCCAAGTGGGGATTTGCTCCCCGGCCTACAAAGGACGGGCAAACTTGCTGCTCCGCCAAGTTTTGAAGTCCATTCTCAGGAAAACTCCCACTGACCAAAGGCATGCCAGGATTTCATTTACTGCTGGGAAATGTGAAACCTCCCTAGCCGAAGCATCTTAATTAGGCCATTAAAGCCTGGTATAAAATGGCTGAGATAAACAGGGTCAGGAGGGCCAAGAACATTGCCAATGCGCTGTAAAGCGTTTGCTGCTCAGCCCCGGGTTTCAAACCATCCACAACCACGTTTTCATGAAATAAAACACCTGAGCCCCCTGTGTGGTGGCTCCTGGAAGGGACCCTGGGTCAATGGTTTTTGCTTAGCCGGCACATAGGCAGGGACCCCCAGGTTCTCCCTCTTCAGCGCTCAGTGCCCTGCTCTGACTTTCGGTTTCTAATTCTACCATGTTATAACTTAGTCCAGCTTTGGGATTTACTATGTGTGTTTTGGGCAGTTTGAAATGCTGCATCTTCAGTTTTCCTTTGCAGGGGTTAGTTCCAGAACAAGGGCTCTGGCACTCATTCACTTCATATTTCTTTTTCAGAAATGTTTTAATAATTGTGGTTAGTCCAGGAGACTGAATTGAAAGAATTTGGTAAAGTGGCAGATCTAGGGGCTGTGTACGTACATGTAGAAAACCAAAATGCGAGTGCAGATCTTTGGTGGTGTCTTTGTATCCTGGTGGATACAAAAAAGAGACAAATCCAAAATATTGACCACAAAAGAGCAAAAGTGAGAACTCTAGAATGGCATTACAGGTTTTTATGTGCAGGTAGATGGTAACATTATTTTTTTTTACTTTGAAGAATCAGCATTTCTGATGTCAAGAATTTATGTTCAGAAGAAGTGAGATAAGGTTGGAAGCTGTAGATGTAGGAAATTAAATACAAGTGTGAAACCCTCAGCTTATTACTCGCTTCTAGCAGTCTGCACATTCCTGCAAACAGATTTGTATTCTTATCATTTGGCAGTATTTGGTCATGCTCTCAGACCTGGGTGAGTTCTTGTTGTTTCTTTTTTTTTTTTTTCATTTTTTCTTTTTTTTTTCTTTTTTTCTTTTTTTTTTTAAACCCAACCTGTTGGAAAAATACACTGGGTATTGGGAGAGTTGTCTCAGGGAGGTAAAATGTAGCTGAAAAACCAGAAAAAGTATAAATATTTTGATTCTTAAAACCCTTGGTGGAAATTACATTTTTGTTTAAAGAATGGACAATGTTTTTAAGAATAAGAATCCTACGCTGGCAATAGCCTTTCCTTTGGACGAAACACTTTCATTCACTGCTGGACGTACAGTTTTGTGGGCCGGTACTTGGTCTTGGGCGGTGAACTGAAGCAGTGTGGATTTGCACAGGGAGGCTGTGGTGTCCTCTCTTTCTTTGGGAGAAAAGTCTTCCAGAGTGCTCTCTGTTTTGAGGTGGCTGGGTGTTGTGTTTTGGGATTTTTTTTATTAAATCAGTGGCAGTTTTCTAGTGGAATTATGTGCTGTGGGAGTTCCTGCACTGGATTGTAACATAGTTAGCTTTTGATTTAAGAAAAGGAACGATTTGTGGTTCCTAAATTTTGTAAGCCACAAAACAGAGGGTGTCATAAGCTGGTGATTAAGGTAAGCTTAGTGTGACTGTGATGTCTGGGCAGAGGAGGTGGCAATGGGCAAGGAACGCCATCCCACACACTGCTTTGGGTTTTCTGTTCTGTGCCCCTGCTGCACTGCCTCCCTCGGGTTACAGCCCCAAGGAGTCCTGAGGAGCCCCGTACCCCTGAGGCCCCAGAGGAAGTCAGGACAATGGAGGAGTTTGCCTCAGTTGATGAGGACTGGGTTAGGGACCGATTAAGCAATCTGGACATCCATAAATCCATGAGTCCAGATGGGATGCACCCGTGGGTGCTGAGGGAGCTGGCTGAAGTCATTGCTGGACCGCTCTCCATCATCTTTGCCAAGTCTTGGGAAACGGGAGAGGTGCCTGAGGACTGGAGGAAAGCAAATGTCACTCCCGTCTTCAAAAAGGGCAAGAAGGAAGACCCGGGCAACTATAGACCGGTCAACCTCACCTCCATCCCTGGGAAAGTGATGGAACACCTTATCCTTGGTGCCATCTTAAGACATATCAAGGATAAGAGGGTCATCGGGGGCAGTCAACATGGCTTCACCAAGGGGAAGTCGTGCTTGACCAACCTCATAGCCTTTTATGGAGACATAACAAGGTGGATTGACGATGGCAGAGCAGTGGATGTGGTCTACCTTGACTTCAGTAAAGCATTTGACACCGTCTCCCACAGCATCCTCACGGCAAAACTGAGGAAGTGTGGACTGGACAATCGGGTAGTGAGGTGGACTGCAAACTGGCTGAAGGAGAGAAGCCAGAGAGTTGTGATCAATGGGGCGGAGTCTGGTTGGAGGCCTGTATCTAGTGGAGTGCCTCAAGGGTCAGTTCTGGGACCAGTATTATTCAATATATTCACCAACGAGTTGGATGAGGGAATTGAGTGTACTATCAGCAAGTTTGCTGATGACACCAAGCTGGGAGGAGTGGCTGACACGCCAGAGGGCTGTGCTGCCATCCAGCGAGATCTGGACAGGCTGGAGAGTTGGGCGGGGAAAAAATTAATGAAATGTAACAAGGGAAAGTGCAGAGTCTTGCATCTGGGCAGGAACAAGCCCAGGTTCCAGTACAGGTTGGGGAATGACCTATTAGAGAGCAGTGTAGGGGAAAGGGACCTGGGGGTCCTGGGGGACAGCAGGATGACCATGAGCCAGCACTGTGCCCTTGTGGCCAAGAAGGCCAATGGCATCCTGGGCTGTATTAGAAGGGGGTGGTTAGTAGGTCCAGAGAGGTTCTCCTTCCCCTCTACTCTGCCCTGGTGAGACCTCATCTGGAATATTGTGTCCAGTTCTGGGCCCCTCAGTTCAAGAAGGACAGGGAACTGCTGGAGAGAGTCCAGCGCAGGGCCACAAAGATGATTAAGGGAGTGGAGCATCTCCCTTATGAGGAAAGGCTGAGGGAGCTGGGTCTCTTTAGCTTGGAGAAGAGGAGACTGAGGGGTGACCTCATCAATGTTTGTAAATATATAAAGGGTGGGTGTCACGAGGATGGAGCCAGGCTCTTCTCGGTGACGACCAACAGTAAGACAAGGGGTAATGGGTTCAAGCTGGAACACAAGAGGTTCCACTTAAATTTGAGAAGAAACTTCTTCTCAGTGAGGGTGACGGAACACTGGAACAGGCTGCCCAGGGAGGTTGTGGAGTCTCCTTCTCTGGAGACATTCCAAACCCGCCTGGACGCCTTCCTGTGTAACCTCACCTAGGTGTTCCCGCTCTGGCAGGGGGATTGGACTAGATGATCTTTTGAGGTGCCTTCCAATCCCTAACATTCTGTCATTCTGTGATTCTGTGAGTCACCTCCAACTTCGTGCCCAAGCGTGGCAAGGGAAATATTGAGGAGTTATGGGGGTCTCTGGAACACCTCTCCAAGCTGGTGAGTGAGCAAAGGTGGCTACTGCGTAGAATCATAGAATCATTGTGGTTGGAAGAGACCCTCAAGGTCATAGAGTCCAACCGTTAACCTAACTCTAGCACTAAACCATGTCCCTAAGAACCTCGTCTACACGTCTTTTAAACACCTCCAGGGATGGTGACTCAACCGCTTCCCTGGGCAGCCTATTCCAATGCCTGACAACCCTTTCCGTGAAGAAATGATTCCTAATATCCAGTCTAAACCTCCCCTGGTGCAACTTGAGGCCATTTCCTCTCATCCTATTGCTTGTTAGTTGGGGGACCAACCCCCTCCATGCTACAACCTCCTTTCAGGGAGTTGTAGAAAGTGATCAGGTCTCCCCTCAGCCTCCTTTTCTCCAGGCTGAACAGCCCCAGTTCCCTCAGCCGCTCCTCATCAGACTTGTGCTCCAGACGCTTCACCAGCTTCGTTGCCCTTCTCTGAACTTTCTCTGGTACCTCAATGTCTTTCTTCTAGCGAGGGGCCCAAATATTGAGGAGTTACGGGGGTGTCTCTGCAGCACCTCTCCCGGCCGCCGCATGCCCCTCGCCGGCCTGACCCAGAGCCCGAGGCACGGCCGCGCTTCGGAGGTGACGACCCCCCTGCCCGGGGGTGGCAGCGGCTGTGGCGGGGCGGGGCGGCCCCGGGAGGCGGAGGCGGCCGGGGGCGGAGGCGCCGTGCCGCGCCGTGCCGCGCCGTGCCGCGCCGTGCCGCTGCGCGGAGGGCAGCGCCGCCGCGCTCCTGTCAGCCCGCGCCCGCCGCCGGGCAGCGCCGAGCGCCCGCCCTCGCCCCGCCGCAGCCGCTGCGCCTCGTCTCTTCAGCCTCCCCCTGGATCGTGGTTTATTTTTATTTCCCCCCCCCCTTTTTTTTTTTTTGGAGGGGAGGCGTGCGAAATCCGGCTAAAAATGAGCCAAAATGTCTGAGAAAATGTCCAGCTTTCTGTACATCGGGGACATCGTGTCCCTGTACGCGGAGGGCTCTGTCAACGGGTTCATCAGCACGCTGGGGTGAGTGAGGGGCCGGGGGCTGGGGGGGGTGCCGGGCCGTGCCGGGCCGTGCCGTGCCCGCTGCGGGGCTGCGACCCGCGGGCAGCGCCGGCTCTGCAGCACAGGAAGCGGCCGGCGGCGGAGCGGGGAAAGTAGGAAGTGATGAGCCGGAGGAGAAGGGAGGAATGAGAGAAGTTGTGCTCGCACAGGCCCGGGGCAGCGGGGCCCGGACGGCGGCGGTGCCCGGCGGCGGCTGCCCGTGGGGCTCCTGCCGGGGCTGCACCTCCGCGCCAGCCCAAACCGGAATACCCGGCGTTTGCCGGAACGCGCTCTGGAGAAATAGTCCTGTGCTGCACCCAGATGTGTTAACGTAGTCATTAATTATCGCTTTTTTTTTTTTTTTTTGCTTATTCTAATTTGGGGGCTCTATTTTATTGCACGTCTTAGAATTTTGGACGGTGATATGAAGGACAAAACCTTTGCTTTCTTGCCCGTTGTCATAATCAGCTGTTAAACGTGCATCCCTTTACTTCTGGTTTACGTTTGCCTGCAGTCTTACCTGCGGTTCTTAATAGTCAGATACTTAGAGATTTAATTTAATGGGGATGCTTTTTCTGCGAGCTGCTCTTTGCGGGGTGAAGAGCTGTAGTATAACAGTGTCTGCTTCACTGAACCACTCTTGCTTGCTTGAGGTTTTTATTAATCTTGACCACTTTAAATCGCCTTCTTTGGAATCCAGAAAACAGACAGAAAACCACAGTGAATGACGTTGGGAATACCTTGGTGTCACCTAGTATGGTTGTAGTGGCATGTTCCAAGGGTGTGGTGGTTCCCTCTCATATTCGTAGGAGTGACTTTGTGGCATGTCCAAAGTAAGCACGTCCCTAAACCTTTGTCAATGGAAACATCTGCACCGCATGAATCGTAGTGATCCAATTGACAAGGCAGCTCAGACTCTGGTTAAATATCGGTGTTGTTTGCTGCTTAAACATTAGCCGTACCTTCAGAATAACAATTAAACTTGCAAAGGCTGATCTGGTGCTAATTAACGTGTGCCTGGGTATCACTCCGGTATGTTGTGGTAGGCTGCCTGTATCCTGAGATCTCTTCAATGGGGTGAAGTAAGGGCAGTATTAAAATGCTAACAATAAATGTTTAAGTTACTTGGTGGGGTACTGTTACCGGATAAAGAGACAATGTTCAAGGTCCTTTATATTTTTTAATCTTATTATTACTTTTTATCCTTGCTGTTCACTCATTTAATCTGTTGACAAGTGTTTTTTCGTGGTTTGTTCCTCCATTTGTTGATCTTGCGCCTTCGCTATCATGACTCTTTATTTTGTCTCGCATCTCCTTTTGTTTTGCTGACTATCTGAATTTTAAATACTGTCTGAAAAAGTTTCCTTTCTGGAACTGTTAACCCCTGCATATTGTTTCTTATTCTTGCAGCCCCAGCACTACTACTTTTTTGGCACAATTTGTTGTTGGGTACTTTGGTTTTGTTCTTCTTTTGTCTCATGGCTGTGTTCTTTTAGCTGGGGGAAGCTAAATTTGCCTTACTTGTCATTATGTTGAGAAAAGTTCCTCATTTCACAGAACACCTGCTTGTCTATGGTCGTGGATGTGTCTGTGGTGACTGGCACTTGTACAACTGCGTGTTGCCTGAGTACATGCTGGCATTCTTGCATTGCCGTCCTGAGACCACTAATCCTCCCCTCATCCCTTGGAGTTAGGGCAGGAGATTTACCCCCAGTTTTATAGACGGGAAGCCAAAATCAAAGCTTGCCTAAGGCACATGGGAGCTCTTTACCAGAAGAAATAATTGAACTCAAGCCAACACCCTAAGTGACAAACTATCCAGGTTTTCTTTTAGCAAGAACCAGCTAACCCAGCTCAAGAAAACTACCTGGGATGAGACAAAACTCCTGTGTGTGTCTCTCCTTCAGCGGCAGGCCAGGAGTTCAAGAATGCTGCTGTAGCTCTATTGGCTTTTCAATACAGCTTTTTTTGTGCCCTGCTCCCTGGCACGGTGAAGGCAGCTGCAGAGCCAGGAGGCTGGACTTAAGGAGCTGAAGGCCTTGAAGGAAATGTGAAGTCACCAGTGGAAAACTCCCATGTCTGCTAAATGGGAATGCTGACCCCTCTGCTGGTGGTACAAGGGCTTGGACTGAAATTTGAAGTTGTGATGCCAAGTCATGTTATCTGTGCCAGCTATTGCAATTACTGCCTTTGGAGCGGTTGCAGCAACACAAGAGGCAGAAAAAACAACTGTACGTTCAGGGAAGATGTTTGCCCAGCTGCACGTTTGGTGTGCGGCCCTTGCTAAACTTCTGCATCTCCTGCACTCCTGCGGGTCCTCTGTTCAGTGCAAGCGTCTGAACAGAGGTGGCCCTGTCTTCCAGAGGTGCCTCTTGTTAGCGAGGACCAGGTGGGGTAGGAGTGGGAATGATTGCTTGCTCACTTCATTTGACGGATGCAGGTCCTTGTTTTATTGCTCAGAGTGCTGTTTTGAAAGGTGCTGGGCAACCTTGTCACTTTTACACTATTTAGTCCATTGGGTAGTCTCATGCAGTTGCAAGAACTTGAATCGAGCTAAGGTCTAGTGACTAAGCAGCAGCGAGAGAGTCCTGTTTATTTTAAGCTGTCAAAGGCTAATTGTTTCTTAAACAAAGCCTGAGTGAGGCCATTCTATAAATAAGATAAAAAAGTGCACAGCACCTCTCCAAGCCGGGGAGGTCTGTCACGTCAGCAAACCTTACTCCTTGAAGAGCTGAACCAGCTCAACAGATTAGTTTTGAGCTGGAGATTTCTAAGCAAAGGCTGTTTCATGTGTTTTAGAATATTTTCTGCTCACTTGCTAAGGCCGAAATTTTCATGTGCTCAGTTTCCCCAGGAAACCTAGAGCTGAGAGAAAGATGCAGCTGAGCTATTCAGATCAAGCGTAGCATCAGGTTAATATCTACTAGAACCTGATTGTGGAAATCTTCCTCTCCTGCAGTGAGGACCTCCAAGACCAGGAGGTCCTAACCTCTTTTTGTAGGAGATGAGGTATCTGTGCCTCTTGGCTGTGTGTTCATGTGAGCATGCTGAGTGGTGCTAAGCGAAGGCAGGGGTGCCTTTCCACACCTGCCCCTACAGAAAGGTTTGAGAGTCGCTGAAACAACGAGATGCTGTAAATGGGACCCAAAAGGTTGGGGCACTTCTGTGAGCTGGAAGAAACCTGTGCTCCTGTCCTTGTCTCTGAACTGTTCTTTTACTTACTGTAAACAGCTGCTGGATGTGAGCGTGGGGGCTCTGCTGACAAGATTTGATCCCTCTTAGAAGAGGAAACTGAACTTCTCTTCCGCATCTGGGCTTAGTGCTGTAGCGTGGGATGGGGGCAGGGAAGTCAGGCAGCGCTGCTCCGAATTCTTCCTCCTGTTACCTGTATTTTAAAAGAGAGCAGGTGCAGGCAGGTTTTGGAAGAAGAGGTATAACCACCTGTCTCTAGGAGGATGCTCCAGGCTGTGGATCCCAAGTGGAGAGGGACATCTCTGGGTGATGGTACATGAGAGGGTTTTAGGGCTCAGCATTCTCCATTGGCTGCTGCAGGTGTTTGAGTACTTGAGGTATGGAGAGTCCAAGGAATCCCCCGCTCTTTTTCCTGCTTGACTTTGGGCTTATTCTGGGTTTGGATGCTGCTCTGAAATGCTAGTGATGTGTAATCTGTTTTTTTCAATCTCAAGGCTCTCTGAGCTCCACCCCCCACCCTTTTTTAAAAAGGAGAATGTGTTTGAATATTTAAACTGATAGTCTTGCAATTTAGTACAGAAAAGGAGATGTTTGGGAAACGGAATTTACATCCACGGGTAGCTTACTGCCATTTCAAGATAAATTTGGTACTGGATTAATTGAACTGTGCTAATAATGTGGGTTTTCCCCCATTTTTGAGCTTTTAGTGTGTTATAGCTTCTGCACAGTTGGAGGCTTTGTGTCCCACAGGATGTCTGTGACAGAGCTAGGCAATGAATGAATCCAGGTGTCTTAAGTTGTCCCGTTGTCTGAACCTTGAGACCACCTTCCCCGATATTTTGGCTGTAAATGTTGGCAATGATGCATGCTGGGAATTAGAGCTGCTATTAATCACCTATGGGTACGACGAGGAGAAAAAAGTATTCTCAGTTGGAGAGGTGGAAAAAAGTTAAGTAATGACAGCAGCCAGCATCAGCTGTTGGAAAGTTTGACGATGGGCCTGTTAGTCACCATCAGAGCTGGATTCCTTTCCTGCCTACATTAATGTGCTTCTGTGCAGCAGCAGTGAGAAACCTCATGGAACATAATTAATGGAGCATGCAGCAGGAGCTGCCTGCCAGGTAATATATGGCCGTGGATGACAAGGGGTGCTGGGACTTATTTCTAATTAGTAGCACAAAGTGCATTCTAGAGTATTTGGTCTTGTTTTCTTGAGCTCAATGTTGATTTTTCTTGACCAGCTTCTCTTAATTTGTGGAAGTGCTTGCCAGAACTTTCTTACTTGAAATTAGTATCACAGTTTTATTCAGGCTTCTTCACTGGGCATTTGTGCATTAGTTGTCTTCTCGAAGTTGGACTTCACACACTGATAGAGTCAGACGTACTTTGTGAAGAGACAGGGTTAGGTAGAAAGTGCTTATGGAACACCATATATCAAAATATTCCAAATAAAACGAAGGCTAAAATGTGTCCCCTTGGTGGCCTCAGGAATGGTGCTAAGAGAAAAGACATAGTGACTGTTGATGCTTACAGCACACTAGTGTAGTATTTTCATCGGTGCACTTCTTTTTTTGCCTTTCTCTCTTACTATCTGAAAATATAAGCTATGGTTAAGAAACAGTATACATCCTTTAATTAATAGCAAATTTTTCTTTCTTATGCCAACTGACAAAATGTAATTAGGCAGGAAAGAATAAACAGCCTGAAGAAAGTAAGGGTGGCATAACTATTAATACAATTACTCATAATTTAATTCTTATACATAGAGAATCAAATAATACCTTGAAGAGGGAAGATGATTTTCAGCTTTCCTGTGGGCAAAACTGTTTGTGCATTTTAATATCTGGATACGTTCTCCTCTGGGCTGACAGTACAAATGACATTTGACAGTTTTGATTGTCTGTTTCTTATTTATTTGGTTTTTATTAATACTGTGTAGGATTAGCATTTTCACAAATATGTTCTCTTGATTATCTTCCTAATGCAAAAGCACTGGTCTGAATTCTGCAGCTGCTTTGAAGGTATGCTAATATATCTGGGAGCATAATTTGGCCCATTATATGACTCTCTTCAGCTATATGGTGTATTTATTTTTCGTGATAACTTTCTGAAGCATAAGCTATATTATATGCATTATTAAATACCTTCATTGATCTTACAATAAATGCCACATAAGTGGAGATGTAGACATAAAAATATAACTCTGTATCTTGCATACCTTGCAATTCAATACATATATCAAAGTTTAAATCCTCTGTAATTATTCACTCACATAGGCAATTAGGCACCGCTCCAGCTTTGCCATTTATAACGAACTTATTTTGATGCCCATCTCAAATATTCTAACAACAGTGCTGTGTTTAAATAAACAGTGAGACAAAGCTTTCTGCAAAGCACTCTTATGGGGATGCAGCAAGTAATGAGCCCCAGAGGGGGTTTGTTTGTTTTAGAAGTTTTACGTGCACACAGAGCACAGTTTGGGTGTGAAGGAGTGTAGGATTAGGCTTAATTATGGTATTATGATTTATGAGACTGTGCGCTAAAATGTAATATCCTTGGTTCAAAGAGCTCATTATCAAACAGAAGTGGAGAGAAAATTTGGGTTAGGCAAAGAACTGACTGACTTAATGTAAAAGTGAGTTTACCCATAAGCTGTATGGTAGTAATGAAGAGAGGACTCAAATTTTGGATAGTGGTGTGGCTTTTACAACTTGTGTAGTTCCCAACTGGGCTATGGGTAATGCAGGGAGCAGCCGGGAGAGAGAGGAGATTGTTTAACTTGCATGACTTTAAGTCTGATTTAACTTTCTTTTAGACAATGAGATCAACTAAACAGTGGTTACACGGTTCTCAGACTCTCTAGAAACCAAAGTTATCCTATATTTTGTTTTAAAAGTGCCGCAGACGGGTCAGATCAAGTCCTTGACTTTCCCAGCTTGGAGCACTGTCTCATAAGCAGCTCGTGAACCTTTGCTCAGTCAGGCGTTTTACTCTATCGTGAGGTGTTTGGAACCCGCTCCCCTTTGTTGTTAATGGTGCTGGCGGCTGCTGCTGCTCGGCTGAAGCGTGAGCCTGTTTGTTGGGCAATAGCACAAAGCCATGTCCTCTGCACGTGTATTTAATGCACCTGAAAGCCTGGTTTCTGCTTGCTATGAAAGGTCTGTTACTTCTTGTGCACAAGGGAGATGGGTGAAGTTCAAGTGTGACTTTGATGTACTTGATTAGGGGTATTTATGGAAAAAATGGAGAAAGGAAAATGAATGGTAGTTCAAGACTTCACTCTTTTCCTTGTCTGTCTTGTGTTTTGTCACTTATTTAGAGAGACATATTTTAATCATATTAAGGACATAAAAACTCTTATGACTGATTTTTTTTTTTAACCTTCATTTATGTTATTTGTAAATCTGATTCCATCTAATTACTTGAATCAGTAGTTCCAATACTATGTAGATGTCTAGATGCTTCCTGTCCTAGGTCCTGGTTTTAGCTGTTCATAATGATGCTAAACCTTGAAATTTTGGAGCCGAGGTCCTGGGGCTGAATGTTTTTGTGTGGAAAGCTTCAAGTAAAATGGCATTTCTGAGAACAGGATAAGTAAAAATGCATCGGTTGTCCCTGTTTTGAAAAAAAAAAACAAACAAAAAAACCAAACCAGGACCTTGCAGTTGTGTGTTAAGAGCCTTCCTGAGCTGCAGCGCTGTCTCCAGACGCACTTCTCCTCCACCATGGATGGCTTGTCCTTCTCTGCCCCTTTGGAAATTTGCTCGGCTGTTGACAGCAGTGGCCTGAGGAAGAATTTCATTCAGACCAGTATGACCCCATGGGCTGTCTTGGTACCTGCCCCTTGCCAGAGGCCCCAACCTGACCTGGAGCTGTGTGGGAGGTGAATCTCAGCTCCTAGGATTTCCAGCTTCCTTTCCTGGGAGGCACAGAACAGCTTTGGCTACACGATGACTTTACTTGTGTTTCTCTATATCTGGGGAAGTAAAAAAGCATTTCTGCTTTTACTATCTCAGTTTGCTTCAAATATGAAACAAACTTAAACCAATAAATTACATTCTAGCAAGGTAATGGTTTTACATGCAAAATTGGAGACAGTTAAACCAGGAAAGCAAAGACAAGAAAAAACACAGACGTAAAACATCCTTATTGTTCATATAGAATCATAGAATAGTTTGGGTTGGAAAGGACCTCCAAAGGTCGCCTAGTCCAAGCCCCCTGCCATGAGCAGGGACATCTTCAAGTAGATCAGGTTGCTCAGAGCCCCGTCCAGCCTGGCCTTGAATGTCTCCAGGAATGGGGCATCTACCACCTCTCTGGGCAACCTGGGCCAGTGTTTTACCACCCTCATTGCAAAAAATTTCTTCCTCATGTCCATCTTTCTGTATTAGGTATTGCTTGAGGTTTTAGGGGGGTTATTTTGGGTGCAATAGCCAAAAGATTGTGTCAGGAGTAGTCTTGTCATTCCAGTACTGGTTTTCCGACCATCATTCTATTCTGTGCCTGAATTTCCATCCACCTCTTAATGCTCATTTGTTTGCATTTTCTTGATTGCTGTTGAATAGAAACCAAGCACTGTCCAAAGCACGTGGTTTTAAAACAATTCTTATTTATTTTTTAATAATAAAGGAAAGAGGACCCTAAACTGTTGACTTGGTTGGGCAGCCTGCAGTCCATGTGAGCGCTGCTGTGATGTCCTGCAGTGTACCTGACAATGAGCCACTCCTTCCAGAGCTCCTGCAGCCCTGGTTCTTCTGCTCAGCTTTACCTTTTGACTGAGCAAACTAAGTGAATTGTCATTATAAACTTTGGGCAGACTGTGCAAACCATGTCCCTGAGTGCTTTTTCCCTCATCCACACTGACATGGTCCTGTACTGTTGTTTGCAGTGCCTGGCCGACTTGCTACATGCATGCAATGTCCAATACTTTTGTAACAACTAAACTTATATATAATGAATTGTGGTATTCCAGTAATACTCTTATGTAATAAATTTTGGCCAGTTCATTTGACATGCCCCTTTAGGCTGTTACTGCCACATGAGTGAGGGCACGGTGTTGGAATTTGTATGAAATTACTTGGCAGTAGAAGGCTAGAAGAGCATACCCATGTGTCATTGTTATCATTTGACACTACAAGTTAGGCTTACTACAGCTCTTCTTTGTACAAAGAGTAATCAAGTCTTTGTTCTTTGACCTCTGACAGATAAAAATCAATGTCATTAAAAAAAAAAATCAACAAACCAACCATGAAACAAGGCTTTTTATATGAATCTCAAAATACAGAAACTTGTGATCCAATGCTTGGACAACTTATCTTGATTTTCTTTGAGAGGCTTGTTTGAATTTCAAACAACTTTTTTTTCCTGCACTTGACACACACAAGTTAATGAATGTTGCAGAGGCAGCTGAAAGCATGCAGTCGCCTGATTAGGAAAACAACTGCTTAAACTCATGGTAAGCCCCAAATTTTTCTACCTGCTGCCCACAGTTAAAATACAGCAACCCAGTTCTTAGGGATTTTCTTCTTTTTGGCGTAAATATGTGCTGGCGTTCCTGTGTGCAGGGAAGACGGAGGCCAAGCGCAGGAGGCTCCGAGCCACCCAGCTGCCTGCCTGCCCTCCTGAGGGTGCTCTGGGTGAAGGCCAGAGGAGCAGCAGGCACAAGCCACCGAGGGATCCCCAGCCGCCCCTGCAGAACGTGCTTCATTTCACCCTGGGGAACTTCGCCTGGCTCCAGCGTGCACATGTCTACATCCCGATGCCTGTGAAATTTTGTGTAGCAGTATAATCTTGAGCACTGTGATGTGGAAGATTTAACTAGGCAGCTTTAGAGGGCAGCTAAGTTGAATGTGACCACTATGGTTTTATCTTACATCTTGCAATACCTGACTTTATTTGTAAATCCCAACTCCTGGGGCAAATTTGCAGACTTACAAACTGCAAATGTCATGAGGCAATTTTTAGAAAAACCTGTTGAAGAGCGTTCAAGTTCAGATTTCTGCTTCCCTGGCTGGCTTGTCAGGAGCCCTAATGGGTAGGTTGAGATTTGACCATGGAACCATTCAGAGGTCGCATCTGGCTCGTCAGAGAGGGCACTGCTGCCCACCCTGGGCGGCTGCAGGATTTGGGTTAGAGGTGTTGTGTTTGCAGTGGCTTCTCTCGCAAAAACAAAACAAGGTCAGCACCTGGCAGGCAGTAAGTCCTCTCTGTATTAACTTTTATAGTTGAACAGGTTTTTCTGCCACTGAATGCAAGGACCAATCTTTTTTTTTTTTCCCCTATGTAATATCTAGGATATAGTAAAACCATTAATTGTACAGTTCCGTTGTAACACCTCATTTGAAGCAGTACTGCACATTAGGCTGGTGGAGTGAAATTCCCGGTCTGTGGGACTGTTTCATCTGGTCCATTTCCTTTCCATGGCAGATCAAACTGTCTGCTGTGATTAGGCTGCTCTTAATAGAATCATCTTACTTGAGCTGGAAGTGGGACAGTGTTTGTTTGAGTTTTCAACCATAGATCTAAAGTATGTTTAGGGAGAATTATTGTAATAAGGGATGGTACACAAGAAGAGGAATGACTTCCGGGAGTTTGTTGGCAAATTGTGAAATATAACCAAAGTCTCCTAAGTTCTGGCTCAGTGCTCTTTTTATAAATGTTGATTGAGTGAAATGTTCAATGCTAAATTGCGCAAATTATTTCATATTGGCTTATCTCATCGTAAGCCTTGGGATTAAGCAAGCTGTGGCAAAACTAGTTAGTTTATTAAAGTTCCCTGAGTCAAACATTTCTTTTTAAGTATATAGCTAAAGATGCAGGATGAGCTTTATCATTGAAAGAAGAAAAGCACGTTCTTAAAAGTTTTACACTTGCTGGCATTATTGTCCTGCTCATACGTTGGGTGGAACCTCATTGACACTGGTAGGTATAATTACTCTTCTTCATTTGTAATGAAGGTGAGAGATAAAATCCTTCCTCCTTTCCACGCACAGATAGCTGAATCAATAGAGATCACCACCCAAAGCTCATACGCTTGGTAAAGCCCAAGTAAAAGCTGAGCTGTGTTACCCAAGAAGCTTCTTAGAAAGGAATTCAGCATCGACAGGGCAAGCTTTACAGGTCTAAGTGAGTAAAAAAAGTACAGAGAACATAGAACAAAAGCTCTGTCATAGGCTGAGAAAACCTGCTATATTGACCCAAGGAAAATAAAAATGAGAGTATTCTACTGAGCACTGTTCTCTCTGAAAACTGTAGTCAGAGAAACTCTTGCCGTTTGATTTCTGCTGTGTCCATGCAAACAAGAATTTATAAATTCTTTCTGAATAAATGATCAAGAAAATACCTGACACCCATTCAAACTTTTCTTTATAGCAGAAACAGCCCTTAAGTCTCCAGAACTGACATCATCGCTTCTGACTGATGATAACCTGGTATCATGAGATGGATCCAACTTTCAAAATGGAAATTTGAGACCAGTGTTCTTGTCTCAAAAGAGACTGGAGAGAATTGATATGATTTCTAATACAAGAACTGGAAGCCTTGCAGATAGAATTAAAGCAAGAATAAAAGTGCCATCTGAAAAAAAACCTGGGTGCATCAGAAGGAGTCAAAGCAAAGAGGTTTCCTAGTGAACATTTTAAATGATGATTTGCAGGTGAAAGTGAAACCTCTTATGGGCAGCAATTAAAAACTGTCTTGACATGTTTGGGAAATGAGCAGGCAATATACCCACTGTCAAACAGCAAGTCAGTCGATGGGATGGTCGAAAATGTATTTGTTGTGGTTCTGATCTGGTTTTCCACAAAATATACATGAGGAAAGCTTTGAATTGCTTGGAGTTTCAGCCTCAGCAAAGACTTGACTTTAGGAATGATCTTGCAGATCACTTCTGGTTGATGTAATAATCAGTTATCCAAGTGCGTAAATCTGGGTATGAGAAGACAAAGGGGAGTTTAGGAGGTGACATTATTATTACATTATTATATTATTATACAGTATTATACAATTTTTGAACTACCCGGGGAGAACTCTTGTTGGTGCTTAAAATTTCAGATGTTTTCATCATAATTTATCTAAGAAAGAAGCACGTGGTCAGGACAGATTATGCTGAGGCATCTTGAGGCTGGCTGTCCATGTGGCTGTAGGGATTAATAGGGCTGTGCTTTCATAGGCGTTCACAGATTTGGGAGCAGCAGAGTAACATTGATGCCTCACCCAAATGAACTCTCTGGAGGCTCATTGCAGATATTGCCTTAGGCAGAAGATCAAAGGATTATTTCAAGGAATGACTCTGCTGAAAAAGAGATAGCTTTTTCTTTCCTTTCCATAACTTGCAAAACCTCCCGAATAAGATGCAAAACCTCCTGAATCATCGACTTCAAGAAGGTATTGTTCCTGGGATGGACTCCAGAGCAGCCAGAAGCTTTCCCAGGACAGCATGTGGGGAAATAATGGACTCTTGCAGTCATTGTAACGTGTCACATCCCCTCAGAGTGACAAGATCAAGGTTTTCTGGTTGCATCAGGCAAGCTTGGAGTTCAGAAGTGAGATAGTACATAGGAGGTTATATTTGTTCAGAAATTGTATAGTGGCTTTGAAACTGCTGAAACTTTGGGGGCTGCAAGAGTGATAGCTGATTTGAAAAAAGTATGATTGTGTAGTCTTATGCAGGATGTGGAAAATGGTGCAGGAAATGTGATGTTTGCAAGATAGAGAAGAGAGAGAGGCCCAGTGCAATAGTATCTTGTGGGGGCATCAATGGAGTGTGTTGCTGAAGAGCTTATTTTTTTTCTGCCAAAAAAATCGATGGTTATGACTGTCCATTGACATAGTTGTGACTTATTTCACAAAATCGCCTGATGTTTGTGAAGTCAGGCACCAAAGGGCACTGGAAATAGAAGAGACTTTGCTGAATGATTTTTGTGGATTCAGAGTCAAGAGTAAGCCATCTACGGATCAAAGAAAATTTTAAAATCAAAGTATTTTGCTAAGTCTTTGAGACTGTACCTTCCATAGAAGATATACTGTCTTGGTGTGCTTACACTCTGATGGGTGTGGTAGAAAGGATCATTATGGACTCATACCTTCAGTTGTCTTATTTTATCTACTTAAGGAAATTAGGGCACTATATCCCATTGCCTTTGAGGGACTTGAAACGGGAGTGGATAAAAATATGAATTATATTCCAGAAGTTATTTTGTTTCAATATTAAGCAAATCTCTTTATTATATAGAAATTTTGTGGTGATGTGGGCTCTGCAGAAGATCAAACATTAGATTGGAAAAACTTGTTCAAACCTGTTTGGTAACATGAACATTTTTTGAACATTTTTATACAGGAAGGTGTATGGGGTCCAGGGATTGACTGGTTTTGAGTGAGACATAATGAATCCAGGAGAATTCAGTCTCAATTGCACTTCGTGCCTTTTTTTTTTTGATAGTTTGGGATACATGTATTGTAATTGTTTAGCTTGTAGTGACAAGTGCATGGACTAAAGAGACCAGTTTCATGTCCAGATTAAAGAATGAAGATTTTCCAGCAAGCTAGAGTGAAATAAAGCTTTTTTCCTGTAGCTGCTTTTAATCTATTATTACAGTTTAGCAGAGGTCATACAAGAACTAGAGGCATTTTATCGCTTCAGCCCAAAAGGGCTGAAAATATCTTGTCAGCACTTCTTTGCAATCAGTTCAGTCCTCTGAGGATACCAAAGATATTGTATTCCCAGACTTGCCTGAATGATGAAATGTCTTCAAATACTGTTGGCGTGGTCTCCACGCCTTGACTGTGGGTATCTGTGTTGGTGGACGATGTTACCTGTTGAAGGAGTTTTGGAATTTCTGTGTTCTGTCTGTTTTTGCTCAAGAGCGGGATGTTTTTATGTGATGGTAGCTTGAGGGATCAAATCTGAGTGCTTGTTTTCTAAGGATTGATGAAGACACACATTATTTCTACTAAAAACCAGGCACAGTTTTTTTCGCCCTGACTTTGCAGCCAGAAGGAATATGGATCTGAATTTTGTAAGCTGGACCTTAAATATCTTCCACAAGTTCTTGGTCTTTCTCTGTATAAAATCGGGTTAAATCCCTCTGAGTGCAGTGAGGTAGGTTATTTAGTCTAGTTGAAGAGGGGAAGAGGGAGGATAGTTTTCCTGTACATTCAGTAAAGTATTCATAGTTTGCTGTATGTGGCATTTGGTCCTGGTCTCTGGCTATGCAGCCTGAGGTGGTTCACTGCAGTTTCTCATTTCCAGCGTTTCATCTACTGTGTCTAGTCATGGAAGAACAGGAAGCTCACTTTGTCCCCGTTACTGAACTCCAGTGTCCCAAGGGAGCAGTTTATGGTGGCAGTGGCATGCTCTGGGGTATATTTTGCTCCACTGACAGTGCTTCTGCCAAAGCACGCGCTGTTTGTGTGGTTGATGGGAGGATGTTGAAGGGAAAATTTGAGCAGCAGGGGTTCCACACAACCCAAACAGTAGATAAGAATTTATTAATATTTTGTCACTATAGAGTCAATCTTACCATGCATGGTTTCTACTTCTAGGGTAGTTTGAAAAATAAGAGAGTCCGAGTCTCAGGATGCCAACGAGCTTTGCTTTCCTGCTGGTTCGCAGGAAGGAGGAGATGCTCTGATCTTCGCCCAGACTAGGGATTTATCTCAGGAGGCTGACTCCTCCTCTAATACCTAGTCCCTAGATTGAAGGTAGGATCTTTCGGGATAGAGAGTGCACGCAAAGGGACTGAGGGTTGGTTGCCTGGAAGATGCTGACAGGTTCTTTATAAAGGTATAAATGTAAATGAGATCCTTTCTGTAAACGCTGGGCTCTCCAAGGAGCAATGGACAGGACTTGGACTCTGCCCCAGCTGGCTAGAGGCTCTTTGTCCTCTGGAGATGATGGATTTTCTTTTTGGAGGCTGGTGTTCCCACATTAAACTGGCATCTGAGTGGCCAGATGAATTTCTGTGTGTCTGGACTTCTGATCCATATTAACCGTCCTGCAGAAGCAGCTGCTTTCAAGTGGGTCTTGGCTGGAGAGAATTGCTGAGGGACGCTGGGAAGTCTTGCGTTAGTTCTGCCACCTTTGCTACCCTGTGTTGAGAGGAGGGGAAGTGGGATATTTGCGCCATCATTTGCAGGTGGTGAATTTAAGCACCTGCCGGTCAGGTGTTTTCTGGGCACTGCATTGTCAGGATAAGTCAGCAGAGAATCTGATCCAAATGCCAGCTGAAAGTCTGCTCCACAGCTATGACACGATCTGTACAAAGTTAGCTGGCAGGAATTTACGTACAGCTTTGGTGCGTGTAAGTGCTTTTATACTTTTTTCTAATTTCAGGATGACAAACTTTTCTTTTTATAAACACAGAGCTTTATATACAAACAAGTAGCTATTTTCAGTGCTCATTTCCTAGAAAAAAAATGATACGTGAAAGGTAAAAATAAACAAATGTATGTTCTAAAACCTGTTCAGATTGTGGATTAGAAAAAAGAAGCAACGAAGTCTGAAGCTCACTTTCAACTCACATAATTGCTAACACAAAGCTGCAGACCAATCAGATGAACTGCACATTGTGAGGTGCAGGAACAATTTGTACTCCTTTTAAGTTGCCAGAGTAGCAAGCAGCAACATACATGCAGTGGAATAAATCCTTGTCTCCGCTTTCCATTTTTTTAAGAAATATTATCCATTTAAGTTTAACCAGTATCTCTTTACATCTTAATGAATCACAGGAGAGGAGTTAATTTCTGGTGTCTTATTTAGGGTTCTGAGGGAAGATTTTATATGTAAGTAAACTGCAGTATGAGAGATTATCATACCTTTTGGCTTGGTGAAAATTTTTTCAAACCGCTGAGGCTGTGGAGATGTATTTACTCTGCAAGCCATTTTTTATCAGTGGCTGCACATCACGTTCACCATCAAAACAGTTTATGTGAGTGCTTCTTAGCTCTCTCTAAGCAATACAAGTTCATATACTTAAACAATTTAGTAGATGATTTGTGCTAATGGAGTCGACTGTTGCTTAGAGACAGGCTCTGAGAGGTTGTAACATGAAATGAATGAACTAGCCCAATGTTTACTTTTGTCCTTTCCTGCCTTTGGGTCAACTTAGTCCTTTTATTGAATGTTGTGATTTACAAGTCTTGTAACTCAAAGAAGTGTCAGGCATCACTTAAACCAATGCTGGTTTATTTCCATGTGTCAAATAATAGAGTTCTGCTTCAGAGAGGTACTTAGGGCAAGGCTGAGAGTTACGATTTCCAATCACAGAAAAGGCTTGAGAAGGGCTTGTCTATTTTAGCAGGAGGCCAGAGCTTCTGCCACTCAGGCTGAAGCATCTCAATGTCCTCTCAAACGGAACTGTTAATCAAAATATAGCAAACTAATTGTTTATATGAGTGGATGAGATTATCCCAGACAATGTGGTGCTGTTTGACTTGGAGGAAGAACTGTGTAACCATACACAAAGCTGCACCACAGAGATAGTTGACTGGCTTTTTGATTAGGTAATAAAATCTGGAAAGGTGATAAAAATGGAGCTGATTTTTGGGTGGGGTGCTGTACTATCTTTTCAGATCAGTTTATAGCTGACTCATGTTATTTACTGTGCATGAACAGGGAATCGTAGCTAAGGCAGTGAGCAGGCTTTCAATCTTAATGTGCCAGGCAGTGGGCTCTAACTTCTTGTGATAATGGGTAGCCATCCAAGAGGGTTGTGGAGTGATAAGGAACAGGTTAGAACGGTTTTGGTCTGCTGAATATCATTGCACAATATTAGATTGACTTTAGCAGGACTTTTTAAATGGGGGTTGTATGCACAAATTGTTTGTTTAACTTGAAACTAGATGTGAATTTCGGTATGCATTTTTTGTGTCCAGGTTCCCCTTACAGGGAAACCGTCCAGTAGCCGGGCAGCCGTGCCGCTACAAAGTCGCTGTGGGAACCAGGGTGGTGTGGCCATAAACCTCAGGGTCTCAGGCTCGCTTGTAATGGCATTTAAGACTGTACAGTGACACAAAGACATGGAATATGCAAAGTACCCTGAAGGGTAGAATGCGTTTTTCCTGGGATGGACTGCTAAAATGTATCCTATTTATTAATTTTTTTCTGTTAAGAAAATAAAAAAGAGTAGCGTGAGAGAGCTGACATCTCTGAGAAGGGAAACAGGTAGCCTTCTATGGCATGCCTCCGTGGTCCCCAGCACACTGATCAGGTGTTGGTTATGCAGGAGTAAGTCATGATAACTACTTACTCCATCACCCACCACCTTCTGCAGTTCCTTGTAGTAGCTGTGTGGTCTTCTTCAAACCAGGTCCTTCCTTTTCTCCTGCCACTGCTCGAATTGTTTGTGTCCCCCTCACTCCAGCAGGTGCAGGACTCCTGTCCCCTTCTGCCCCATCTCCCTGAGGCCTCGAGCCCTGTCAATGTGCCATCCTACCCCTTGCCTTTCTCACATGTCAGATTTTGCCCCTTCTCACCCACCTGTTGGTTGAGGGCATGCCTTGGGCACCCATGCTCATCAAAAACTGCGTTGCTGTAGCAGGGCAAGCTAAAAAACCCCAGTGGTTCCTTGTTCGTTGCAGTCAGGGCTCTGATGTGGGTGCAGAGGAGTTGACCCTGATGTCCTCCCTCGGCAATGCCTCTTGCCAGCCAGCGCCACGCAGCTGCTTGCCCAGCGTTGTGACAGGTCCTGGTGGTGAATGGAGAAGGGGAAATGATTTTTTTTTTTTTTTCCCCCGTATATACAATGAAAGGAAGCACAGTAATAAACTCAGTGAGGTAAAAAAAACTTTCCCGGCACATTACCTTGTAACACTTCTTCATCCTGTTTCTCTCCTCTGAGCCCTGCTCGGGCTGGTGCTGCCTGCGAGGAGGTGCCAGGGAGGGTCGGGTCCCCCGCTGGACCTGCCAACAGCCGACTATCTGGGCTCCCCAGTTTAAGAAGGATAAGGAATTACTGGAGGGAGTCCAGCGGAGGGCTACGAAGATGATTAGGGGCCTAGAGCATCTTTCCTATGAAGAGAGACTGAGAGAGCTGGGTCTGTTCAGCCTGGAGAAGAGAAGCTGAGAGGCGATCTCATAAATGTTTATAAATATCTCAAGAGTGGGTGTCAAGAGGATGGGACCAGACTCTTTTCAGTGGTGCCGAACAATAGGATGAGGGGCAACGGGCACAGACTGAAACACAGGAGGTTCCATCTGAGTATAAGGAGAAACTTCTTTACTCTGAGGGTGCCAGAGCACTGGAACAGGCTGCCCAGAGAGGTTGTGGAGTCTCCTTCTCTGGAGACATTCAAAACCCGCCTGGACACATTCCTATGCAATCTGCTCTGGGTGAACCTGCTTTAGCAGGTGGGTTGGACTGGATGATCTCCAGAGGTCCCTTCCAACCCCAACCATTCTGTGATTCTGCCCCTGCCAGCCCCTGGGAGCGCTTGCTTCTGGCTGGGAAGAGGCTGCCAACGTGATGCTGTGGGCTATGGTGGCTGCTGGTGGGGTGAAGCATGGTGGAGGGGCTTCACTTTCTCAGCCGGCATAGCAGGCGCTGCATGAAAGCCTCGCTTCGCCCTGTCGAGGGGAGGAAGGGCACCTTTCTCTTTGATTTTGGCAAAAGAAAGGAAGGTCTTGCGTACCTTAGCATACTGGAGCTGGCGCTGAGCAGCGCTGTTTCTTTGCTGTCATAGCAAAAGGAGTAATAAAGCATCCAGAAGTTAAGTAAAAGACAAGGGGGGTGGGAGGGTGGAGAGAGAGGAAATACTTGGAGATGTCTGCAGTGCTTCCTGTTTGCTTCTGAAAATTATGAGTCAGATCCCCCACAAACGGGAGAGAGGTGTCTGAAAAATCGTGAGATTTTAAAAAGTAGTCATGCATGGATTTGTTTTCTCGGTCTTCCGGTTTTTGAGCTTTCGGAGCTGGAGGCCATTTTTCACATTTCCCTGGAGTGTGGTGACAGCAAGGAACACATGCTCTTTTCCTCTTCAGTGAAAGTAGTGAGCTTTTTTAATATATATTCATACAACATCAGGAAGTAGACCAACAGAAAAGATACCAAATACCACAAGATTTGGAATAAAATGAGTGATGCCATTGCATTTTTTCTAGAGTTGATTGCTTTGACTTCAAAAACTTTTGCAACATGAAGTAGTTGTATCCCTCAAGTCAATTTGCCTTTGATTTGTGAGATATATACTTTGACACAGGAGGGAGAAAGTGCATTGTATGTGCCTGGATCATGTTTGAGAATACCAGTGCTTTTCTACTGACAGATCCAGAAGGATGAACTATGCTCCTTTTTCCTAGGTAAATCATAGTTTGCATCTTTAAAACCCATGGATTTTATGGGATTGTAATGTGAGCATTAATAAGTGTGTGTACAGCAATAATGCACTTAAAAGGAAAAATGAAGTGGATGCCATTCTTCCACTTATCATATCACTGAAGTGCAGGCTTTTCTAGAAGATGTGATTTCTTTGTTTCTCTGCCAGTTAATTCCCAGTGACTATGTAAGTGATAAAGGACTCCAGCTCTCCAAATAGAAAGCGATTATTTGCAGGCGTTTTTCCTCTCTTACGGTGTCAGGATAAACCTCACGAGGAGACCTGGAAAGCGTTTCCTTCAGCTGAAAAGAATGCTGCAGAACTGGAGGGCCTTAATGTAAAAGACCAAACTAATTTCTTTGTAACAGCGCTTGTTGTTAAGACACACCTTAGTAGGTGATATAACATTTGGACAGCTGACAGGACAGCCTGAGAGTCGTCGCTCTTCGGTGTTCAGCAGAGTTGTTGCTCTGATATTTATGGCATGATTAAAAAGCCCCCTCATCCTAGCTGAGCATAATGTTGCCAGTACTGAGAGCGAAAGCGGAAGCGCTAGGTCAAGGATGAGACTATTAAAAAAAAAATTCTGCGATGTGTGCAGTAATAGATAAACATGTGCTCACATGTGCTCCGGGGTGCTGGGAGGTGATGGTCTGTACCAGCAAACCGCTAAGAGTGTCTCCTGGTGTGATTTTGGCACTAATGCTGTCCCCAGACCCGGTGCAGGGATGGGGCTGGAGGGTTCCTGGAAGCTCCTCCTGGACCGTGCAGCCACCCCAGCTTGAACGCCAGAGTCTTGGGCATGTTAAATTCGCTGTTGTGACTATAGCCTCAGCACGTTAAAATCAGAGGGGACGCCAGCCTGCCTTATGGTCAATTTGAGAAAGGTCTGAAGCCGTTTTGAGGTTTGAACCAGCTTATGGCATTTTCCCATTTTAAAATGCTAGTTGTGGAAGCTTCACACAAGTAGCACAGCAATGCATTTAGTTCCTTTTTCCACCTTTACCTTCATGCCCATAGACCTGCACAGAAGCTACTGGTTTTTGCCATCTTCCTTTCCCCGTGGAAGGAGTGTTCCCAAGCATTTCCTCTCAGGTTGCCTCTTGGCTCTGGTATGTGTAACTCTCTTAAGCGAGCGTGTACAGGTTGGGTGTAGGTGTGGCAAAAGGCTCTGAGAGCTGCTCTCAGCTGCTGGGAAAGCAGCTCTGAGAGAATCTGGAACAGCTCCCAAAATGATCTGTCCCAGTAGGAAACTGGCTCTACTTAGTTTAAAAACAAGTAAATAATGTCATTGTAATTTTTCAGCTGTTTTTTGTTTGGAAGGTATTTTTTAACTTGCTGCAGAAAAAACAGAAAAGCAAAGATAATATGTAAAAATACCTGGCCCAGCTGCAAAACTTTGTAAACATTTATCATTGCAAAATGAAAACAATAATTTAAAAAAAAATCTTTTGTTGGGACAATTGGGACATGTGTTGATGTGAAGTGCTTTCTTATCCTTTAATAACTGTGCATAATTTTCGTTGCCGTCAGTGAGAGCTGGCCATGTATCAAAGGGTGAGCAGAGCGTGTTCAGTGAATTCCTGCACACGCGCTTATTGTCCCCGGAGGCAGAAGTAAATGTTGAAAGCCGCAGCAGGATTTTGGGAGCTGAATTACATGTTGGGTACAAGCACGATGGTGGTTACGCCGTTAAACTGAGAGCCGTCTCCATTTATCTGTAAGCAAAACCAGGCAGTGTCGTACTTCCAGAGCGCTGCCTTGGTGAGAAAGTGGTTGGGGAAGGTTCACATTCCGGGTGTAAAGCCCAAGTCTGTCCCCAGTTCCAGGAGATAGCGCGCCACGTGGTGGGGGCCCAGGTTCTGCTGCGTGGTCGTGGTGGCACAATAGTGCTGGTTGACATTGAAGACAGCCCCTGGGGCAGCTAAAGGAAGGTGCCAGAGCACTGGAACAGGCTGCCCAGGGAGGTTGTGGAGTCTCCTTCTCTGGAGACATTCAAAACCCGCCTGGACGCCTTCCTGTGTAACCTCATCTGGGTGTTCCTGCTCTGGCAGAGAGATTGGACTGGATGATCTTTTGAGGTGCCTTCCAATCCCTAACATTCTGTGACACTCTGACAAAAGAAGATAAAGAGCAGCGGGTCAGATGCTTAGTTGCTGTTGCAAAGTGCCGTTTGACTGACTTCAGTGGAATTACACGTGTTCACGCCAGCTCAGGACTTGTTACCATTTGAAGGCCTCTGAAATGAGGCAGGTCCTTGCTTCGTTTGGTGTCCTGAAGTATAACAAAGTTTGTAATATAGAGTATTTTGGTATCCGTATTATCTAAAGGAGGGGAATTTTTTTGACTTTAGCAAAAAGTTAGGCACATAAGATTTGCCATTGCTGTGTGAAATAAACACTGCAAAATGTGTAAAATGCCAGCATTTTGATTAAGAAATGTTTTCCATGCACATTTTAACATAATGTGAAATCAATTGGTCTGCTCGATTATTACTGTTTATGTTAAAAAATGGAGAAGGAACTTGGTTTGATTTCCAGGATCTAGATTCCAAGTTGTATTCATAGGATTGATAATTTGTGTGTATGTATTTGTGTATGTATATATTTGTGTACGTGTTTGTCTATATATATATCTATGTTATTGTCCTAGAAATTGTTGAAGTTCATTAGAGACTTTACAGTAGCATTTGAGGCTGGTTTGTCTACTTCAACAAAACTATTTTTACATCATGCTATTTCAGCCCAATATAAGTTCCCTAATTCCTTTTGCTTATGCTTCATTTATATAATAGGTGTTGCCATTTTGATGTGTAGGTGTGAATGCCTTCATTACCATTTTCGGTGATGAAGTCACTTTTTTGATCACTGGACAGATATTGGTATTTCTCAAGAGTGTTTTTCTGGGTAAACCTTTCTTTCTGTTTTCATTAAATGGCGTTAACAGTGGCAAATTCAGCCTTTGTCATTCCTTTCACTAGCAGAGTTCTTCAAAACAGTCCTTTCAAGTGGATGTTCACAAACAAGTGCGATGTAGCTATATAGACAAAGTGAAGGACAAAGCAAATTCTCCTGGTGCAAGCTAAATGTAGAATTCCTTTGATTCTGATTGTTCTCTAGTGCTGGCTTTGCTTTGCTGCCTCAGGGTGAGTAGGTAACCCTGCAATGAGTTGATTTTGAGAGCAGTGGTAGTATTAATAGGACTTCTTTTCTGAAGTCACTGTGTACCAGTCTGATAGGTACTGAGTAGTGAACTACATGCCTAAAATTCATGTGAATATGCAGGCTTGTATGGTCCTGAAAATCTCATTTTTAGTTAGCAGTGGTCACAGCATCAGTGTTTCTGATGTATGCTATGTCAATATACCTAGTAATGCTACTTTGTTCATGCTTTTTTACATTGGGAGAGCTGAGTGACAGACCTCTAGTGGGTAGTTGTAAGGTATAAGCAAGCAGATTTCAAGTTACATGTTTAATCTTAATTTTCTGATTTACTTCTAAGTAAGGATCGTGTTTGTGTTGGGCCAAATCCTAGACTTGTTACAGCATTTGCATTCAATATGTAGCTACTCGGATTAAGAACTGCAGAAGTTAGGTTGTGCTTAAAAACTTTGACGAAGGACGCCTCAGATGCTCCTAAAATATATAAAGGGAATATTTGGAGATTATCATGGACATTTGTGGTATGTGGCCTCTGCCTTGAAGAACATGAATGTAAAGCCTCACTTGAATTCTGTTTGTGGGGTAATACTTCAAATAGACTGTTGAACAGCTGATGAGCAGACGATGACATTTTTTAATTTTAATGTATGATAATGTGCTCAAAGAATGACAGTATTTTAATACATGTGTTAAATTCCCCATCCCACTTGTCTTGAAATGATCAAATTTCCAGATATAACAGAATTTTAATAATTAATACAGCTTTTTTACCTTCTTCATTTTGTGTGCAATTAACTAAATTAACTAAAACTGTCCTTATGAGGGAGCATAATTGCAACCGAAGGAAGGTTTTTTCTTTTTGTTCCACCACATCTCAGTGGCTGGAATCTTTTGAGATAAACTGTGTCAGCATAAAAATCCTCACTCTTGGATTTATGCTGTGGGTCATGCTGGCTTTAAAAATTAAAAACAAAAACCAAAAAACAACAACAAAAAAAAGACTTTCCAGACCTCAAGAGATGCGTATTCTTTATACTTATATCTGTAGGTATGTTATCAGAATGTTTTTCTCTGGTTGTTGGAAACCTGGCAGTGAGCTTGTACCTCCAAGAGTACAGCGTTATCAGCCTTGTTTTGCTGGGGAGTGCACAGAAGGAAGGCGGATGGTGGGGAAGGAATATCTCAACCAGGTCCACTTGGGTTTCTCATCTGTGTCTCAGCCAGGCACAAGAAAACTTGCCAGGCGTTCAGGTTGAACTAGGAGGAAGGCCTTGCAGAACACTGGTACCTCCGTCCTGAGGTGGTTGGGGGAGGTTGGGGGACTCAACATGTATTTCCAAAGCATAGTCATCTCAAAGTTATGCAAGTACAAATAGACAAGGGCGAGAGGAAGGCCGTGTCCAGAAGATGTTTCATTCTCCTAACTTACGCGTCTGCCCTAGAGCAGGTTGTGATTGCCCTCTGGAGGTGCCTGTCTCTCAATCTTGACTGAAAAGGATTTTAGATGACAGATTTGAGCTAGACACCGTATGCTTACGTGGCTGAACTGAGGCCACCAGAATGCCATGTTCCACCCATCTCCAGGCAAGGCTGGTTTGGCAGAGGTGGGCTCCCTCTGAAGAGTCTCCCATGTAACTGTGCACTTGGTGCTGACACTGCTGCTTATTTAAACACCCCTTCACCCCTCAGTACACTTCTGGTAAGGCAGGGTCATTGGGATGAAATCTTGGCCTGAGAGACATCAGTGGAATTTTTGCCAGCAAGTTTAAAGAGTTGCAGGATTTCGCTCCCCAAAAAAGAAGTTGTTAGTAATGGAAATGTCCAATCTGTCAGGTGATGCTTATTGTTAATGTGCCTATGTTCTGCAAGCCACTGCTGAATTAGTGGAAGTTTTCCTAATACTCATTTTATCCTTTCCATTTCTTAGCTTTAAAAGAATGTCTCAAGACAAATTTCATCCAAAAGAGTATGTTTTCCTGTGCATGATTTTCTTCTATCGAATGCCTTTTAGGCTATCACAACATCCCTATGTGACAGAGTTTTACTTTCTGTATTAAAAAAAAAAAAAAAAAGAGGGGAAGAAATCGGACATTTCCTTGGTTTTATGGGAATGTAATTTGTTTTTCAAAGGCAGACTGAAGCCGAAACAAGCCTGGGAGCAGGGCAGCAGCATTTTGCAGAAGCGTAGCAGGAGCCGATGTGACGGGATGAGCAGAGTGGGGTGGGCTAGCACACACCTCCTCCCATTGCCAATTTCCAAGTCCCCTTTTGACAGAAGAAAATAGGTATGCTTGGCACCACTGAGAAGTGATTTGATGTATGTTGCATTGATGTGACATCCTTGAAATACTGTGTGAATGTTTATTTACTTAGCAAAAGTAATTATGCGTAAGCTAAGTTCAGTACTATTTTCCCTGTGCATAAATGACTTACCTATTATGCAGACCAAGAAAATTGCAAGATTGAGACGAAAATCTAAGAATCATGGTTTTTTCCCCCTTTGCTGTAATCTCCAAATAGCACTTCATTCTGTTGTAATAATTTATTTTTACTTTGTTCTTCTAGTTTATTTTAATTTGCACAATATTTTAAATGTAATCTTAACTACAAAATGGATAAACAAATTCTACTTGAAGAGGTTTCTGAGGCTTTTACAAGCTGAAAACGTGTCTGGATATAACACAATGCAAACGATTAACAAAGTGACATTCAGGATTTATGGCTGGATTGCTTAATTGAACAGGCAAAACTTCTTTCCCCCCCCACTTCCAATATGCAAGCCTGCAGGTATGGTTACAAGAATATATGAATGCACTATCAGATAAGGAAAAAAACTTCAGGGCTGATTATTAATGCAACTGTTAGTGCAAATGTGGAGCTTCGTACTTGCGTGCGGTTGTTTCCTTTCCCGGTGTATGCTTCGTATCTTGCTTTCTGCCCTTCTGTCTCCTTCACATTTGATAACGCAATTCAAAGTGACCTATGCAAGCATTTTTCTGCATGATGAGAAAGGCTGAATGTCCCTGATCTGTGTGGTTGAGATAAAATGCACCCATATTCTTGTTTTACACTGGGGATGGTTTATGGTGAAATTTGTTTGCTGTTTGAGACACTTTGAGAAGTTTGGAATATTTTAGATGCATAGAAGTTTATTTTCCCAGAGTACAGGTTTTAATTTAATAGCTTTTTTCAACCTGTGTTAAGCTTTGTGTTTGTAGCAATTAAAATTTGTTCAGAAAGGAAGGTATGGGATTGCTATAAGTTTGAGGCAGGCAGCAGTCAGACTTTCTAGTCTCCCTCTGTGTTGCTGCACCTCATTGGCATGTGGTGAAGTTCTTGTTTAAATGCTGTGTACTGCGATCTTCCCTTTTATCAAAAGGGATTTTTAATGTGGAATCTTCCTAAATGGTACAGAGGCTGAATAGCCCTGCTGTAAGTGCAAGGAAGATCCTTTTTTTTTTTTTTTCCTAATGTGCAAGATGCGGTTTATGTAGGAGACCCTGAAAGATTGAAGATCTGAAAAGATGATGACGAAAAATTAGGCTTTGGAAAGGAAGAAGACAGGAAAAAGGACAGATTTCATACAGTGGAACTAAATCATAGATCTATAAATCATTTGAATCAGGGCTGGTAGTCAAAAAGGAGTATGAACTCACTTTTTGGGAAGGGTGAGGTATGATGACTGCAGATTTTTGGCAGGAGACCCGCTTGAAGCAAGCAAGAAGTGGGCTGACCTAGATGCCTGATAAGAGGCTCCATGAAATTAACAGTGGGTGGACCTGGAGAAGAACTGGGTGGACCTGATTGTTTTGGCACTTAAGTATTTGATGCTTGATTTCCAGGGCGGCAAAATTTTAACAACCTATTGTTCGTTATTGGTTGGCTTCTGAGAGATACAACTCTCACTTCTCTTCCCGAGCAGTGACTGTGTGCTGGGATGTGCCGAGTTCAGGGGAGGCTTTGTATGTGAGCTGCAGTGAGGAAGGGAAGAAGTGTGTTGGGTGGAAGCTCCTCTGGAGGAGTGTTTCTGATAAGGAGGTTGTGTGAGTGGACATCTGAGGAGCAAAGGAAGGGAGGCTTTGAGGGCTGGTACTTTCTTCACGGGCAGGTGTTGAGGTTATGGGTCTTCGGGATGTAACCTCAGTGTGATTTATGAACTGATGTTGAACAAAGATATTTCTTGGCTCCACTGGCAATTAAAATGTCTGGCTCCTCTTGCCGATGCCTGTTCTCAATGTTGCCCCCTCTTTCTGCTGCTGTCAAGCCTTATGCTGGTCAGAAAATGAGTGAAATGACGATACCATTAAGAGAGTAAAAGCTGAGCAACTGCAAGAGGCAATGTCTTCAATTTAAGACACTCTAGCTTACCTTATGCAGCTTTTTGAGTAGTAAAATACTCTAAATATGTATAAAGAGCGCTGAGCTGATTTCTGCGCATGCCTGTGCATTATAATACTTAGACATCAGTAGATGTATTTTTTAATGTTGTGCACACGCATGTATATGTAGTTATATGTATGAGACTATGCTACAGTGTTTTTTTTCTTGGGTGTGTGGTTTTGGTATTGTTTTGTTTAATAATGTTGACTATGAAAAGTAGAAGTCCATTGGTAGGAAGAGACAAAATACATTTCAGGATGATGGTTTTTTTTAAACTGAAGGCACATGGCTAGGATAAATTAATATTATGTGATTAGTTTCTTGGATGATCTTAAGATTACCTAACACAGGCTAAAGGTAAATACACCAAAGGTTTCTAGGAACTTGCAGATGTAGCACGAGGGTCAAGGAATGGTTGTATAGCAACCAATGTAAGGAAAAAAATAGACAAGGAATGATGATAGATTTCATGATTGGTTTTTGTTCTTCCAGAATGAGGCTGTATCGCAGTAGTAATTTTAAAATAACTCCTCACTGTGAACAGTTTTTTTTCTAGGATTACTGCTATACAACCATTCCTTGACCCTTGTGCTACATCTGCAAGTTCCTAGAAACCTATGGTGTATTTACCTTTAGCCTGTGTTAGGTAATCAGAGGAGCTTGTAGGACATGAAGACTCATCCCACATATGATTCAGACCTGTAAACCCAAGTACCATTAGTCTTTTCTGCCAGCATACCTGCCTTATCAGTTACACTGCTACTGCTTAGTCTTGCTCCTCCCATCCATGCGTCCTTCCTCTTGTTTCCCCAAATACACAGGGAGTCCTCACTGGTTCTTCACACACTGATTCTGTTTTTTCTTTCAGTGAAAGTCCCTACAAAGGCTGCTGCTCTGCCCGGTAGAAAGATTTAGTGGGAATTACCACAAGTTTCCTCACAAGGAAACTACGGCTTCCTCACAAGGGAGGAGGAGGGGCAGGCGCCGAACTCTTCTCTTTAGTGACCAACGACAGAACCCGAGGGAATGTCAGGAAGATGTGCCAGGGGAGGTTTAGGTTGGACATGAGGAAAAGGTTCTTCCCCCAGAGGGTGGTGGAGCACTGGAACAGGCTCCCCAGGGAGGTGTCACGGCCCCAGGCCTGACAGTGTTCAAGAAGAGACTGGACAAGGCCTTCAGAGACATGGTGTGAACTGTGGGGTTGTCCTGTGCAGGGACAGGAGCTCGACTCGGTGACCCTTCTGGGTCCTTTCCAACTCAGGACATTCTATGATTCTGTTTTTTCTTGCTGTGACAATCCGTACAAAGGCTGCTGCTCTACCCCGTAGAAAGATTTAGTGGGAATTACCACAAGTTATTGTTTCCCCACTTCTGCCCAGTGCCTAGGGAATGGAGCCATATTATAAGCTGTATGAGAAGTTTGACATTTATATTAGGCAAGTTCTGAATACGAATGATAAATATAGTATTGATAGAAGTTGTTCCAGTCTTTTTGTTGCTGAAACAAATAAAGAAGAGAGGCCCTGTATTTGAAACTGCTTGTAAATACGTTTACACAGATGCCACCTTATACATGGGATTTGTTGTTGCAAGATATTACTAAATTGAATGCTTTTACACGTTTGGCTTTGCATGTGCTGAAAAAGGACAGATTTAGCTCCACCAAATGATGGGGGAAAATGGGGATGAGGAAGATAGGTGTAGGACTCTTGTCCCGCACTGTGCTTGGATCACTTCACATGATAGGTTGCCCTGTCCTGGCTAATGCTGACAGAGAGTTGAAAGCTGGCTCTACTTTTTTCCCTGCCTCGCTGAGAAGCACACCTGAACTCCTAGGCATCGCTTTAGATAGTTTCAATTCTTGTTTAATGTCGCTTTGTACACTGTAGCGTGAGGTCTTAATGGCTTAAATACCTGCAGGTCTGTGAGGTTGGCTGCATGTGCGGCATGGCGAGGAAATGCCCTTGCTTCCCCTGCAGCAAATGGAAAAAGTTTCACTGGCTTCAGTGGGAGAATGGTTGGGCGTCTAGGACAAACAATCCCATGGATGTCGTTATTTTCAGACCCTAATTCTGCAGTTGCTCAATACAAAGGGGTATGCGTAAAGTTCTGGGCCATAATTATTATTTTGACTTTTCCGATGATTTATCTTATGCACCAATGAACTACTGTACAACTTAATTGCACTGCGCTGCACTGCAACAATTACTCGGAGGCATTATGCATAAACCAGATATTTTATTGTATTCAGGGAAGAACTTGCACAAATAAAAATCATATACATGTGCAGGAAACTTCTTTGTCATTTATATGCTGCCAACATATGAAAAACTGAAATGCAGTCATGTATCTGCCAGGTACTGAATGACAACAGAGGGCACAAAGCGGTATTGTCTGCAGTCCAGCTGAAGAATTCAACCATTTGAAGTTCGCCACAGCTTCTTTGATAATACAGTGGCTTGAATATCGGCATAATAATTTAGATCGGTATTTAAATAGTTAGCAAATTTGATGGTATACTGTAGTAAATTCTGCCTTTATCAGAAAAATCTTGCCTGGTGCACTTTGGCCTCCTATGCAGTCCAGCAAGCGAGTGATCTTAAAACCTGCTGTGCTGTGGTCTGACAGAAGCTGCGGGTACCCAGGACCTTTTGTAGTCAAGCCTGCTGTTCGGTTTCACACATCTCAAGTGGCTTGTTTGCAGATTACAAAGGTCCTGGATTACTGGTTGTTTAACGCAGCCGCCTAGCAGGCTTCAGGAACAAACCAACAGCTGCCTTTTGGCTCGGTATAAAAAGTGGGATTTGAGTGTTATAAATTGTGCATCAGAGGACGTGACCTGTGTTTGAAGAGTCTCTTGGGTTCCAGTCTGCAGAACGGGCTGAAGTCTTGCAGTCATGTGCAATGTGCGAGTTGACTCTCAATACGGCACCGTAACAAGCACCTCCACAATAAACAGGTAGCTACTGAAGTCTTCAAAGGACAGTCTGCTGGAATACACGATGAACGTCATTATATGGAAATTTTGGGGATTAAATGGTTGGAAGGCTGCTAGGTAGAGAAAGAAATACTTTATTCAGATGTTTGTCCTGTGTTGTAAGATACTTCATAAGAAACAAAGGTGTCAGAAGCTGAGTCACTGAGCAAGGGCTCAGGAGATGACGTTTCTGGTCTGTCACGCTGCTATCCTGCCATGTGTCAGTTAATCTTTCTGTGCTGTCATTTCGTGTCTATAGGATGGGAGTACCAGCAGTTCCTTTCTCCTTTGTCTTGTCTGATGTCTTGGGTTCCTAATGACTGCAGAACTCATTTACGGGCCTTATCTTTGTGCCTTTAGAGAATGCTTCAATGGAAGAGATCGATATTACTTGCTTAATGTCTGTTTTCTGAGCCTTGGAAGTCTAACATGTTTGAACACTGCAGCTGACTGGCTCAAGGAGTGTGCAGGATCTTGTTTGTTTCTCTCAGCACCAACACCTTGTTTTCTATACAGCTTTTGTTATGGTGAAGTAGTGCCATGGTAAAAGCTTTGCCCTTCATCCACAGTTATATTTGTCACGAGGGTGCACAAGTTCTCACCAATGAAGACAAGATGTTCCTTGTGAATTATGCTCAGCTTCCAATATACTGTCCTCTATCCTGACGGTGCTTGACGTTCAAACTGTATGGGTTCATTCAGAAAGCCTTTGAGGGATTTCATTGAGGGGTGGAGTATTTCTTGACATTAAAATCCTTTGGCAAAGCTTCTTTGGCAAAGTCCTTTTCAGCCCTGCTTCTTTTGTAAGTCCAGGTTTTAGGTGCTGTTTATATGAAGCTTTGGCCCGTTAGATCGTAGACAGAGGGCATCTTGCAGGACTTGAGTCTTCCTAAGTCCTTTCCAAGCCTCACTTCGTTCTTGCTAAGCCTGGCCTAACCTAGACTGTGAAAAACACAACTCCATAACGCCATGGCAGATCCACTGCCTGCTCCTAGAGCTGTTGCTTCAATTCTTGTTCCTCACTGACACCTCACATTTGCATCCACATATGTTATGAGACCTGAGCTGCTGACTTCCAAAATTCTCTATTTTTTTCACTTCTCTTTCTGGGAGCTGCAACCACAGTGGGTGGCTTGTCAGCAGTCAGCTTGCTGGACCTAGAAGATTCACGGGCATGCTGGGGGATGGGTCTTGCTGTGCTCGTGGCTAGATGCAAAGCCTTCACCAACCTGAGCGAAAACCGAATGCGTCTATTGTGTAATTTGGCTGAACTCAAATTGTGCTTTTTCTGGCAGTTTCCCACAGAAAATGCCGCTAAGACTGTTGTTGTGAAGTGGCAAGGCAGTAGTGTGTCCTTAAACATGATTTTCCTGAATAATTGTTTGAAACAGGCAGATTATATACAGGATGCTTCCTGAAGGGAAGCTGAATTTATGTTTAGGAAATTCTGTGATAAGATTAACAATTTTTTTCTCTTGAGTGGGGCTTATAACATTTTTGAATTGTATTGTTTAGTTAACTTCTAAAATATTGTGAGAAATATATTCCATAGAATCATTTTGGTTGGAAAAGACCTTTAAGATTGAGTCCAACCATTAACTGCCAAGTCCACCTCTAAACCATGTCCCTAAGAACCTTGTCTAAATGCCTTTTAAACACCTCCAGGAATGGTGACTCCACCACTTCCCTGGGCAGCCTGTTCCAATGCCTGACAACCCATTCCATGAAGAAATGTTTCCTAATATCCAATCTGAACCTCCTCTGGTGCAACTTGAGGCCATTTCCTCTCACCCTATCTCTTGCTACTTTGGAGAAGAGACCAACACCCTCCACGCTACAACCTCCTTCCAGGTTGTTGCAGACAGCAATGAGGTCTCCCCTCAGCCTCCTTTTCTCCAGGCTGAACAGCCCCAGTTCCCTCAGCTGCTCCTCATCAGACTTGTGCTCCAGGCCCCTCACCTGTGGATTAAATAAATGCTTATTCATTTTAGCAAAGGAAAATGTGCTCCTGTGAGTTTTGATTTGAGCCGAATCTTAATTCCACATGCCTCCTCAGAGGAAAAAGATTGGAAATGGTGAAGAAGAACAGCAGAATGTCTAAAGACTAAAATCCAAATTGCTTTATTAGACTCCAGATTCAAATTCTAGATGAAACAGTGTTATGAAACAGCAAGTCACTGGACAAACCCCCTTGCATGTCCTGACTGTAAGCAGAATCCCATATACTCAGGTAGTCACGAGAAGGCTTCTTACCATGCATCCCCTTAAAAATCCTCAGTGGGGACGCAGGAATCTGCAAGCATGGGACAGCTTGCAAGTGTAGAACAAATCTAACCCGCAGTGCTTTAAATGTCCTTTCTCATAGCAGATACAAGCGTGCCTCCCCAACATTTTTTCTTTGAGGTCTTTTTCCACGACTCATTTAAGTGTCTCAGTCTCTCTGATTTTGATGAATTTTGGATCATGCCCTAGGGTAACGGCTGTAAAAATCTGGCAGCTGCAGAAAAACAAACTGTTTCTGATTCAGAGTTAATGGGATCTAATTAAAGAAAACAAAAATTTTACATGTAATGTCAATGAACACGGTGTAACAAAAGGGACTTTAACTGGATTTAACTGAAGTGGGATCTGAAACATAGGCCATAATTTAGTGCAATGGAAGAAATCCTCTTTCTTTAAGAAAAAAGTAGAGTTTTCTTTTCTTGGTTATGCTTAGTAACTGAATAATAGAGTTTCTAAGGTATTTGTTGAATTAAATTGGAGAAATGTGTAGGCTTCTGTATCTGTGGTGTGACAGGTATGTCACTGCATTTATATACACTGATGTTAAACGCATGTTTTAGTAAGTGTAATAAATTTTGTTTTTCTAGGTTAGTGGATGACCGGTGTGTGGTTCAGCCAGATGCAGGTGACCTTGCTAATCCTCCAAAGAAGTTCAGAGGTCAGTAACTGGGAATATATATATTTTTTTAAATGACCAATTGATGCATGTTCTAACTCCTTGGGCAAAAATTTGCCTTACCAAACATGTAACTTCTCAGATGCCGTCATGGTTTGTGAACACCTTGCTGAAGTTACAAACTGGAATGTGAATGACAGATTTTGAGAACTAAATGCCAAATCAGCAAAGGCACAAAGGGTAGGTGGAAAACATAGGGAAAAGGACTGTTTTTCTCATAGTCCATGAGTTGGTTGCTCTGTTCTGTACACTGAATCCTGATCCCCCACTGTGTGACCAACTCCTTGCCCCTGCCCTGCGCTTTCCGTAAATGGGAAACAAGCTCATGAGGTTCAAAACTGCTAGAGCCGCTGGTTTGTTTATTTTTTATTAAAGATAAGACAACATTTTAAGGACTACCCGCAGATATTTTGTCAGCTTTTTGTTTTGCTTTTGTTTAGAACCGTACCTCATTTTTCTCAAATTTCTTAGACATGAGCTTGTAGATTTGGCTAATTCTGCTGTTTTACTTACTGGAAAGAATAACAGTGCATTGACACCATGAAGCTTCTAGTTCTTGAATGCTAAAAAATAGTCCTGTGGTATCAGAAGTTCTGTGTGTTTATATGTAGGGAAGGAAATAGAACCTCTTGGAGTCTTATCTGTATTAGATTTAAGCCATGGGCTCTAGGTGTGCCAAAGTAGAGCTTTACTAGCCTCATCCAGACCTCTTTTGGCTTAAATGGGCTTGGATTCACACCTTTTATGAGAAAAGGACAGTTTTGGTTTGCCTGGCTTAGAGCAAAGGGAATCTGTTTCATGCCCAGATTGTTGCTGTTTGTATCTCTTTTTAGGGGGTTGCACTGACATGCTTAACCTCATTGTCATAATTCTAGTGTTTATTATACTGTAGCATGCTATTATTGTAAAAAAAAAAGAAAAAAAAAAGAAAAAAAAAGTTCTGTTTAAAACATTGAAACATTGAGAGACTGAAGCTCTGCTTTCCCAGAATATTCAAGGGTTTTTTTTGCCATTATATGTTCAGGAAACATCAGCAGTTGGTTCCCGTTCCAGCTGTTAGCATTCAGCACATTGGCAGATCTTGGAAACTGAGAAAGTGAGGATGTATACTTAGAAACTAATAGTAATAAATTTCAGTCACTTGCACAACGTCATGGAATAACTTCATAGCAGAGATGAGGATAGCATCGAGTTTTCCAGTGTGTCTTTCAAGCTACCTAGCTGTGATTTCATCCTCTTGCTGCCTGCAAATACATGTTTAATTCACAGCACGAAGTTTCAGGTGGGGATTCTTTGGACAATATTTCTGCCACTTTAACCACCCTGATGTGTTCCCCAAGTAGAACATGTCCAGGTTTCTAGATAAGACAAGGGTCACTGGAAAAGACTCACACATGATAGTGTAATTGCAGAATACCTCCAAAAGCCTACAGTCAAGGAGCTGAACAGAAGTTAAAAAGACGACCTTAATTTTTTCATTGTCTAACGTTTGAGAACTTGTTTTATAACTTCAGTACAGTAGCATTCTTTTATCACAGTTCTGTGATGTTCTTTCCAACTTGAGAAGGCAAAGAAGGAAAAAGTTGATAATGTTCTCTGTCGAGTTTAAAAAAAAGAAAAAAAAGTGATTTCAACAGCATCAAGAAGGTCTGGGCAGTGTGGATCTGGGGTGCAAGGTTATTGAACGCTCAGCACTAATGGTGGCAGTAGTACCTCTATACGTAGATCAGATGTCAGAAGGGGATGAGACACAGACAAGATGTACAGCTGTTTGCTGCTGCTGGTGGAATGCAAGGACTGTACTCCTGAGTTACATCCGAGCTTCTGCAGGGGAATGTTTTCTATTAGTTGTAGACAGTTTTGGCTCTGTTCCCTATTGCAACCTCTTTCTGTTTCTTGCATAGCACATCCCTTTATCTCTAGTTGCCTCTGCTCCCTCTTCCTCACAGCATCTTGCTTTTCCTTTCCTCTAATTCAGATCCTCTACTTCTTGGGGATCCTCTCTTCTCCCTTTTCCTCCCTGCCCCAAAACTTGTTACTAGCTACTTTCCTCTTCCTCCTCATTGCTGCCTCTTAGCTCCCCTTGGCTGCAGCAGCTGCTCTTCCTGTCACTCTGTACGTCTTTCTGGTTTAGGGCGCACCCATATCTGACTTAATTTTGAAGTGTCTTGCTTAGCTCTTACTAGAATTGTGGTAGCATGTAAATTTGAATGAACTGCAGCATTGTAGGAGAGGCTAAATTAGTGAAAAAGTGAATTTTGTCACCTTAATTGATGCAACCCACCATACTATAACATCATGGCTATATTGTTAGGGGCTGTGTCTAGTAGCATTTGCATGCTTCTTCAGGAATGTGTAATCAAGTGGCATTCAGGAGAATGGCTGCAGGAAAGATAAAGCCATCATTTGTTTGTTTTCTCCTTCATCTTACAAGTCAAATTCTAAGTGTGGGAATAGCAGGGCTTTTGCTGAGAACACATCAAGAGATTTGCTAATTGGGATTTAGTGCCTGGTACCACAGAGGTGTCTGTATTATAAGAGCAACCAAAAGCACAGCTCTGCCACACTTTGTGAAGTTTCTTAGCTCTGCTCAAGAGCACTGAGGCAAAAGAGTTGCTAAATGTTGTTCTTATAACCCAAGTAACATAAGCAAAAGCCATATCCACGCCCCACCCCCCCTCCCCTGCAAGAATCTTCTGGGAAATAGCATTCAATTAAAACAGCAAAGCTAATAAAACAAACAAAAACTGCCTGAAGTAGATTCTTGACGTGAAGATTTAGGCATGAGTGATTAATTGAATGATTAGACATAAGCAACCAAAAATAGCATCTAACAGCAGGAAGACTAGGGCCTCTTTAGTAATAGGAACTGCTGTCTGTATGGTTTACAATGTTTTTATCACTGATAGCTGAACTGCCGTTGATTTGAGGTTAGAGCACGACCTAAGAGTCAAAGAAGTATGAGAAAGGCATGTTTTTAACAAGATGTTTAGATTCCGGGGACTGACTCTGAAAACTAGTATCAGAGGACTATGTTTGCTCTTTTTTGGTAATATTTTATCAACCCTTTCCTCAGCAAGAGAAAAAGGATTGTGTTTTCTAAGTACCTGTATCCCTCCTTCAGAGTTCACTCAAGAGATCAAATTTAGGTACTCAGCTGTTGGCCTGAACCAAAAGCCCACATAAAGAGGCATCTCAAAATAGCAGTTTCGTTTTCGTTATGTGTTCACTTTGGGGTTTTTTTTTTTTTTTTTGAGTGGGTGGTAGCTATTGCAGTCGCTTCTGAACATGCTACAGAACAGAGTGTTGTTAAGCTAAGGAAAGCCGTGGTCGCTTCTCATGTTGTGTCCATGCAAAGAATCTGCAGTGCAGATGTTCCCTTCGGTCACACTGGGATGAACCTGGAGCGGCTCCGCGTTCCTCAGTGTGCACACCCAGATTTGTACCAATCTAAGAGAGGGCAGAATTTGGTCCCACACGTGTTTCCTGAAGGCTGTTGAATAAAAAGCATTTACTATTTTGCGGTCGAGTTTAAGGAACTGATCAAGCCAGGTGCTTCTTGTCCTAATTCCGACTGAAGCTAATGAGAGCAAAAGCACTTAGTGTCGCGATGGAAGTGCTTGCCTTGCTGCAGGGCCGGGTTCATGGAGGTTAGGGAGAGCAGTGTGTGCGAAGTCCTGCACCTCTGGAGAAAAGTCACATCATGAGCAACAGAACTTCAGGCTTCCTTAGACTGTGACCTAAACACGCTTTAGCTTGATGCTGTTATCTCCAGTGGCAAGCATTTTCAGCTTCCAAGGTCTAGAACAGCACAGATGAGGCCTGCTTGTTGGTCAAATTTAGCAACTCTGCAGAAGGACCACAGGTCTCCTATTTTAAATGTAAAATGACCGAAGTTCTTAAACGGATTTAAACTTTCCTACATTTTATACCCTTTTTTCTTGAGGCATCTGCAATGAAAGTGGTGTTTGAGTCCCTACATATCCTCTTCCTGCTTTTCTCTCAATTTTTATTCTGTTCTAAGTTTTTTTGAACATTGTTCTATCCTCTTCGCTCCCTTCCATTATGTTCCTCTGTGGCCTCTCCTTTCCTCCTCCTAACCTTTTCTCTGCCATCTGCCATTTTCCTTTTTACTTGCCTTCTACATCATTTGGGTTTGTGCTTGTGTTTTCTACTTCTCTCAGTTCTGCAATTGCTTTAATTTTCCTTTCAGACCCCTGATTGCTTTTTGTCCTCTCAGGACTCTTCATTGTCCCACTCTAATTGTTCTAAGCCATCTTTATCCAATATCAAGAAACATCAAAAAGGCATGATATGAATAATTTTCCTTTTCAGACTTCCTCAGTGTAGTTGGTTTTTGCTCAGAGGATGTGCTGTGTGTGGTTGTTCCACCCGCTGTTGCATTTTGAAGACGAGTTTCGTGCATTTTGTGCCATTCGCAGGCTCAGGCAGATGGTCAGTTCGGTGCTTGGTGCATCCTCTGTGGATCGTCTCCTGCTCTGTGGGAGTTGCCGCTTTCCATCTTTTGACTGTTCTGATTAATAAATGTCATTTTTCCCCATAAAATATGTAATCGATATGCATTTCAGTACTGATGATTTTGTCTTATTTTCTTACTAAGCCAAGGTGTAGTGTAGGAGCTTAAGCCTGAAGTGTGACCATGGAGAGCTTCCCTTTTTTTTTCTAGGTTGTCAAGAAAACTTGAAGTGATTTTTATTGTTTTAAAAATGTGTGTGTGGGCTGGAGTGGGCAATGTTTCTCATTTTCTCCAGCTTCACTTCATGCACGAGTAATTGAAATGTTGTCTGGAAGATTTTGTGTGTATGAGAAAATTGCTGAAACTGCAGAAATTGAATGCATGGAAGTTTAGTAAGTGAAACTCGCTGATATTTTTAAGCTATTTTCTTTAAAGCTATTTGTTTACCTTTGATAGTGCCTACTTAATTAATGTCCCCAGGAAAAGAAGCATTTATGTAAAACTTCTTAAAGTAATGAGTTAGGAACTTGTACTATCCAAGAACGTCTGGAAAAGTTAGAAGAGATGGTCTGTCTCAGTAATGGGTTGCTAGCCTGACCTCCAGGAGGGCTGAGCTTTTGATCTTCGTGTGCTGGAAAGTTGCTATATAATCTTATACCTCAGTTTCTCCTTTTTGATGTTTGTTTAAGCTATGGGTTCTATGGGGCAGGCACTGCTCCCCCCCCAACACCTCAGTGTCGAGGACAACAAAGCTTGATTTTATGTAGTATCCTATTGTTACTCTAATGAAAGTAAGCAGGAACAAACAAACGAACAAACAAGCAAACAAACCAAAAACAAAACTAGAAAAAATAATGAGAGAACTTATTTTTAATGTGTCTGGAATCCTAAAAAAAATAGGGAAAAGCTTGTCTGGAGACAAAGAATAATATTTATTTAATCTATAAATTGAGGAAAATACAATTGAAATAATACTGCTTTTCAAAAAGTTCTTGGTAGTTCAACTTCCAAAGCACTAGACTGAAAGTCAGGAGAGCTGTGTTGTGCAGCATTGGCTACAGCTGGAGCTGTGTGGTTGAGGTTATCTAGCGCCTGCTCGACGTTTCCTTTTCTTTGAGCAGCACCATGATGAAAAATTCGCCCACCTTTGGGAGGCAGACACACACAGTAGCGGCTGCACATCTGTGTGTGTCTTGCGTTTCTCTGCAGTGAGGTAGTGCTGTGCTTGGAGAGTCTGAAGATGGGAAGCAGTGTGTTTACTCAAGCAGCAGGATGTGTGGGGAGTAACTGGGAAATGAGGGCTGGCCCTATAAAAAGAAGGTGTTGTTACATCAGAGAAGTAAATGTTTCATGAAGTCTTCTGAGAGGGTATGTTAATTATAGATTGTAACAGAAAATAATAGCAGACTTTTCGCCTTATAAGCTGAAATCCTGATACTCAAACTAAAATCTCCTACAACATACACTATGTTTTAACAATACACAGTGTTTTGTAATTGTTTTTTTCTCTTATCTTTCTCAGTGGTCCAGCAAATTGTAAAAGTTACCTGGGAGTTATCATGTATTCCAGGTTCTGTGATATACTTCTCATTGTAAACGTTCCCTTTTGAAATCAAAGTAAACACCTCTGCAAGGTGGCTGGGTTTGTTTTGATAATGATTTGTGACACTTTGAACAGCACTCAGGGCTGTGACTAGGGAGCAAATCAGTGAGGACTTTCGGTGGGTGTTGAGGAAAGCTCTACTGTCAGTGATGTTTTTGTGTGAACAGATTTTGCCCCTATGAACAGCAGAGAAAGATAAATAGCCATGAAGGGAAGAGGCAATGCAATGCTAAGCTCGGTGTAATGATTTGGCCAGTATATGAGAGGCCAAATGATGCATTTGCAGAACTAGAAGCATTGCAGCCCTGTTGGTGGCTTAGGAGCCAACACTGTCACAAACTGCTGGCTCTGGGGGTGCAAGCGGTGGGAGGAACATGGGGCACAATCCTACTAGTGGTTTTGGCAGTGCTAACATCAGGTAGTATGCTCAGCTGGGCCTGACTGCAGCTGAGAGTGCTGCCTGTTGTATTTTGTTAAGTAATGAGAGTTTGTTTTCTCTTCTGAAAGACAAGGTGTCGTGGATGAGTGGAGTGCACCTCACTCAAAACAGAGAAGCAGCAATATGTTTTATTGAGGTAAAATAATAATTTGACAGAGTGCAATGGATTTGGTGGAAGTTAAGAAAATGAACAGGGGTTGACAAGGTTCAGCAAGTTGGATGGCAAGGTTCACCTTATTAATTACTGCATGGAGGAAAAATACAGAGGAAAATTGAACTATCTTTGAGTTAGAATGATTTTACACAGAGAGCGGAGACAAAAAGGGTAAGGAAGACCTTCCTGTTGAGTCATGAGGTTCGGAATGGACCCCTGTGCTTTCTAAATTCCTTATGGAGCTTAGGTGCAGCTAGGTCCGATCTTAGTCCCAGACTTGGTCAACAGTCTATCTAAGGGTAAGGAAGAGACACACAGAGTAAAGACCCTCCCACTGAGGTTCAGAATGGACCCCCTTGCTTTCTGGACTTCTCAGAGAGGAGTCCAGGTGCAACTGGCTCCAGACTTAATCTCAGACTTGGTCAACGATTTATGCCTAAGGGTAGAGATAAAAGGAATAAGGGTAATATTGAATAGCCACATGGATTGGTAATGTTTCATTAGTATCAATTCAGCATGCAATCAGAATTACCAAGGGAAACTCAAAGCTACTGTTCTACAAGGTTATACATGATATCGGTTGCTTACCAAAGATCCACCGTTGGTAAAAGGTCTCCTTGCCTCGAGGAGCAACTTTGAGAGGTGTCCAAGCTCAAGGGGAGATAATGGCCCTACAGCCGTGCTGCCTGGCAGGGAGAGCTCAAAGGCGGCTCACTTAGGCTGTCATATTTAAGGAATAAAGTGGTTGACTCACAGTAAAATCATATGTGGTGGGAAAGGTATGCACGAGACTCCTTGTACCCACAGCTTTCTTTGTTCCTTGATAAATGAGTCTTGGAAAAGCCACCCGCTATTCATACATTCATCGCATGATCGGTGTTCCAAGCTCGCATGCATCGATGCTCACTGTATCACTCTGCTCCTTTGCGGATAAGCTGGAGAAGTTCATGATACGGCTACGGCTCAGACCTTTGCCTCCTTTGGAGCCTGTACCAAACCACTGCCAGCCTGGTCAAGGGGCCCAACACACCCATCACACAAGGCCAGTCTTCACACTAGATATCACTTCATTCTCCTGTTATGTTGCAAGAGGTGTTAACATGGTTTCAGTAGCTCCTCAAGGACTGCAATGAGATGGATGCATTGACCTGGATTTATTCTTCCTCCTCCCTGCACAAAAGAGTAATTCCATTGGATTCAAAGTGTTGAAAATGAGAATAGAATCTGCCTCGGTATCTGGCATCTTCTACAGAGAAGTTAAGTGTTTGACACTTGAATTTCTACTTATAAGGTTGGAACAGGGCTAGGAAACTTTTCTTGTCAAGTAAATGATAGACAGGACCTCCCACATGTGCTGTTGTGGATTGGAGAGCTGGAATAAGTCCTAGGTAATTAGCTACTGCAGATGTTAAACTCGGTCTGGGAATTAGACCGTGAGTAGACAGCACTGTAAAGCAGAAACTGGTTTCTGCTGACTGGACTTGGTGGTTAAAAACCCAGGCCATAATTTTGGGATAGTTCCCTATAGCTTCCCCTGCTGACGTTTTTGTGACAGTAATGGGTGAATGACTCAATTCCACTGTAGTTAAAAATGACATGAAAGGTTAGTAAATTCAACAAGCTCACTTACACATTCCAGTGTGTAAGTGGAACAAGTACTTAATGTTGATAGTGTTTGCTATTTCATATTGCAGCTTCTTTGGTAACAGAGGTAAGGGCGACTATATTGTGCTGTTGGAAAGGGACTCTCTTCTGAGAAGACAGCAGGATAGCTGATGGTGGAGAGGACTGTTATCAAATTATTTGGTGCTATGGGATGTGTATGCCATTAACTGTGTTGAGTGTGGCGGTAAATAAGCACTTAATATTGCTCACATGGAGCTAGCATGTTTGCCTTTCCTCCTTTTTTCCCCGCCATTTTTTCCCCTCCATTTTTTCCCCTCCATTTTTTCCTCTCCATTTTTTCCCCTCTTCCCCCGCCACTCCTTCCCCCCCTCTCCTTTTCCCCCCTCTCCTTTTCCCCCCTCTCCTTTTCCCCCCTCTCCTTTCCCCCCCTTCCCCCCCCTTCCTCCCCCCTCCTTCCCCCCCCCCCTTTCCCCCCCCCCTCCTTTCCCTCCCCTCCTTTTTCCTCCCCCCTTCCCCCCCACCCTCCTTTCCCCTCCCTCCTCCTTTTATTTCCTTTTATTTTGTATTTTTGTGAGGAGCGCTGCCTATGCCATACCCTGTGCAATGTGGCTTTCCAGTGGTCTGGCAGTCTCTTCTAGGCGCGAAAGCTGCCTGGTGACCAGCAGAGAAGTGATGTTGCTGATTCTGGCCAAACTGGGGTGTCAGCACCTGCAAGAGGTGCTTGTGGGAAAAAGTACCTCAGAAGAGATACTTTTTCACCCTTAATCTTGCCCTGCGGTAAAACCTGCTCTATGTAGGATACATTGCTGCTCTTACCCGGCTCTGGCTTGTGCCACAGTTGGGTGGCTGGGAGTCAGGTGGGTCTAGTTGCTTCCCCTCCATCTTTACCTTCCTGAGACCCACACATGGAGCAGGGAGAAAATTGTTCAGTGTTCCTTCTCCTCCAGGAATGAATTGGTCCTCAGAGAGTGTTTGGCCGTGTGTGACAGTTAAATGTGGGGAGCTAATAGTTTGGGACAGACTTTCCTTTGACATCTATAAATTGCAACCCATGTTGGGGAAGAGTTTCACACTATAATACACATGTGGTTCTGCATGTTCTTACTCATCTCACAGCAAAACTCTGATTGCTAATTAATGTTTTCCCATCCTTTCCTCTTGTCAGTCAATATAGGTGGGGTGTAAAAGGACAATTAGCAGCATTTGCTAAGCAAAATATCTTTCAGGCTTTGCTTTTAGAGCAGTTAATGATTGGGACCATGCAAGACTAGGTATCGCTTATCACTCTACAAGAAGTTGGATTTGGATGAATTGTTTCAGCTAGAGGTTCCTGGAGCCTCTCTTTCCAGTCTATAGGACTGTCACAGGCCCCAAAATTCCAAAAAGTCTTGAGTCGGGGAATGTCACAAAATGTAGTTTATTGCCAATTCACGTTACCTTTTAATTACTGATTCTGGCGTTGGAAAATTAAGAGGAACAATGAACAAGCAGTTAGGGAAGCCCCCCTTGGCTTCCCTCCAGACATGCTGGTCCCCAGCCCCTTTGCTGTATGGCGGTCCCTGCAGAGTGGGGATGGGGGTGGGTGCGTTGCGCTCGCTTTCCTTTGCTGCTCCTCGTTTCTTACTCTTTCTCCCCCGTTGGCTGCAGCCCCCTCAGGAGGTGCCTCCTCTGCCCTCCATTGCACAGCCGCCCTGCTTGGGTGGCCTTTCCTCCCTCCTACCCATTTTGCGCCTGATCTGTTGGGCGGCGGTAGAGTTCAGTTTGTGTCACCTTGTTGTTTTTACTCTTTCTTTTTTTTTTTTAATCAACCTTAATGAAGGTGCACGTAGAGCCGAAAGCTGTGTTAACCCGCTTGGTGGCTTGCTGCTGAATGCCTGTGCGATCCTGTGTTTCAGCAGAGCCTGAAGGAGCAGGGCAGCCAGATGTATGGTGTGCAGAAAGCAGGACTGGTTTATTAAGGCTTCCCGTGCCTTCAAACAATGCATCTGTAATGTTGTGCTGCAGCAAAGAGTTGCTGATAAAGCAGCAGGCAATTTTTGTCTGTGGGAGGCTCACAGTCTGGGACTCTTACAGAGGTTGCAGTGAGGTTGCACAGTGTGGGCACATGTGGGGCATCGAAAGCTTTGGGTCCAACTCAGAAGCTCTGCGACCCTGTTTATGGTATCGTTGCCATCCAGCTGTTTGCTGACTGTGTTTAAACACTGGTATCTAGGCATTTCTGGAAAAAAATAAAACCAACCAAAGCATACTTACAAATGAAGGAAGTGTCTTTCAACGTTACTCAAGAGTATTTCTTTCAATCTTCTATAGACTGCCTTTTCAAGGTGTGTCCTATGAACCGATACTCAGCCCAGAAGCAGTACTGGAAAGCCAAGCAAGCCAAACAAGGAAACCATACCGAAGCAGCGCTGCTGAAGAAACTGCAAGTAAGAGACATCTGCATTTGTAATCTTATCTCAATCTGCAGGCTGTAAAATTACAATAAAATGAAAAAGAACAATAACAAGTGCCTTGGGAACCATCATGATGAGTATTATGCCACCATAGCAACCTTGTATTCTCCTTAGCTCCTGCCTCCTGACTGGCATTTATTACCCTGCCTTGGTTTTTATTTTGCTTTGGGCTGAGGGTTGTGCCTTTGTCCAACAGAACTTCTGAAAGGAACGATTTGTTTATAAAGTAAAAATGGAGCTGTTAAAATCAGGAGTGGACTCCGGTTTAAATCATGCTATTCTTTTAGAAGTCCTTTCCAGGAGTTAGGCAGAGGGGTGGCCAGAGAGATGTTTTCCATGCTTTATTCTGGAAATTCCTCAGAATTGCAATTGTCTTTGCTTTCAGTCTAGGTGATTCTTCTCTGAACCATTTGGGCAGACTCTGTTTTGCATGAAATACAGTGTTGATGGAGCAGTTCCTCTGTCTTTGAAAAAGAACTGGCTTGATGTTATGATTGAATGCATAAGACTAAGTGAAAACAAGGTAGATAGCGTTTCATGCACAGTAGAGAGGCTGCCAGTGCTTCCAGTTAAAAACAGCAATGAAGGCACATGGTGTGTGGCCAGAGGTAGATACACAGCAGTTAGAGCTAGGAGCTGTTTTTTCTGTGGCTGTGTTTGACCCAGACTACTTGATCTTGCAAGGCGTGACCCACTAGTTTTGTTTTGTTTATATATGAAGTCAGTGTATTTGTATGCAATTAAAAATCCAACAAGTAAAAGGAATGGTGACAGGGAGAAGCTAATCATAGGCCCTTCTTTTTCCTCCTTCAGGATGAAATAAAGCACCTGGAATTACTTTCAGTGTTTTAAATATTTTAAAATAGCATGCATCTCAGGTATGTTCTATAAATTATGACTGAGTTTCTACTCTGGGCATTAAAAACCCCAGAATCGTTACACAGGATCTAGGTGATTATAGTTCAGAAAATCATGCTGCAGCAGGGTTTGGGTGCTAATATTTTCAGTGCAGTAACACTTGCAGGCTGAAGGAAGTGTTTTTAATGTGATGCCATTTCCCTTTTACACTATCTGTTCCAGTAGCTGAATCCACGTACTGATTTTGTAGAATTTAAAGAAATAATCATTCTCTTGCAGCATGCAGCGGAACTGGAACAAAAGCAGAACGAAAGCGAGAACAGAAAGCTGTTGGGCGAAATAGTAAAATATAGCAATGTCATACAGGTAAACCTATTGAAATACATCTGCCTTCTCTCAGAGCCGGAAAGGAAACGGTTGTTTCATTTCACGGTTACTGTGAAAATGAAACTAAGCACTGTAATCTGGATTGTCAAGGGTCAGGTAAACAGAACTTGGTGAAGTTTACAGTATTGCGTTTTTCTGTCTGTTTTAAAGCCTACCAGAAGTGCTGCATATTCATGTTTAAATAATATGTCATAATATAAATTTTATGTGTAATTTTGGCTGCTGCGGTTTAGAATCTGAATGTAAATATGTATCTTTTGTTTTCAAGATTTATTGCAAAATCATGTTATAGAGGTGCTGTGCAGCTCCTTTTAAACCACTGAAGTAATTTGTACTGCACAACATATGAGACAGAAGTTACGTCCTTAAGTGCAGTACAACTTTCCTGTAATGTATGAAATTCCTGAAGATAACGCTAGACCCTTGAACTACCTGTGTAGCATACGCTGTAAAATTGATCACTGACACATTTCTCTCAATATGAGATATAGCATCTGTTTTCCTACACTGTGGTATACTTGATAACTCTCTTCTAGTTTTGTTTTGTCTTTATGTATGTTACGAAAAATCACTATAGTGTGAAAACCTGTGCCTCCTCTTCTGAACTGAAGGGAGAAAAACCAACAGCTGTACTAATTTTTTAAATTGTTATTTGTTCACAGCTACTGCACATAAAAAGTAACAAGTACCTCACAGTCAATAAGAGATTGCCGGCTCTGCTAGAGAAGAATGCTATGCGGGTGTCTCTGGATGCTGCAGGGAATGAGGGATCCTGGTTTTATATCCAGCCGTTCTGGAAACTGCGGAGTGAAGGTGACAATGTAAGTGGAAATACTGAATGTGTAAAAGTGATAAGGCAGAAAGTTTCCAGAAGGCACGTGATTTCTTTGCTACTGGCATAAATCACAATGGATTAAGTTCAGATTAAAAAAAAAAAAAAATTAAACAGTGCTTGGGTCTATTAGCTTTTATGGCAGCGTAGAAAGTGTTACTGAATTACAGAATCACAGAATCACAGAATGTTAGGGATTGGAAGGGACCTCAAAAGATCATCTAGTCCAATCCCCCTGCCAGAGCAGGAACACCTAGGTGAGGTTACACAGGAAGGCGTCCAGGCGGGTTTTGAATGTCTCCAGAGAAGGAGAATCCACAACCCCCCTGGGCAGCCTGTTCCAGTGTTCTGTCACCCTCACTGAGAAGAAGTTTCTTCTCACATTTAAGTGGAACCTCTTGTGTTCCAGCTTGAACGCATTACCCCTTGTCTTACTGTTGGTTGTCACCGAGAAGAGCCTGGCTCCATCCTCGTGACACCCACCCTTTCTATATTTATAAACATTGATGAGGTCACCCCTCAGTCTCCTCTTCTCCAAGCTAAAGAGACCCAGCTCCCTCAGCCTTTCCTCATAAGGGAGATGCTCCACTCCCTTCATCATCTTTGTGGCCCTGCGCTGGACTCTCTCCAGCAGTTCCCTGTCCTTCTTGAACTGAGGGGCCCAGAACTGGACACAATATTCCAGATGAGGTCTCACCAGGGCAGAGTAGAGGGGAAGGAGAACCTCTCTGGACCTACTAACCACCCCCCTTCTAATACACCCCAGGATGCCATTGGCCTTCTTGGCCACAAGGGCACAGTGCTGGCTCATGGTCATCCTGCTGTCCACCAGGACCCCCAGGTCCCTTTCCCCTACACTGCTCTCTAATAGGTCATTCCCCAACCTGTACTGGAACCTGGGGTTGTTCCTGCCCAGATGCAAGATGCTACATTTCCCCTTGTTATATTTCATTAAATTTTTCCCCGCCCAACTCTCTAGCCTGTCCAGATCTCGCTGGATGGCAGCACAGCCTTCTGGCGTGTCAGCCACTCCTCCCAGCTTGGTGTCATCAGCAAACTTACTGATAGTACACTCAATTCCCTCATCCAAGTCATTGATGAATATATTGAATAGTATTGGTCCCAGAACTGACCCTTGAGGCACTCCACTAGATACAGGCCTCCAACCAGACTCCGCCCCATTGATCACAACTCTCTGGCTTCTCTCCTTCAGCCAGTTTGCGGTCCACCTCACTACCCGATTGTCCAGTCCGCACTTCCTCAGTTTTGCCGTGAGGATGCTGTGGGAGACGGTGTCAAATGCTTTGCTGAAGTCAAGGTAGACCACATCCACTGCTCTGCCATCGTCAATCCACCTTGTTACGTCTTCATAAAAGGCTATGAGGTTGGTCAAACACGACTTCCCCTTGGTGAAGCCATGTTGACTGTCCCTGATGACCCTCTTATCCTTGATATGTCTTAAGATGGCACCAAGGATAAGGTGTTCCATCACTTTCCCAGGGATGGAGGTGAGGCTGACCGGTCTATAGTTGCCCGGGTCCTCCTTCTTGCCCTTTTTGAAGACCGGAGTGACATTTGCTTTCCTCCAGTCCTCAGGCACCTCTCCCATTTCCCAAGACTTGGCAAAGATGATGGAGAGTGGTCCAGCAATGACTTCAGCCAGCTCCCTCAGCACCCGCGGGTGCATCCCATCTGGACCCATGGATTTATGGATGTCCAGATTGCTTAATTGCTCCCTAACCCAGTCCTCATCAACTGAGGCGAACTCCTCCATTGCCCTGCCTTCCTCTGGGGCCTCAGGGGTACGGGGCTCCTCAGGACAGCCTCCGGCAGAGTAGACAGAGACAAAGAAGGCATTCAGTAATTCTGCCTTCTCTGTATCTTCTGTCACCAGGGCACCCACCCTGTTTATCAGTGGGCCTACATTGCCTCTGGTGTTAGTTTTATCTGCCATGTATTTGAAGAACCTCTTCCTGTTGTCCTTGACCCCTCTCGCCAGGTTTAACTCTAAGGAGGGACAGGAATCTGAGTGTCTGGAATCTGAAATGTTGCCACATTCATCTGAGCCTCTGCTGACCTGTGTTGGAGCGTCTTTGCTAAGTCCACCTTACTGTGTGTCTTTACAAAGCTGATAATAAGTCATAGTTTACACTAGAGTAACTTTTTAATTAGTATTATTATTTTTTTTAAAATATTATGGGCAACATTTTTTCAGGATATCAGCAGACAATGTCTCTAGGAAATACATCGAGTTTTTTACATCTGTATCCCTCCTCAACACAAGAGTGGCATCTATGACTGGAAAGGGTTGGATAGTCTGGTAGGTCTTTTCTGGGTAGGTTTCAGTAGGAGCCCTCTGTATTGGTAAGAGGAAGAATATATAGGAAAGCTCTTTGCTGCTGATCTGAGAGTTGTGCCATGAGATCAAAACTCGGTTCTTCATTCAGTCGGCTGTGGCTTGGTTAAGTGCCCACTGTGGAAAATTCAGATCTGCCTCTGGGAAGGCCACATAATGAACTTACGTGGTTTTATATTGTAGACCTGGCTGGGAATGTTTGGCCACTCTCCCTTGTGAAGTACTCAGTGAAAGAGCCCTCTCAAGATTGCAGGCAGGGTTGCCTGTTTCCTCATGCATTTTCTCTCATTAACTTTGTGGTTACCCGGCTCTTGGGATGCCATCCAGGATGAGTGTGGTTACCTGCAGCTCCTTTTGGCAATCTGTTGTGGGGAGGGGAAGGACTGCATTCCCAGCTCTTCATCGGGAGCCCCTAAAGTCATAGTCTTTCTCTGCTCCACGCAGTGATCAGAAGGGTATGTGAAAAGCTCCTCTTTTCCACAAACCCCTTGCAGAGAAAAGGAGCGAATGTGCATAGTCCCCTGGGGCACCTCTGCATGGCTTTTTATCTGGGGAAAAGAAGTGTTATGGATCAAACATTTAACCTGTTATTCCTTTCCCTTTTTGGAAAGAAAAAAAAAGCTGACTTATTGCTTTAAGGTTTTGCTTTAATTTCTTAGAATAACATAATTTGAGCATCTTCTTAACTCCTCATGCCTGGGAAATAAGTGCATGTCATGCTCTCCAGAGTGAGGACCTGGGGTTCCCAGATTGTGATCTGAAGAGCCATTGTGGTCCCTTACAGCTGAAAGCAGCAGAATGATCTTAAGCCTTAAAAGTCATCCTCAATACTGTAGAGCTTTTGATTCAATTTTACACTATCGTGGGCACATGAAAGTTTGGAAGGGGCTTTGCTGGTCCAAAAAGTTTGCAGATCCCTGCAGTGCTCGCTGTAGCATCCCACTCTGCAGGCCTCTCTCCTGGTGTCTTCCCTGTGGGGCCGTATCTGACAGGCCCTGTGCTACAAAGACTGTGTGGGAAACTGTCAGGTTTGCTTCTAACTTCATGTCCTCCTTTGGACCCTGCCCACTGCTCATCTTCTATCATCAGGTGTTGCCTTTCAGAGCTGGGAGCTCGCCGTTACATTTTACAGAGTGAAGTCTTGAGACCCAAGTTTTTCCTCTTTTCTGTAGTTATCAGGCTCAAATAGATCTGATGCTTTTATTTGCAAACTTTCAGAGCTAAACATCAGTCCTAAATGCTCTGGCAGATTTCTACCTCTTCAACAGTTATAGAAACTGGGCAGTAATGGGGACAGGAGTAGCAAGTGAGAAGGGAAATCCCTCCTTTGCGTCTCACAGACAGCGGGAGGCTCCAGCCTTGTACCCCGTCCTTCCCCCTCAGTTACTCACAGACATGTGTGCGTTAAAAGGCTGGTTTCTGGGGAACTAATTTAACAAAGCACCTAATATTATATCACATAAACTGAGGACATTTTACCCACCCACGAAGTTCGTGGGGTTTTTTTGTTTTGTTGGTGTTTTTTTTTTTTTAACTAGTTTTCTTCTTCTCAGTGCATGGAGTTAGCTTGGGGTATCAACTTGGTATAAATCCTTATTATGTCTGGAAACTTTTGTGGTTTTATTTAAGAAAACACACTTTAGAAAAAGTCTTTACTGTCTTTAGAACAGAAGTGAGTATTGAGTTACTGTTGGGATGACAGCTACTGTGTTAGATTACCCAGGCAAGGTAGATCCAAATATGCCATATATCCTAAAACAAACAAACCAACCAAATGAAACCAAAACAACACAAAACCAAGCCAAAATGAACAACAACAAAAAAGGTGGTTTAGTCCAGGGGAAACTGTGATATAGGAAGTCATGTGTGTTACTTTTCTCAAAAGTCATCGTGGTTGTTTAGCCTTGAGAAATATTTTAACAATTATTTTCCTGAAGGAGTGTTAGCTTAGCTTCATTAGCAACTGATTAGTTATGCAAGTCAATGGAAGTAATGAAAAAATGTTGCTGAAGATTTACAGTAATTGGTGTAACTCTGCAATATTTTATGCAGACTTTTATAAAGCATATCTCAGTTCTCCCTCAATGGAAGATGTGACTGATTAAAGCTTGAGCTGTTTCCAGTTTGACTGAATAGCAAAATGTGCACTGATAGCAGGATTGGCTCCGTGTGGATTGCATTTTTGGTTGTCTGCCATGTCAGTAGCTTGAAAGCTTGATCTGCTCTTGGACTTGGGGAATGCCCAGCCATCTGTGGGAAAGTTCTGTTAATCCTCCCGATCTTTGAAGTGTGTCAGCAGTGTGACTAAGATGTGGTTACAACACAGAGGTGATGAAAATGGAATAGCAGAACCTTCAGTGTGCCCAGTAACCAATGTAACCTCTTGCAGCTGCCAGTCTTTGTGATATACTACACCTCTACCAGAGTATTTGCTCCTACTTCTTGATCGTGGTGTAGATGTAGCTGTCGGGTGCGCTTCACTGATTTTACATGAACCACAGATTCGCTCTAAGTGATGCCAGTGCTGGTCTCCCACCCAGAAGACAAAGCACGGTCAGTTTTGACTGTGGATCTTCCCACTCTCACTGTACCTTCTCTGCTAGGATACGGACAAGTAGAGTTGCATGAATTTAGAAATTATCTTGTGCAGGAAGAACTCCACTGCATCCAAGACTGAAGGACCTTGTAGGCTTATCTTGAGTTTGAAAGCTGAATTCTCTATGAATTTAATCATTCTCTAGAAATTTCTTGTCTAGACCAGAAAGGATAAGAGTTTTGTCAAAGGAATCATGAATGAAGTCCTCAAAAGCCGTATATTTGATGCAGCTTTAATGAATTCATGTCTATATGTAAGGAAGAAGTCCCAGAAACCTGTCAAACTATCAGCCCACTGTTGGTCTACAGCACAATGTGGCTGGCTGTGCCCAAGGGAAGCCAAGGCAGGATAAACAGCTGGTGTCAATTTTAATTTTGCAGAGCAAAACCTTTGGAATATATTGCTCTGTCTTCTACAATCTCCATGTAGTACAATTCTACAGGCAGAAATATGGGCATGTGGGCATGCGAGTGGTCTGCCTCCGGTGTTTTGGGCATGCTGGGGCATTATTTGGAGCCAGAAATAAACTCAGGAGACAGGGGAGGGTCGAGCAGAGGATGGGAAGAACTCAAAAGAGCAGAGTTGCAGCTTGTATAGGAAACAGGATTCCCTCTTCACTTCGCATAAGTTATCTGCATCACTGGTGGAGGATGTATAGGAAACAAGTGCTATGAAACTGCCTCTATCCCTTCCTTCCTAACCACCTACGGAGGTTTGAAGCAAGAAGAAAAAGAAGAAAGGCAAAGAACATAGGGTGTCTTGTTGGTTCTGTGGCAGCTGGCAGAGCTGGCCAGCATTGAGGCCAGGTTACCGATGTGGACGTGGAGCGGGGTGGGAGACTGAGACAGAAACTGTGACCCCACTTATTCCCAGGTGTGCGCCCACAGAAGAGTAGCTGTGTACATCTCCTTTCCTCTGGTTGCTTCCATGGTAGTCACAGGCTTGCGTTCAAATATACATTTCCCCCTACCCCTCTTTTTTATTTTTCCTCCCCTGCCCCCCCCCCCCCGCCTTTTAAATAAGGTGTTCAATTATGTGCTCTCTTTCTAATTAAGTTGTTATAGTCCTGGTGTACTTGCAATAATTTTGAAGTCCTGATTCCACTTTGCAGGATGCAAGCCTGGTGGTTTTTTGATTAATGAATTGTCTGGTCATAACTTCTTAAAATGGGCTGTAAGTAATGTCTGTGTGAAGCATGGCATGCAGGAATGTATTGCAAAAGTCATGTATCTTAAAGGCATCTTGTCATTATTTTGGTTCCATCAGTGAACTTCTTCTCATTACTTGGATGAAATAGGATTTCTACATGTAGTCTGAGCATGATGACACTGTCTTTTGCTACTGTTTATTTTAGCTGTATTGATAAAGAACAGGCAATCTTCTTTTTCACCTCTGTATAAAGCGGGCCAAATTCACTTGCGTTGAAGTTACACGAGGCTGAATTGGGCTCTGCTTTTTCATAGGAAATGTGCTGATCAACGCAGAAAGCATTTTTGTTTGTTTGTGTTCCAAAAGAAAGCATGGCTTATGCAGCATTTCATATAGCAAAAATCACATGTATCCACTTGTCCTCGTGTGTGTGTGTGTGTGCTTAAAATTGCTGTGAACAACATAAGCAAATCAGGACCCAGTGCCAACCAATCTATGTGGATTTTAAAAAAATTATTATTTATTCCCCCCCGCCCCCAGCTGCCAGCTATGAATTGACTTCTCCATATGCTTGTCTCAAGCACTTTTTAGGTCAAAGACATTTTCATATATTGTTTTTCCCTGTCTATATAGGTAAAGGATTGCAAGGGCATGAGAATTTGCTTGCGGGGAGTCAGCTAGGAATTCCTCTCATAGAGAGAAACTCTCTCAATTGATAGACCTGCTGCCTCTGCTGAGCTCCAAACACCATTTAGGGAGTAACAGCAGAGGAGATGGAGTGTGTTCACCTCTCTCTGAATTTCCAGTGATTTATTTTCCTCTACAGATTCCATTAATACAGTCTAAGTCCAAGAACTCCTGAACCTGTCCTAACATTTTCCAGAAGATGGTCTACAGTGTTGAGGAGTCACTGGGCTAAAGAAGTCTTGTCACAGGCAAATTGTTAAAGCTTTTGTGAAATGAAAGACCCATTGATGGGAAAAGTTTGACTGACAGCAAGGGAGCAAAAAGAGTCTTGCTGTCTGACTATATATTATTTTCTGAGCTTTTTCTGCGTTTTTACTGGCAGTATATATGGGATTACGAGAAGTTAATGTAACTTAGAGTAACTGAACTGCTCTTGGAATTTACATAGGTTCATATCTATTTCATGATCTCGAGTTTCTCCTGAACAGGGTGACATCTGAGAATGTGAGGATTCATTACTGTAGAAATCTTGAACCCAAGCAATTGCAGAGGCATGGGTGAACAGAGCTGGTGTGTGAATTATCTGCAAATAAATTCACCAAGTGCCATTCCCAGAGCATGCATTTGAGTCATTTTCTAAAAATGTAACATTACTTCATTTTATTGGATAATTACATGGGTCTAAATTGCATTTTATTTCTGACTTCCAGGTTGTTGTGGGAGATAAAGTTGTCCTGATGCCAGTCAATGCAGGGCAGCCTCTACATGCCAGCAACATTGAGCTTCTAGATAACCCTGGCTGCAAAGAGGTGAGTTCAGTGGAGGGAGGAGGCATAATTGCTAATCTAAGATGTGTCATACTTTGTTCTTTACTGGTAATGAGAACCCCACCATGGGCTAGATGGTTCCAACTTAGCCTCAAAAAACCAAGATGAAATATACTTTTTCTTGGCACAATTCTGCCCAGCACTGAAAGCTTTGTGAGGTTTGCTTGAGTATCTGAAACCCTCACTGATCTAAGAGTAAGCCCTCTTCCAACAGCTCTTTGGTGGGCTGTACACAGAGTAGTGTTTTGCCCACTGAATTTTCTCCAACATCAACATTATTGTTACTAATACTTGAGAGCTTCAGGACCCATGTTACGAACTGTACAAATATGTAGCTAAGCCATGTCCCCAGCCACCCTAGATGTGGTGTAGTCTTTTAGAAGAACAGAATGTCTCAAAAAGAGAACAACAACCCTTAATACTATAATTGTGGTGGTTTTAAAATGTATTTGTTTATTTATTTATTTTTTCCAAAGGTAAATGCTGTCAACTGTAACACAAGCTGGAAAATAACTCTGTTCATGAAATTCAGTAGTTACCGAGATGATGTACTGAAAGGAGTAAGTATGATTTTTTTTAAAATTATTGTTTGAATTTGAAAGTCATGCTGTATTTGACTGTAGGGAACTATTACATGGTGAATAAAAGCAGAAATAAGGACTTTATGGAGCTGTTGAGGATCTTTCAGTACTGTCCTTCAACAGCCAGAATACTTTTCCTTTGTGTTATTGTCTTACTAAGTGAAACTGTCTGGATTGTGCCAGTGTCCAGCCCCTTTCCACGCCCAGGGACAACTGTGGATCCATGAGAAAAAGTGAAGTTCAAGCCCAGAATGATAAAGGGCTCCATACAGAAAAGCTGTGACATTTCAGTTTATGCAGAGATGCTAAAGCAGGTGTAACAAGCTTGCAGAAGGGAGTGAGTCACAAAAGATGACAGTAGCTGTAATAAGACAATGTAGCTTTAAGCGCTCATGGTTTGCACAGCTTCATGCCTCTAGATCACACTCCGAGATCACTTACCTTTTCATTTAAAATAGATCAGTTTTATTAGTCCTCATTTATACCTTAATAAGTGATTATCAACTGGCTATTTTTTGGTAGGTATCAAGGTACCATCAGTTTTTGAGAAAGAATTTGAAAGGGAAGATGGTATATCTGTGTAGACCCATTTGGGAATAGCGTTTCAAGCCTTGGGGAGAGGCAGAAGGAAGCAAAACTGATGCCAGCAGAAGAAATAGAGACAGGACATTGATTTTGGTTGCAGAGTAGAAGCAATGAGGCAATATTAGAGAAATCTGTTGACTTTCCCTAAATACTAAAAGAGATCAGAAATAAAAAATCCATTTAGTGAAGTTAACTAAAATTAAAATTCACCTTTAGGTTAATTGTTGCCCACTATTCTTTGCAGCGCTCTGAAACAAGTTCTGTTTTCACAAAAGTGTGTGGATCTCCTGCAGGACTGAATCATCTCATTTGATTTCCAGACTCGATGCCGAGGTCGTATGCTCTGCACTTGGTTCCTGCTCCAGCAATAGGAAACTACTAAATGTTTTCTTCATGTCAACTCTGTTGACGTCACTGGAGCTAGTACAGATATAGAGGATGAGTGTAGCAGCTTTACCTATGCCTTAATAATGCTTGTTTTTCATATTACTTTAGGGAGACGTTGTTAGGCTGTTTCATGCAGAGCAAGAGAAGTTTCTGACCTGTGATGAATATGAGAAGAAACAACATATTTTCCTTCGTACAACATTGCGTCAATCAGCCACTTCTGCAACAAGTTCTAAAGCACTCTGGGAAATAGAGGTATTTTTTTAAATTTTTATAAATATTTTAGGACCTGTAGGCCCGGGTTCAGCAAAAATACTTTACCACAACATGAATCATTCATAGCCTCTTGATATCATCATACACCTTCCCATAACTATTATTATGTTATGAAGCAGGTTGTGTAAGATTAACACTGAAGAGATGCTTTATTGCTCTGTGTGTGTGGAGGTAGGATGTTTTCTTACTATATTTACCTGCAGTAAAATGACGGAGGGTCAAATTCAGACTTGACGTAAATGGTGTGATTTTATCAAGGCAAATCGAATGACGCTCATGTGTCCTGAGTTCTGAGTGTTTGTATTTGACTTCATGTGCAATTTAGAATATTGAAATTCCTGACTGACAAGAAATGTCACAAATGTGATTGAGTCTATGATTCTGCAACAGGGCACATCAACATCTGTTTAAAGTTAGGCTGAATAAAGGTGTTGCTGCTGAATGGGCTTTTTTTGAGAAGGTGACTGACAAATATATTTTTGTTTAACTGAGGAACATTGGAAACTGGTATGTCTCAAACCCTTGCTATTACAGTAGTGTAACTCCTACAGCCAAAAATTCTTATGTTCTGAACAAACTTTGTGCATTTAAAACAGAGCTCCTTACTCAGGCAAATGGTTGAATTTTGTCTGAGTAAGGACTGTATGGAATAGAGTATGTTAGACTTGCAGTTATTTGAGATAACTCCTTAAGAGAGAGAGGCGCTGCAAGGTTTGAAGGTAGCAAATGACCTACAGCTCAGTCAAAGGGAAAAAGAAATAACCTGGGATATGTCAGATTATACGGGGATATTTTATCACTTGGATGAAAATTTATCAGAAGCCCCTACTGTTGTCAAAAGTAGAGCTGGTGTAAGCGGTGAAACAATGCAAGAGGGTTTGAGTTTTCCTTTTAAGTAGTGCCTGTGTAAGTGTAGAGCAGCTATACCTACTTTTTTGAGCTCCAGATTCACACCATGTCACTTTAAAGCAAAATTTGGCTAAACATGTTTGCAAGGAGTAGATTAATTACAATGTTGGAAGTAAGAGGAGGAGCATTTCCTGGCACCTGGCAAAAGATGAATACAAGTAGTTGTTACCTACAGTGGGCTTAGTGTGAGCACAGTACTCCTCTCTGTGGTAGACTGTAATTATGTAGTTTACATATTTCTGTTTGGAATGAGCGGTAAGAAATGTCAGTGATCTAAGTATGGTCTTGAGGAGCATGATTAAAATCTGTATTTCTTCTTTTAGGTTGTCCATCACGACCCTTGCCGGGGAGGGGCAGGACAGTGGAACAGCTTGTTTAGATTTAAGCATTTGGCAACTGGAAACTACTTGGCTGCAGAGGTGAGAAGGTCAATTTAAATAAGTGGTTGTGTCCTGCCTAACCAGGTACTGTAAGTGTCCTGCTAATTCAGAACTGCCATAGTAAGTAGGTGCACAATGTAGATCTCCGAAAAGATCTCACACCAGGTCTGAATGGGGAGAACTGGAGATGCACTGCTGTGTCGTGCTGTGTTCTGCTGTGTTGCTGTTAGCTGAGGGTTGCAAGGAAAATTTTCTGAGCTACAGGACACTAGTATGTGAGTTCAAGAAAGCATCTAAACTTAATTTCAACTGTGCTGTCAAACCTTCAGTCTGCTGTTGTCATGGCAGCCAGGGCAAACACCACTGTTAAATATCCACCATATTTACACTGAAAATCCTGGGATTCATTTATCTCTCTGTTCCTGTTTGCTTTTGATTTTTGGAGTAGTGCTGTGATCAGTCAAATATTCTTCTTTGCTGGCTCAGGCAGCCATGTACAGTTTAAAGCTTTTGGAGTGGAACTGAATGCAAGGTAATCATTGAGCTTGATCAGACAAGTCTGTGTGCAAGCACTAGAACAGATACTCTGAACTGCTCCAGTTCAGGAGTTGTTGTTCCTTTTTTCCCTACAGTCTCCAGACTTCTTGAAAAAATGGTTTCTGTGGTGCCTATTTCAGTGTATGATCTCTGTCAGCCAGCACATGATCCAAGGCATCTCCGTCTTTTGTACAAACTTGAAGGACGAACTTGTGTATCGGTGTCATGACTATTAGTGTCATGCTAGTGCATTGTGATTATTCGCAGGTTGCAGTGTTCTGCTATAAAAATTGAATAAAGAATGTTCTGGGGAAGTCTTTGCCTCTTTTGGTGGAACAGAAGGTGCAAAAGGAGAAGGAAGATCTTGCAGTTTTTCTGGTTATTATCTGTTACTTACGGCAAAATAGTGTTGTGACTCCTCAAAAGAGTGGCTTAATATCTTTTAAGTCCCATAATTGTCCTTAAAAATAAAATAGGGCTTTTCACAAGGTGGAGTAATGCAGATAACACCAAGTTTATGAAATGGGATAGCCTTGGATATTTCCCTGGTTGCAAGAAGCTGTGAACTTTTTCCGTCATACCTAATCCATATTAGAACTGGTCTGTGTCCAAGTGATATCAATGGAATGAAACGTAGGAGTTTTTTCCACTGATTTAGTTAAGTCTGTGCAGGGTTGCTTATTTTGACTTATGCTTGGAAGCATGAGTGTGAAAATTTACAACAAGAGCCAGTTATAAATCACTATATGTTAGGGAATCCCTGAAAAAAGACTTGCTTTAACTGGATTGAATTACATTTACAGCAGGGCCACCTCTCTATGCAGACAACTCCTTATTATTCCTAGGATGCTGCTTTCACTTTCCAACTCCTGTCACAGCCTGCTCTGATTTCAGAATAAGAGCAAACAGGACCTATCAAACCTTTACTTATTTCTAATTATGTCGAAACATGAATGGTGGGCCACCAGGATAGGTACTGATATGATTTTCCACCTATGATTGAATGCAATTTGGATCTTTTCATTGGGTTTAGCAGTAGCTCACAGTGTGAGAAACTCGATAGGCCTGAGTGGCGAAGAGCATCATCCTTTTAAAGGCAGCGGGCCATTAACTGTGCTGCTCTATGCTGCTACCTCCGTACTGCAGCAATACTTCAGCTTGGCTGAAGCCAGCTGGCTTTATCGTGTAGTTAAGATAGGCTAATAAGAGCTAATTTTCAAGGGGCAATCAGTACTCCCACCTAAGAGATGGTTCAATTTTCCTCTCTGCTTACAGTGAGAGATGCTCCTAGTAGAAAGATTTTATTCAGACTAGCTACAATGATGGAGAGTCAGGAAAGGCATCAAGCCCTCTGGCTTATGGGCTTCCTTCTCCCACCATATCTCACTTGCTCATGGATTTTCAGGAGAAAAATCTTCAGGTGAAGTGGTGTCACACTACACTGAATGTCAGGCCTGAGCTTAGGTCTTTTCTACCTCTGGAAAGGAAATCGCCATTAGGAAGACTCATAATATGGAGAGTATAATTGGCAAAGTAGAGTGAGAGCTGGAAGAGCATTTGGGTTGAACAGAGGTGATATGCTGTGACTCGAGAGCAGCATTAGCTGCTGTATCTGTGAAGTGTAAAATACCTGCTGATGGAGATATTAAAGATACTGCTGTAATAAAAACCTGTGAACTGTATTTTACACAGTTCATATGTCAGGCACAACACACCAGTCAGACATACACATCGAAGATTTATGAACAGGCAGGCAGACACTTAGTGTGCGTGAGCTAACTTTAAATCAATTGGGCAAAGCTCTTGCAGCCCAGGAAAATTACTCATGGTATGGATTATCAATAGCGTCACACATTGCTATGACCTGATTTTGTTTAAGCTTCCATGATAAAGATATCTGGAGTGGAATAATAAGTACAAACACATAAACAAAATTCACAAATCTTTTAAGCATTCTGTTATTGGCTAATGATACAATTTCTGTCACAGTTTGAGCTATTGCAAATCAGGATTGATCACTGCTTATAACCATCTTTTCCTTACTTCATCCTTCTGTAAATCAGCTTGATGTGTACCATAGGGACTTCCGCAGCAGAATCTTCCATGGGTCGTCTCAGACAATTGAGCAGCAGTGTCCTTCGCCTGGGTGTCTCTTTTTGCTACTCCTCAGTTAGGCTTGTACCTTGTGTGAGCAGTGCTGGGCCTTCTCTTTTTCTCTGAGGCTTCCTGTGCCAGATATAACGGGACAGTCTGATTTGTGACTCGGTGGGTCACTACAGAGCCATGTAGTAAAGGGATACCAGTGCAGTTTGTTAAGGCCAGGGGATGATCCGGGGACTAAGAAAATTCAAGACACTTGCCCCAGAGAATTCAGGAATTTAAAACTAAGAAACCTAAAGTTTGTTTCAATACGACACGAAGTTTAAAAAAAATAGTTAGGCAATACAGTTGTTCAGTAAACAAAGCATATAGGTGAGTAGTTGTAAATCTAATTCTTGTAATCTTAAGAGAATGAAGTCAGGATGTGTAAGCCCTAGATTCCATGTTCCTCAGAATCACAATCAGTTGTCCAGCTTTTTTTGCCTTTCAAAGACTAGGGGTCCTCTGATACCTCTGGCTTCTGACACAGTCTCAAGTAGTATCGCTTCCTTTAATTCTCTTTCCACTTGGTGTTATGTAGGTTAGTTTTTATTAATATGCTTTGAAGTTCTTTAAGACCTACTAATACCATAAAGCAACCTAGACCCTACTACCAGACTATGGACTGAAGGTGAGCCACCCTGAAAGACTCGCTGCTAAAGGAGACCCAGTGGGAGAGACGTTTACTAATTGCACAGATGCGCACTGTCATTCCCCTACTACTGTGCATATCCTGGGGACACGGTCTGACACATCAGATGCATATCTGCATATCTCACACAGTTACTTAAGGAACAGGAGAGATATGCTGAAGGAAGGGTTTTATGTTCCGTGGTGAGACTTGGGACATCAGAAATCTGGATAGGTGGTAATGTCTCCTACATGCGTGGCATTTGGAAACCTGAAGCCGTTGGCTCAGACATTCCCAAAACATTGAAATCATTAAAAAATGAAACCAAATACTCAGCTGAAAAATTGCAAAGAGAAATTTTCTTCTTTGGAGACAGTGGGAGTTTTGCTGTTAGAGTCAGAAGGGCTTGATTTCACCCAAAAGAGCTGAGCCAGTTCCTGAGGAGGAGATTTAGACACTAAGCCACCAGCTAAGATCCAAGCTGCTGAGTTTTATTGTCATCTTCACAGAGTCAGCAGTCTTTTAGAAAAAGTTCTGTAGAAGATTCTTTTTTTAGCTCTGGTTACAGCAAAATGACCCAAGTGATTTTGAAGTTTTATATTTATCAAGAGAGGCTGTAAGGTTAGGTGAAAATTGGATGCTTCAAAGTAACAGAGACTTTCCCTTTTTTTTTTTTTTTTAAAGTCTTTGCAGTGCATGTACCACATGTAGAATGCACCCAAATCTCTCTGTATGTGAGAGCAAGCTGCAATTTACTGGAACAGCCTTGCAAATGCTGCCGGTTGGGACCACACAGCTGTGCCTTTCTCAGGAGCACACCTAACTGTTTCAATATTCTAATCACCAGGATAAAAATTTCTTTGAACTGGATATCAGCTTATCGATTGTGCTGAACCAAAGCATGCACCTTTAATATTGTTATTCATGTGTATAGCAGCTCCAGTTCTCTGATTTCTAAACTTGATAATCTCTACCGAAACTATTACCACTTGCTGTATTAGGATGTTAAACAGAAGTATGTGTGCCCATGCAAACACATATGCACATGCAAGAAATGCAGGATAAGTCTGTCATTTCGTATTAAACTTCTCAGGTGAGATGGATGTGGCTAGTATAATCACAGAATGTATATGCAAATATCAAATCACATGCTAGTCTCAGATATTGCAGTAGACAAGAGATAAGCCACAGTACATTGCTTGTGAAACGTGAACAGGCACAATGCAAAATTTGTGAGGAAAAATTTGTGATAATTCTGTTTTACTTGGTTGACTAGACTGAACTAGGTTTACTAGGTATCTTGGCCAAGATGTGGCAGTAAATCTGGTGAGGTAATTGTCTTTAACACTGAATTAACTGTACTATACTAAATGAATTAAGATAATGCAGGTAAGACAGCAGCCTTAATGTTTACCTTCTGTGATTCTGTAAAACTTTGTCCATAAAGCAGGATTCAAGTATTACTGTGTCTTCCAAAGTAGTGTATAGAGTACTGATGTTGCTCCAAAAGTTAATCTGTGCCCTGAAGCTCTTCTAGATGAATGAGAAGAGTGAGAACAAACTGGCCAATGCAATAGGTTGAAGCAGTGAGCTCAGAAGTAACCGCAGAACCAAACATACTTTTTCTGATTTTGCAGTGTGCTTCCTTCATTAAACTAAATTGTTGACCATATAAAGGCCCTCATTCAGCAAAACTCTAAGGAGTAGCCTTGTCTTTGAAGTCAGTGGAACATGAGTATTTACATGCTCAGGGGTCAAGGGTGTCTCAGATGCTGACCTGATGAGTCTGGACTTTCTCTGGCAGTTTTCACTTGTGCAGCCACCCACATTGACTATTGTAGGAGTGAAGCCTCCACGACAGCCACTTTTAACTTCTACATGTGAATATGCTTCATAAATGCCATGTACAGGATGGCTGGGATGGCAAGCTCTTTAGGATGATTGAGATGGCAAGCTCGTTAGCACATATTCTCGTGATGGACAAGTCACAGAGATGAAGCTGTCCACTACCTGGCTGCTTTGGGCAGAAGTAGCAATCTGATGTGCATCCCTGATGTGTGTCCCACCTGAAAACTCCTCTGGCTTTCTTACATGGTTGACTTTCTTCTTTCTGCGAGAGTGAAAGTGCAAGGTTTAAACTGTAAAATGGATCAACTCTGATCAGAGTTTTGTTCTAAACTCTTTTGTTAAAATCCCACATGAGACACACGTCCAACTTTGGGGTTATTTTAGCACTAGATTCTCAATGGAGTTTCTTTTGAAAGTAGGAACAATTGAAGCCAGTTGGCCTGATCAGCACAGGGTTACATGCATGTGAGATGAAATGACAATTATATGAACATTCTAAATTGAACAGGAAGTCCAGTCCAATCCACTGAGGCTTTAGTTCAGTGCTAAGAGCAGTGGCAACGTAGGCTTGCAGAAATGTCATGGTTCTGCAGGTATTTGATTGCTGCCCGTGACACAATGTGCTGTCCCTGAGGTGGTGTTCACACAGGCTTCAGGGTGCGGGGAGGAGGGAATAATCTGTGCTGTAAGCCAGGCCACTAGGCCAAGGCGTGGGTGCACAAGAGGTTGGGCTGGCTTAACGGGAACTGCTGAAGCCGGTATCAAAGGCCTTTGCCTTGTGGTACTGTCAGCTGAATTTCAGCTCGTGGTGGTGTGAACCACTTGCTGACAACCCTTGAATCAATGGCCAGAGAAAGTTACTTGCATGTCTCTTTCCTGAGTAATTTCTTCCCATATTACCTCGCTCTACTTTTCTGTCAAAATTGTCCGAGTTTCTTTTCAGAGAAGCTTATGTAGATCATTCACTTTAAACTGAGAACTGCTGTTAATCTTGGTTTACATTCCTTTAAATGGATTTCTGTTATGTCTTGGTATTAAATACATATATATATATATATTAAAAAAAAAAAAAAAATATATAAAAATATATATCATTATAATGTGCATTTATCTGGGTGGACAGAGTCATACCGTTCACAATAAGTTTAATCCTGTTGTAATAAGCACTTGATGTGGATCATGGTGAAGATAGCTGAGCACATGTTCAAGTTAATATTGATAGAAAATAATCCTCTTCTGCCTTCTGAATAGGACATAGTGAAGAAGTGGAGCTTGCTGCCACAAGAATAGAAAACAAAGCATTGAATGAGATTTTAAGAAAGATTACATATTTGTATGAGTAATAGTATCCTCAGCATTAGGTAAGATAAAAAAAAATGTAAAAGTGAAATAGTTCTTAAACTTGAGGCTATAAACTGGGATTAACCCCTTGAAGTCCTGGAGAAACTTTCTCTGTAGTTTTATGGACTTCTCCTTCATCTTGTTAAACTGCTGTGGAAAATGGAGTACTACATAGGATATTTTATTAAGGCAACTCAGATTGAATATTTGAAGGCCATAATTTAGGGCTTTTGATAGCCAGTTTTTGGAAATTGTGCTACTGACAGAGATCTTTTGTGTTCAGGAAGCAAAAAGGGACCACTGTTTGCCAGTGGTATTTTTTGGGGTGACATGGAAGTGAGCCTTTGCAGAAAAATTTATTCATCCACTGATTGTACAGCTCATGCAGAGGAGGAGAGCGTAGTGGTAAATGCTCTGTGGTTCCTTCTGGCTTTAGAAACAGGCACAAGGCTGGATAAAAATGGCCTTGTTTAAGATGCGCAGGGACTTTTTGCTCAAGGATAACAGTTTGTAAACTGGAGAAGGTACCAGGAGATGGCAGCATCCACCAAGGCCTCCACGCATCTGCTTTCACAAATTAATTTGTCGGTACTGCAGGACCTCCTTACCTGGAGATTGCTTCGAAGTCTTCTGTTTGAGTCTCTCTTTTCCAGTCTCTTCGTTAAATGTTAATACAGCATTCTGATTAGTTTATGTCTGTTGGGCTCAATGATTAAAGGTTCTTGTAAGGAAAAGGGCTTACCAAGGTGACAGGGTGAACTCAGCACCTTAAGCCTTATTTCTATTTTTCACTGTCTCATAGGAGGAGTGTGGTTTTGTTTTAAGGCTCTATAAGGAGTGAAGGATAATTTACAGCTGTGTGTGAAGAGATGGAAGAGATCCAGAGACTAGAGGAGGATGGATTACTGATTTACAGAGCCAGTCTGACCTGTTTCACAGACTTGGCTGTGGCTTTTTAAAGTGACAGAGTTAGAAGCTGTCCATTTAGCAAAACCCAGGGCTGGATTTTCCAAGGTTTTTAAGAATCTTGGGAAGACAGATAAATCTTTTGACCTGACTTGTCTTTACTTTGGTGGAAATTGGGAACAACATTTTTATCGGTCGGTGTGCAAATACCTTCCAAAATCTGGATCTTGGAGGAATGACTTTTTCCCCCAGCCAATGAGTTTTTCAGTAGTGATCTGTGAGCCTGTGTTCAGCTACGCTTTGTCAGTCCTATCTAAGTTGGCTGTGTTTGAGCCGTGTTTGTTTCCATACATGAGCTTTAGGAGGAAATGAAGTGTGAAGCCATTAATGTGGCGTTTATTGTCATTTAGTCATGATGGGGACTGCTTCTGTTATTAAAAATACAACATCTGCTGGTATTGCATTTTGATGTGTTCCAAAACAGCAAATGTAGACATGTGGTCTGTTCTTCAGCTCATTTTTTCGCTTATTATTTCAAGATTGTTTGAGGAGCTTTTGATGGATGTTTAGAAGGCTTCCCTGTTTGTTTTTTTATTGTCGTTGGGGGGTTCGTTTGTTCGTTTTTTAACAGTAGAAATTTCAGTAATGGCTAATTCAATCATTCTTAGTTATTTCTTCTAGGAGGACCACTGAAAGGCACATGGGATATTAATATTTAGAACATAATCCTTGAAGGTGTGAGGATGCTTCTTCATATAGCACGTGTTGGCATGGAGCTGCTGAAGCTCATATTGAGGTAACAGCCCAGCAGTCAGGTTAGACTAAAAGATCTCTTGGACATTTCTCCTTCTTTTGGCTTCCTCTGCAGAACGAGACGTGGCCGTGTGGGACTGAGCACCAGGTGCTGGTGGGTGGTCAGGTTCTCTGCCCTTGATCACAGTAGAAGCAAAGAGATTTCCCAGTCACTGCTCTCTCCTGGCCTAACGTAGAGCTTTATGTTGCGGCAGCTCCCGTTTATGCCACTGGTGTGAGACCTTTAAATCAGTGGTGATTTAGGTGTACCAAAGCACTGGCCTGCCATTGCTTAGACAGCAGCTAAAAAGCGGCAGCCATCAAGATGACCTATCCTTTCTTCTTATGACAAGAGTGAATATTTGGGACAGGAAGGTGCCAGAGCTGATTCTCCTCCCAGTTTTTGACTAGCAGATAGTACTCCACGTGGAGATGCCAGTCACTGTCCACTGTGCTTTCCTTGTGCTGCATGGGGGCCTGAAGCAGATAAGAAGATTCACGTCTCCCAGTGCTCCCTGGAAACTCATCTGATTTGCTACGACATCGCTCATGAGCAAAACAGCAGCAAATCCAATCCGGAAATGAAAGGATTTTTAAGATTTTTAAACTTTACTTGGATTATGATTATCAGGAACTTCGTGCCAATGCTGCGGCAGTGTTGAATAGGGTTTATCGAGGTAGAGTCATAGCTAGTCTTTCTCCAGTGAGTTAATAAGATGGCAAAAGTCCTTTGAATACCATTGAAGTCTTTGAAATTGTGCAAAAGTCCTTTAGATTTATCAAAAGCTAATCAGTACGACATTAACAAAGGACAAAACAAGCTTAATGAAGATTAAAGATTTGAGAAGTGTTGTTTTTTTTTTTTTTTGTGGTGGCTTTTTTTTTTCTGCAATGTTTGCCCTTGTTGATTGGGTAACAGACTATGTGTTAACAGGCTGATTATCAAATGAAATGGGAACTGTTTACGTGGGTTAAATTAGATCCTTTTATTCTTTGTATGTCATGGTTTCCTTCATAAATGTGGGTTTTAACCAAGTTGTTAAAATGCTTGCTCAGCTGAAATTTGGCAATCCAATTCTTTCCCTGACGAGATTTTAAAAATATCCTTTACCCAGTCAACATAATTTGATTAAAATCAGCAGGGGTGTTTCTTTCTCCAAACTGCTCTCTCCTTAATTGTGTCCAAAAATGGCCTGTTTGGATACTTTCTGTGCATTCCTGTGTCTAGGAAAGCAGCATTCAGTATAAAGGTGAAATCTCAAAGTATCCACAGTATGGACTGAGATTTATAATTCAGTTGTTGGATTGTAAAGCATATCTTACTACATGTATTAGTGAGAAGTTGTTCTGCTCAGTAGTAGAACCTTGGGAGCTTACGCAGTGTTAAAGTATTGAAAACTTTAAGACAGGGCTTTGACTAGCTTTAATCAGTAGAGACATCATCAGTAGAGATGACAGAGCCTTGGACTTCTGGCACTCAATCTAACAGAATACCTCTCAGGATTAACAGGGAAGTCGCATTCTTTGAGCACCAGATACCCGAAGTAACACACAAACACACATAGGTGAAAGTTGTCTTCCTACTATGCAGACTCTACAGGAGGATGTAAGGATTATGAGGATATTAGACAAAATTTCAGGAATGAGATTCCTTGCCCTTCCAAATAATTTTAACTAGAAATTGTTGTCTGTACCTCAGTTTTCCACTGGTAAAAGTTGGCTTCTCTTAGGTGTTTGTTACACATTCTCTCTACTGGGGGCCGTCTGGTGCTCCCGCAGTACTAGTATATTGGTATTTGTATACATTAATACTTCTACTCTTTTTACGTGACACTATGCACAAAGGCTGAACATGAAATGTATCTAAGAGACATTAATTTTGATATACTCAGCAGGACCACCTGCAACGCTGACTCTGACCTTCAGGCTCTTGCAGATACCCTGTGTAGATAGTGAGTTGGGAATTTGGCTTCTTAGAAAAGTGTGCAAGTAAATACAAGTTCTTTTTAGATTTAAAGAATGTATTATCGTCTCTGTAGTTGCAAATCTTTCTATGAGTGCCAAAATAGTCAATGATTTTAGTGTTCAAAATCATGATCTTGTGTCGTGGTGGTGGTGGCGGCCTTTTCATGGCACTGATTGTCCTTGTCTGCTGACAAGGTTGCTAGGCTGCTTCTTGCTTTCTAGACGCCTGCAAAGAATTTTAATCGATTTCATTAGCAATAAGGAAAAAATTATTAATGTTGTTATTTTCAAGGATTCTTTTGATTTGGAGGCTTATTGAAGAACATAGAGGTGATCTTACAGAAATCAGAAAAAGAAGTAGATTTTGGAAGGTTAAGACTATCACTGTGTCTATGGACAGCTCATTCTGCTGTACTTGGATATTGAAAAGGACTCAGAACAGGTGTTATATGACATATAACACTACATGATTTATGCCCCTCTACCTGGAGAATATAGTATCGGATGATAGCTAACACTCTGATTCTTCAGAGATGCTCAGCACCAACAACCTCAGCTGAAAGGAAAATGAAAGTGGCAGCTGCTCAGCACAGCTGAAAATGAGTCTGTGAACGTCAGCTCTAAAACTGCATTCCATCATGTTTATGGTTTAACATCAGCATCTCAAAACTTTCTCTAAACAACATCTTTTTAGTTTTATTATTTCTGTTATGGTGGGGCAAGAAAAAACCTAAATAAGGACACACTTCATTTTTCTTGGGAGCCTTCTGTCTCCCTCAGCCTCTGTCCACAAGTGAACTATTTTGGAAATTTGGGGGCAATCTAGTCATTTTTACAGTAGGCAAGAAGTGGTGTGGGAGAGAGATCTTCCTAGTTTCTTCTGTTGTTGCTATATTTTTTAAGCATCATTATGTTGAAAGCAAACAGCTGAAGAATAGCAGAATTCAAGGCCCAATTCAAACTGGGTAGATAACTGTATTCACTTGGGCTCTTCAGTGAAACGTGATGGATTTATTCCGTTTGTAGATCCAGTCCTCAGTGCATGATTCTCTGTGCTGAGTCTAGTAACAAACCTGAGATGACCTAGACTTTTTCTCGCTTGCTTACAACCAGCAGAATCTGAATGTAGGATAGAATTTTGCCTTTTTGTACCTTCTCTGCACCTGTGCTGAAAGGCCACTGTATATGGTTGTGACTAAGGAACACTATCTGATAATTTTGTCTATTCTTGATGGAGGACCAAAGGCAGAGTACTGAGCTTGGCTATTAGAATTATTTTAAGGTGTCAGGTGAACAAATGTAATGCTGAAAGAAGTGTGAGAACTTATGAAGAAACCGAAGCTGTATGAAAACAGTTACATACATATGTATACCTACATGTATGTATATATGTGTATCTCCTAGTTGTCTGTTGTTCAGTGTTCATCTCCCATCCCTGTTGCTCTATAACAGAAGTAGGTGGGCGTTGGAGCTAGGAGACTGTGTGAAAATGTCATGGAGGAGCAACATGCAAGATTTGGGATAGGTGTCAATGCAGGGAGGAAAGTAGACTCTCTAGATTTGTGAAGGTAACAGAGTGGCTAACGCAAATACTGAAATGAAGACAGGAGAATAAAATTTTGGTCATTGGAACAGGCTGCCCAGGGAAGTGGTGGAGTCACCATCCCTGGAGGTGTTTTAAAGGCGTTTAGACGAGGTTCTTAGGAACATGGTTTAGTGCTAGAGTTAGGTTATGGTTGGACTCGATGATCCTCAGGGTCTCTTCCAACTGAAGTGATTCTATGATTCTATGATTTCCATGTCAGCACATAAGTCATGACACAGAGGGAAGGTATTTTCAGCAATTTTAGGAATATCGAAAAGTTTTCCTCCTTTCTTCAGGCTTGTGATGTGGAGAGTAACTGGCTTTTTTGGGTGAAGGAATATAAATGATACAGTATTAAGAAAAACCTTATAAACTTAAAACGTCTTCACAATAGTTGTTTGTGTGATGTTAGATGTGCGATGATATGATACTGAAAAGTTTTACTGGGGTTTGTTCAGCTTGTCCTGTGCAATTCACTTCTGGCTCTTCCACACTGGTAATGCCAAATTCAAGCCAAGAACATGACTGTACTTCTCTGTAAGATGTGTAGACACTGTCGTTGCTTAAAAACTGAATTACCTTATGTAACTAATAATTTTACTTCAGCATTTTCAACATGTTGAAGGCATATCCTGTGTCAGGGAATATGGTAAATATGGAGGCAAAATTGTTTCATTATGTAAGTCAAATCTTTTGCAGACAGTGTGTGGGTGTATGTGTGTTTGTTTATTTGAGTATGTATCTGCCTACATAATCCCTCATCTTCTAGTCTACATATTTCCCTTGTCAAAAGTAAAATAATATTAAACACTCTTAAATAGTAATACTTTGCACTTACTATTATATAGTGTCTTTCATCCAAACTCCACATACTACTTCAGTTACTAATTAATACTCAATAATCCTGGTATGACATAGAAAGTATTATCCCCATTAATAGTGATTAAACAGGATCACAGGGTAATTAAACACTTGTCTGTAGTGGCATTGCCATTCCTGTTTCAAAGATGTGTTTATTCCAAGTTCACTGTCTTCCTGTAACATCTTAGTAGACATGAGGCATGTTATATTTTATCTCAGTATATCTGCTCAAGGTCAATTCTGCAAGTGGTTGCGTGTGTATGTGTGTGGGTGACTGTAACTTGCTGTGTTTAGATTAGTAACTATCTGTGCTTTCTCCATCACTCTTTTTGGTTTAGGTAATTTGAGATTCTTGTCTTGAGTTAACAAGCTTGATTGCAAGATGTGCTTTTTTTGAAGGGAGGACATAGCCCGTTAAGTCAGTCAGAAATTGAATTGGTAATTCTTATACTCTTGTTCTCATTCTGCTTCTTCATACTCCACTGTCCTTTTGCAGGGTGGATACATAATAGAGAACTGAACCAATCCCTCTTCCCCCAGTTCTGAAATGTCTAAAAGCTATCAAGATAGTATTTGACTTCTTTTCTTTTCCAGCTTAACCCACACTATCCAGAAGGTAATAATGAAGGAAAAGCTTTGGTAAGTGGAATTTATATGTTGCATGTAGTCTGGGAAATACTGTATCCTTACCCAAATACAGCCCAACATATGAAAGTCCTTCATTGCTTTCCTTTTATTGACATGTCACGGCTGCTGGGATTGTTTTCTGTACCCCATGTAAGCCAGGGTGCACCTCAGAACTGGTATTACAGGAACTTTTCCCTTGTATAAGGCAAATGATAGGAAAAATTCGAATTCTGCATCAAATTGGCATTAATTGGCTGCTGTTCTAGTTGGTGACTGCGGACATTAAATCTATTAATGCTTCTCAAATCAGATGTATTATTTCATGGCAAAACCCACCACCCTCTTTAGCAAGAAAGCAGGGACAAGCAGGTCTGGTTACTTCTGTGCTGGTACCAATTCAGAGGCTCTTGTAGTGAAGACAAGCCCCCTTGGGGCATGTTTGTGTGGCTCTAAATCTACGAACATGCTGAGACTTTTTATTGCCTGTATTGAATACATGCAAGCAGATATTCAGGCACAAGCTTAGTCTGAGCCCTTCAGGCAACTCTACAGTGACATCTGCACAAGAATCCAAGTTGTCCTTGCTGCAGTGTGGACAGGTTGGCCAGAGGCCTTATGGCCTTTGCCTAGGAGGCAACAACAGCCTTTGTCTTGTACAATGCCAAGAACATGCTAGCTAATTCCTGCTGATGAGGGAAGGCCAGACATGTTGTAGTTTATAACGTGTGAAGGAAGTGGAGTTAAAACCCTGGGGGAATCTTATTGAGACAACAAAGAGTCCAAAAAATAATCTTTCCTCCATCAAATTCGTGCGATTGCCTTGAAAAAGCTGAGATTTTCTTCAAAAGAATTCAATTTCGTTTCTTTCTGTTTGCCTTCTGGCTTTTGTTCTTTTAGGGGACACATATTCAAGTTTTTCTCTGCATGGGGAAGAATTTTGTATTTTTCATGAAATGAAACCCAGAATTCTTACATAATCACATGCCTTCAGGACTGCAATCTAAATAAAAATGGAGACTTTTGTAGGAGTTGGCAACATCAGTTTTCCATCTTCCCTGGTATTTGATAGTGATGGTCATATTGCAATAACAGCTAGGCCATCCAAAGAAATGAGAATTCTTTCTCATGAAAATATGGAAGTTCCACCAGTTGTTTCTCTTTTGTATTGGAATGTCACTTGAAGCCCTTGGAGCTTTCAAATGGAAATCGAGATAAGTTCTAGAATACCATAGGGAGTAGAGCGCTTCCTTGGAAATGCTTGGGTTCTTGCTCAGTAGAGCTTGTCTCATAGACGTGTGTCTGCGTTAACATCGTAGTTCACCTCATGATGGCACTTTTGAATCAAATCTGATTATTCCCTACTCCATGCAATTCACTTTGCAGAGCAATCTCAGAGCATGTAACCTTGTATTCTGTTGGATGAAGGTAAAAAGATACACACACCCCTGAAATGTATCTAATGTTCTCCAACCTTTCATGGGTGCCCAGGTCAGGAAACCAGACTCCAGCTAGTCTGAACTAAGACCTAGGAAAACATATGTGGGGTAGATGTTAGGTCCTCATCACCAAGGCTCCAATCCCATTGTACCATCCTATACTAATTTAGAGATGGTATGGGGTTTCCAGTTGTATCAATTCCAGTTCATCTAAATAGTTAAATATTCCCTGGACTGGGTGATGAAGAAGGCACAAGAGTAATCTGAACACGAATGTTAAAGGTGACTTCTCTAACAGTTTGGCATAATCCTCTTGAATATTGGTTTCAACCAAAAACCCAGACCTAAGAAATCAGATTAAACAAATACTTCAAATGAAAATTTAATAAAAACTGATTGAGGATCAAAACTGATGCGTCTGTGGAAATTTTAGTTTACACAGTCAGCACTTCCTTGTGAAAAAAGTTTTGTGAAAGAACTAATTATTTGGTAACACCTCCATGTAAATCGAAGCCTACAGGCACTTTTAGCATGGTAGAAAACCTTTTGCATCCTTCACCCCTTTCTAGTCTTGTTGGAAATAGCATGAGCCAGCAATGGCTGTTTGAAGCCTTCTTTCTGGCCTCGAGTGATTGAGCAGGAAAGCTTCACATCCCCGTGCAGGAATTTCTTTTATGTTACAATGATGCAGTGTTTTGTATTATCCCTCAGAAGCGGAAGAATCTCATAATATTTGGAGTTCTTTAAGGGCCAGCTGTATCAGTCTTGTATCCAATATGCACATAACCTAAAGCACACATGCTTTCTTTGCTCCATGGTTTTCACTTAGTATTTCTTCTGCCAGGTGACTGCCTAACTGATTCACTGCAAAGGCATCTTCTTTTTCATCTTTTGAAGCGATTAATTTTGAAATACTACCTGTGAAGTAAATTTCCTCTAGAAGGGGAGGTGGAAGTGGACCTACCCCGGCAAAATTTGAAGTCTGAGTAGCAGGGAAATGGGAGGTGCACACTTGAATTGTTTCAGCTGAAGGAAGAAACTGAGCCTGCAGCCTGTGTTTTGCTTTTCTCTGCTAGTCTGTTGGGTAAAACGGTACCAGCTCCTTCTCTGTCATCTGGGTTTTAAAGGTGACACAGCCATCTGTGCGTTTCGTGCCAGCCCTTAACTCCTAAATTTGCAGTGGGGCTTCCTGTGCATGTTCACTGCCTGGTTTACAAGTCCCGATCACAGTTGCTTAGGCAACTGAATTTAAGGAAGCAGCAACGGAGAAGGATTTTCCGTGGTGCAGTGGTGGGCACAGGCACCCAGGTTCTGCCTAAGTGCATCTTTTCTGCCTTGCCTTAAGTCACTCAAGAGTCTGAAAGAGTTTTGGTTCTGGAGAACATAAATATTACTGGAAGTCACTAGGACTTTTGTTCCCAGGCATTAAAGATGTGTTTGGACTGCAGTTCATTGTTCATTTTTGGCCTGCTTCTTGAGAATCCAGCCAAATTGTCTTTGAAACACTGCTTTTATTTCTGGTAAAATTTGGCTTTACAATCGAGCTGATTAATATTGTTTGTATCTATTTTTCTGACATCTAAACTCCAGAAGATTTTTTTTAATGGGAAGACCTTTCTGTGATTTAAAGGCTTTATCAAAAAAAGGCTTCTTCATAGAATCATAGAATGGTTTGAGTTGGAAGTGATCTCAAAGATCATCTAGTTCCACTCCTCTTGCCATGGGCAGGGACACCTTCCACTAGAGCAGGTTGCTCAAAGCCCCATCCAACCTGGTCTTGAACACTTCCAGGGATGGGGCATCCACAGCTTTTCTGGGCAACCTGTTCCAGTGCCTCACCACTCTCACGGTGAAGAATTTCTTCCTTATATCTAATCTAAATGTACTCTCTTTCAGTTTGAAGTCATTATCCCATGTTCTATCACTACAGACCCTTGTAAAAAGTCCCTCTCCAGCTTTCTTGTAGGTTCCCTTTAGGCACTGGAAGGCTGCTAGAAGGTCTCCCTGGAGCCTTTTCTTCTCCAGGCGGAACAAGCCCGACTCTCTCATCCTGTCTTCATAGGAGAGGTGTTCCAGCCCTCTGATCATCTTCATGGCCCTCCTCTGGACTTGCTCCAACAGGTCCATGTCCTTTTTATGTTGGGGGCCCCAGAGCTGCATGCAGGACTCCAGGTGGGGTCTCATGAGAGTGGAGTAGATGGGGAGAATCACCTCCCTTGACCTTCTGGTTGTGCTGCTTTTGATGCAGCCCGGGATACATACACTCTTAGTCTCTTGAAGCCTAGGAGATTGTAGTGTATCATGCATCAAAACTCAGTGCTGTGTGTTACAGCTCCTATTAAATCCAAAACTGGTGTGTTTTATGCTGCAAAGTAGTCTATTATTTCTAATCACAGAAATGTGCAGCATCCAGAACAACGCTATAAACATCAGGAAAATGTCAAGAACAGCTGGGAACCTGGCATTTGTTAGTGCCTTTGTGTTAAAGGCTGTCTTTGGATAGGTACCTTAACTCCATTTGTCTGCATTTTCCTGAGAGAGTGCTAGTCCTAACCAGTTCCAAACTGGCTTTTATTGTTGAGATTTTTCTTCGGATTGAGACTAGTATGCATTTACTTTTCCTGTAAAGAAGCCGGACAGTTCTTCCGTGGACTTCCAGGTGCAATTTGACATACCTCTGTTTGACATGCCTTCTGCTTATCTATATTTATGAATTCCAAATAACTCTGCAATTTGAAGTTTTCTTCCTTGCTTGCAATCCAGGTGATTTTTTTTGTCATAAACACTGGGAATTATTTTTTTAAATTTTTTTTTTTTTTTTTTACCTTGCAGCGACTAAGTTTGTATAATTAAAATTTTATGATGTGGGACACAGGTGATGCAGTTCAAGCAAGTAGAATAGCCTTGGGGAATTTATTGCTTTTCTAAAGGCTTGTTTAGGAATTAACCTGGCAATAAACAATCTGAAAAACTTTTTTTTTTTTTTTTTTTAAAGAGAACAAAGGAAGAAAAATCATCAGCTTTAAAATGGCAGTGTTTCTGCTTATATAAAGCCAGCAGTCAGACCACTTGAGAGGCTGGGGGGAGCAGAGGAGACAGGGATGCCGGCACATTATTATTCTGCTGCTGCACACAGGTCTGAATCAGCTCTGAGAGTGCATACATTGTTTTTTACAGAACATCTCTGGCTCCTAACAACAGAATTGCAACGTGATGTCTCTGCTAAAAATGCGATGACTCACAAATGAGTCAACAGTGAAGGTGTTACAGGAGGCTAACTGCTGTGCTGTCTGGCAGGGCTTTGTAACACGCAGGAGCAAGGCTGGCCATTAATTTACTCGACTTTCTTTTCATATAGAATTTTAAAAATCATCTAACCTATGGAGTTCTGCTCATATTACTGCTCTCTGAAAATGCTGGTTTTGTAAGAGCCTCCTAAACTGGGTTAACATATTGAGAATACCACATTGTACTGGATTTAACAGGCATTTTCAGAACTCTGGCTGCTATTAAATTTAATTTCTGCTGAAATCTATAGCGCAGCTTAATGTATTCATTCAGGAGCATGGCATTATCCTTGTCTTTCTCTATGCCACAAGAGGTGTCTTTACCTATTGGAATTGTAAATTGAGTTTCCAAAAGAAAACCTATTTCAGGTCTGTCATGTTTTTGTATTGCTTTTTGCAGCTGAAAGGCAGGCCCCTCCATAAGCAAAACTCCATGTAAATCTCCTGAATTTTAGGCATGATACGCAGTTGAGGTGAATAATGGGGATTTGGGTCACAATTACTAGCAAATTATACCAAGAGCTGTGAAGAAGGGTTATCTCCTGGGCTACGAGTCTCAAGAAAGACAAATCTGATAGTATCGGATAATTTTGTCTCTGATTACAGTATGGCATTTGTCTGCAGTTACATTAGATTTGCCCTTCAAATTGCAAACACAGTATTATGTCTCTTGGGTGGTTTGGTTTTTGTGGTTTTTTTACGCTTTGTTTCAAATCAGTATGATGCACTGCACATCGGTGGTGGTAGCCCAGGAGTTACGAACTTTGCTGTGAGGCTGGATCAGTATTTCCACTCCTCAGCAAAATGGCTGTTTGTTTTCACTAGCTAGGGCTCCTTTTTTTGAACTCTCAGCCTTCGCTTTCCTAGATGAGTCCATCCTGGAAGAGCGCTGGGGCGGCTGGCTGTATGGCAGGGGTGTTTTCGGTTCCCCCTCCTGTGTGTGCTTTGCTGCACGGCTGCAGAATGAGGCTGGTGACTGGGGGCGAACAGCCCTCTCCTTGGGTGGACGCTTGGGGTTTGCTGGGCAGAGCGGCCAGGCTCTGCTCTTTGTCTCACCTGGTGTTTGGACCACATCGTTCTTTTTGGAAGGTGTCGGTCCAGCTCCAGCCAGGCAGAAGAGGAGCTGAATGTGCATTTCCTACATCCTTGTAAGTGATTTAACTGGTGAATGATAGTGAGGTGATTTCTTCTTGGATACATACTCGATTTGACTTGTGACAGCCTGTCACTAGTTTGCCAGTAGTTTGGGACAATCAAAGCTATTTTTTTTTCTCAATGAATTTACTATTTGTTTATTTTATTTCTTGCACTTTTTCTCTATACTCTTAGCATGTAATTCACCTGCCTCTTTTTTTTTTTTTTTTTTTTTCCCCTGAAAGTAGTCTTTGAAGTGCTTTCCTTGGCTGTCACTGACCACAACATCACTATCTCTGAAACTGTTCATTGGCTTAATCTTCATACCGCTTTAAGCTGAATTTTCTTCTCTCTACATCTGAGTCCCTTTGTAGTTCTTTTCCTCCCTTCTCTTCGTTGAATCTGGTTTTGCTGGCTGCATCTGCTCATATGCGAGTCTCTTACCTCAGCAAATGTCATCTTGTTTTCATCTGCTTAGGAATGCAGTGCTTCTCCTGAGCTAATCATATTGTCTAATTAATTTGAAATAGCCTAATACTTTCACTTCTTTCCACGTCCTCATATAGACTCATGTGCTGATTCAATAATGGCTAGGTTAAGTGCAGATTCTGATGATCACTTACTAAGTTTAATTAATTGTAAGAAACTTTCTGTGTGCAAGTGTGTGTACGTTCTCACTCTCTCACAGAGGCATGTGCACGTGCACTCAGACATAAATTCAGACACAAATATAAATCCATGTATGTTCATATGTAGTGACAGTGTTGCCCTCTCTTATGCAATCTATATATGTAAGTTGTTTTCAGAGATGTCAAGTTCAGGCTCACTTATTGTTACATGTTTTTTTCCATGAGTAGTGCTTAACACTCATCATCCAGGTTGGGTTGTGAGGTGTGACTGAGGTCCTAAAATAATGCAATGAGGAGAGTTCTGAGGTTTGTGCTGAAGTCCAGTCTGGAAGAACTGTACAGTTCTTGTGCAGGTCTGACTTTGGTCAACAAAGCTTTGTGTTGCCATCAGCAGTATTACAGACACTGTCTTGCCCTCTGTTGAAGTGAACCTTCTATTTAGACTAAAAACTGGCTCTGGCTCATGTGCCAGATTTGATTTGACAGGTGCCAAGCCTGGTTGGCGGGATTTGTGCGCAATGAGCCAACCCTGTTCCTCAGTAGTATCTATATGATTGTTGGGGAGACTAGTGAGCGAGTGGAGTTAACCCCAAACTGCAGGATGAACTTCTCTATAGAGTCAGCATGAACTCCTGAAGCACAGGAGACCTGCCTTTGGCTTTGCTTCCTGTCATAGAAACCTCCACGTGTGTGTATACTCATGCTTCATGACCTATTGGAGAAGATTAGACATTATCTCATGAGTGAGTAAAAAAAAAAAAAAAAAATTCCTGACACAGGGTAGAATATGGTTTTAGATTTTGGTGTGTATTTTTCCCGGAGCCCCAGAGAAAAAAAATGCATGAAATTATCAAGTGCCCTACCTTTTTGTATACCAGCCTTTTCAGTTTGGAAATTATAGTAGAGTGGGTAGTTTCTGGGAAACCCTAACTAGATTTGAATCTAAGTCATGGAAAACATCAAAAAACCTGGATGCTGTTCAAAACTATCCTGTGCTATTGAACGCTTTACAGACCTCTTGAATTTTAAACTGGTGTTCCAGTTTTCCATTTTTGATTGGAAATTTAGGAAGTAGATTTTCATTTGATGATAGACACTGACTCACACCTATTAAGCTCTTAAGAGGATTCTCTGATAGTTTTCCTGCCTTTCCAGTTTGGGTCTCATCCTGAGTTTGTAAAACAAAATGTGTATGGAAGTCACAAAATGTTGGCTATTTTCTCAATCCTTGCATACAGGTTAAGTTTTTATGTGCAATTTTGTCTAATATTTTTGGATGTGGGGTGTAGAAGGGTGTGAGGACTGCCAAATAAGAGTTTACTCTTGTGCAAGACACAAGAGATGGTTCGCCTTTGTCTCAGCAAGCCTTCCACTCAAAAACTAGTGATAATATTCTAATCACTACATAAACTTAAGAAAAATTTCGGAGAGGATTTCTTCCTGTTTTTTTACCTCCTGTCTCTATCTTTCATAGAAATAATGGGATGGAAAGCTGGCATTTTTTAGGCTTGATAATGAAAAAATTGTTGTTTTGGAAGGATTCAAAAAAATGCCTTGAAATGAGACAATAACTAGCTATTTCTTACATAGTTTCACTCATCCTTGATTTTGTTGCTTAATCAATTGGCAATATGAATAATCAAAGCTTTGCCCTTGATTATCCCTTGCAGTTTGGCTTTAATCAAGGTACTAATGCAAAATGAGTACAGTCTAGCCTCTTTACAGTGCTTTGTACCTCTCTTCCCTAGTGGTGCACTATAAATCATAATAATAGTGTTCCAGGTTTCCAGTGTTTGATTTTCTCTTCTGGCTGTCTTCATTCCTCTTTTCCTTTTCCCCCCATGATATATGTTGTGTATGTGAAGGGCCCAGGACTGCCAGTCTCTTAATTGGTCATTAGTCTTTTGTAATATGTGTAACTCAACACCCCAGAGGAGCAGCTTTTACTTATGCCAGTAATTCTGTTGGTTGCTGCGTGGTTAAGGGCCCAAACTCTGAATTACTCCTTCAGGCAAACATACGTGCTTAGGGAAGGTAGCGTTCGGAGTCTGTGAAGACAAAGGTGTGTAGGTAACTAAAGACGAAGAGGGGTGCTCCGCGTGCCAGGTCACAAAATTCCCGTGGACCCTCGGTGGATGGCGGGAGGAAGGTCGCCACCTTGGATTCACAGGCCTCTCCTGAGGCACCAAGACAATGTTGTACCTGTCACTTGAAAGTTGGGCGCCTCCAAGGGAATGAACTTCTCCCGTGTCAGTGGGCACACTCTGTTGGATCCGGCCTCCAGTGTCTTATCAGCCCCTGCTAAGATTTCTGATAGACTCTAGCCGGTGCTTTGTGTGTCCCCCTGCTTCCCATGGCAAGTTGATCTTTGTGAAGCAGATAATCTGGCTCTTCCTGTTTGCAAAGTGTGCTGTTGTGATTCTGAGCATATGAGAGGCAGGGAAAAAGAGGCAAACTTAAAACAACTGTGGAATTAGGCGAATTGCTTACTTTTGTAATCCCCTTGCCCCTTGTAAAAATCCAGTTTTAATTAGTTCTCTTCTTTTAACCTTGGCCCTTTCCAAACCAGCAGTGTGTAGTTACATCTGTTGGGAGTGGAGGCTCTGCAGCTACCGCAGGTTTTTTGAAGCTGTAGGTGTCAAGTAATAATGTATACAGGACTGCAGTCTCTCTGTAGCTTGTGACCTCCTGTTGTTATAATGACTGTCTGAGACCCCATGTGCCTGGGGCAAAGTGCATCCTTCGGGTTACACACTCCAAAGCCAGTCATAGTACATTCTTACTAGAATGCAAAAAAAAAAAAACAAAAAATGCGAAAAAGTACAATTGAGAAGTATTACTTGTCTGCAAGGTAATTGGAGAATTTATAATGGGCCCTAATGCAAGCAAATAACCCTTGTGCCTAATCAGCAGAGAGACGGCGACCTTCCTGCTTCAAAGAAGAAACGCCAAGCAGGGGAGAAGATTATGTATACTTTGGTCTCTGTGCCACATGGAAATGACATCGCATCTCTCTTTGAACTGGATGCCACCACTCTTCAGAGAGCTGATTGCCTGGTTCCAAGGTAAAAAAAAAAAAAAAAAGAGCAAAAAATAGTGCTGCACTGACAGGGTTTCTTCCTAGCGTTATGCTGGTGAGTAAAGCAGAAAAAATCAAACATGAGCAAGTATTATCCTTCAGTTAAAATATGTGGAGTGTTCATGGGTAAACAAGGGATGTATAAAACATGATACTGCTGCTGTGACTGGGTAAAATAATTATAAAGATAAAACAAGTGACGCTTAAATAGAGTCTGTGAAGAGAAAAATAATGGGCTAAATATTGCACGGATATATATGAGGACAGAATTGAGCCCTGTGCACTGTTTGAAAAAAATGCACTACTAATAGATCTAACTTAGTTGTTCCCAACAAAATAATGTGTACGGTGAACTTGACTTCTGTTTACCTGACAGATCATGATGCCACTGAACACGTTTGTTATTCAAATGAATTCAGCAAGTGGCTTCTGGGTTTTAATTGTGAATATTTGAAATTGCAACTGTGTTGCTTGGCTGAGATTGGCTGGATAAGTCACATGGTGTTGGTTGTGACTGAATGGGCATACAGACACTTGGGGCTAGTTGTTACGAAGGTGGATTTTAAAGCTGGGTACCCACAAATACTGATGTATGCAGCTTTGAAGTGTATTTGCTATGCTAAGTGTTGCCAGGTAATTTACTTACTTGAATACTCAAGCACATCAGCACGAAAGGGAGACCGTGAATGAAGACCACAGTGAATATATTTAAAAAGTAGAATTCAGAGTAAAAACTATAATTGATTTCTCAGCTCTGCTTTTTAATAATGCCACAAATTATCATACGGAAAGAATTTAGAAGAATCTCATGTCTGCTCTTTGTTCACTTGATTTTCACTTAAGAACTGGTACTGTAAATGCTTGCTCCCTGGAAAAAGGGTTTGCAGATCATAATGGTGAAGCTGTGAAACCGTGATCAGTTTTGCTTTCTGGCTTTTGTGCTATGACAGCTTGAAGGAATTAGTTACTCTGAAGAAAAAATACTAAGAAAAGAATTGGGTTTATTCGCAAAATATATTTATATTCAGATGGGATTTTGTAACATCTTCCTTTTAAATTTTTTCTTTAAGGAATACTTTACTCCTAGGCTTATGAAAATACTTAAAACCAGCATTCTGCACAATCCCAAGATGCTGTTTGTTCTTGTTGCAGCTCTGTTCTGGGTGAGAAAGGAAGACACAAAGGAAAAGGGTACTGCAGTATCTTTTAAGGTCTCCCTCACCCTTTTGTCATGAGTGGCTGTTGTGACTCATGCCCTCAAGTCTCACATCACATCATGATCACGTGTTGCTTTGCGTCCCACCTGGCCCAATTTAGCTCAGGACTGATCCATCTAACCTGTTCTTCGCTTTGTTCTCCTTTTAGGAACTCGTATGTCCGACTGAGGCATTTATGCACTAACACTTGGGTCACTAGTACCAGCATTCCAATAGATACTGATGAAGAGAGGCCTGTGATGTTAAAGGTAAACACATATATCTTTGGGTTGAAATCCCAAACTCATTCCTGAAGTTCTCTACTGACGATCTCACTTCTAACATATAAAATATGCATAATAATTAGGATAAAGGTAAGAGGATTACTTACTCATATTAAACCAAAAACTGTTGCAGATTGGAACGTGCCAAACAAAAGAGGACAAGGAAGCTTTTGCCATTGTATCGGTTCCTCTGTCTGAGGTCAGAGACCTGGACTTTGCCAATGACGCAAACAAAGTTCTAGCATCAACTGTTAAAAAGCTAGAGAATGGAACAATAACCCAGAATGAAAGGAGGTTAGTAAGTTTTACTTTTTTTCCCTCATAAACATGTTTGATTACTCATGATGTCATGGCATCACAGTTGTGGGTAAGTTATTAACATCTGTGTGGACAGAGAGGCAACTGGGAGAGGACACTTCAGTGCTGAGAGTGCTAGCCTGGGATTAGATTCCATCTCTGTCAGAGCATCCTTGCTGCACCTCAAGCTGGTCTGTGTACCTCTTCTGTAAAATGGGGGTAAACAGCACTTCCTCAGCTCACTGGCTACATAAATAAATAAATGCATAGCTCCCTTGGGAAAAACAAAGCATTTGTCTTAATCTTCTGTAGTATTCCGCTTCTGAGCTGTGATGTGCAGGTCCGCTGCATTTGATTCTCATGTACACGAAAGTGATCTATAAGGTGGGCAGCATGCAGGGCTCTTGATTTGTGTGGAGTTTGCTGTACGACATGTTCTTGCTGTTAGAGCAGTAGAAGGAGGTCTGAGAGCAATCGAGAAGCTGCCCCGATTGTCCCTTCCCTTTCTTATGTCCATTTTTCCCTGTTCTCTTTTTCTTTTTGTACATAATTTTGGTGTTTACCCTTTATATTCATCTGTGTTTCAGCTGTAGCGTTGTTAGAATGTCTCTTCTTCACACCGCCCCTGAATTAAGGGATTTTGTTGTACATGTAGCCAAATATATCCCAGTGCCAGTTATGTAGTTGGCTATTTGTTTTCAGCAGTCTGTGCTTAAACTGAATATTAGGCAGCACCTCTGGCAGTGTTAATTTGTGACTCCTGTTCCATCATACATCATATACAGCTTTTTGCTGAAAACGCTAATTTTTGGTGATAAAACTGAATTTCTGCTGTCGGTTGTCGGTAGCAATTAAACCAGATGGTTTAATATCAGGTGGAGGATCTATCCTAACAGGCAGATCTGTAATGGCCTGGCTGTTGGTACTCAGGCTTGAAAATCTGATGGGCCATTTCATGATTGAGTTGAACCAGGGAGCGATACAACATAACCAAGGTGTGACATCCCTGTATTAACCTTGCACTGCTGTGTCACTGCAACCCAGTATTGTCAAGTGTTGATGTTGACAGGTTGGTGCAGCACACATGTAAAACATTTCAGAGTGGTTTCAGAGTAGTGCCATTATTTGTTTGTTCCTGTGATTTCCTTAGGAAGAAATCACTCTTGTCTTTTCCCTGTGTTATCACTTTCTTGCTTAGGTAAGTAGGGGTCCCAACAATTTATTCCTGATAGCTCCACCCTACATCTGCCTTTTCTTCTTTTTCTGTTGGGGGGGATCTTGCTGTTCTCCACTAGGCGGCTGTGACTTTTAAAGCCAAAGCTCACTCAGAGGGTTTAGCTGAACAGCCCAGCCCTCTTGCGGGGAATAGAATAGACTATTTCAGTTGGAAGGGACCTACGTTGATCCTCTGGTCCAAGTGCCTGACCAGTTCAGGGCTGACCAAAAGTTAATGTGTGTTGTTAACGGCATTGTCCAAATGCCTCTTAAACACTGACAGGCCTGGGGCATCGGCCACCTCTCTTGGAAGCCTGTTGGAAGCTTTGTGTCTGGCTCCCAGAGAGAACTTTGAAAATCTAAGGAGCATCTCCTGGCCACTTCCATAGCATGCCTAAAGCTTTAGTAATTATAGACTAGATATTGTCCAAATTCAGATGATGCTTCCCCAGGGTAGGGGACATGCTGGGCTTTGTTTGTAAAAGATTGCTAGTTCTTTTAAGGGAGATTCACTGAAATCTGTGGGCAGCCATACTCTTTGTGCATGCCTGGTGAGGTATGTTAGTAACAAGGTGGCGATGACCACTGGTAGTGTTCTTTCTTTTTGCATTTTCTGAAGGTGCAAGAGAAGGATTTACAACTGCCTCCATCCTTTTTAGCACTTGTTTCTGCCAAATCTTCTTTTGTGTAGCAAAGAATGAGTGAAACAAATCTAATCATTTCTCAATAGTTTGTTGGGTCTGTAGGGAAATAGTCTAGCTGTAGAATGTTTTTATTCCTCTAGTGAGTCCATCATCTTGTTTCACGGACCCATGTCCATCATAAAGTATAGAGATCCTTGCTAGCTTGCATCAGCGTCTTTCAACCGTTGCTGGGCCTTGAGGCAAGCTGGTATAGATTTTAGATTTCTGAATACTCTGCATCAATCCAGCATCCTATATTTTTCTCTCTTTTTCCCTCTGGTTGTTGTTTAATGCCTTGGTAAACATCCTTGTGATGGATTTATGCCTCTGCTGAACTAAGGCCTGGAATCCTTAAGTACATGTCAAACTTAACTTTGCAGTGATTGAGGTTCCATTGTGCTAGATAAAGCTTGTTCTAAAAGGTGATTTTCTTTCTTAAGGAATCCTAGCAAGTGTTGAATGACTGTATATAATAATGATCCGTCTATTCATTCTAGGTTTGTAACCAAGTTACTGGAAGATCTCATTTTCTTTGTTGCTGATGTGCCTAATAATGGGCAGGAAGTTTTGGATGTGGTTGTTACTAAGCCAAACCGGGAACGACAAAAATTAATGAGGGAACAAAATATATTGGCTCAGGTATGTCCTACTGTATTAATAATTTTCTTTTATTTACAAGCAGATCATAAGAGAGAGTAGCTTGAGAAAATGGTATTTTTCAGGAGCTTGGCTTATGCCATGTTGGGTTTGTGTCTGGCTGGACTGGATAGGTATGATGTTCATTAGTCAAGGCTCGCCTTTTGGTCTTCGAATCAGATAGAAGCACGAGGGGCCAAGTCTGCTGTCTGTTAGTTTCTTGTGCTTCTGATGACTTCTAAGGTTATATTTGTTAGCAAATTGTTAATCAAATTTGAAACAGGTTTGCTACATGCTCCCAATCCTGCAGGTGTTCCCCATATAGGAAAAATCACACAGAATCACAGAATGGTTGGGGTTGGAAGGGACATCTGGAGATCCTCTAGTCCAACCCACCTGCTAAAGCAGGTTCACCCAGAGCAGATCGCACAGGTGTGTCCAGGCAGATTTTGAATGTCTCCAGAGAAGGAGGCTCCACAACCTCTCTGGGCAGCCTGTTCCAGTGCTCTGGCACCCAAGTAAAGAAGTTTCTCCTCATATTCAGGTGGAACCTCCTGTGTTTCAGTCTGTGACTGTTGCCCCTATTCCTGTCGTTGGGCACCACTGAAAAGTGTCTGGTCCCATCCTCTTGACACCCACCCTTGAGATATTTATAAGCATTGATAAGATCCCCTCTCAGCCTTCTCTTCTCCAGGCTGAACAGACCCAACTCTCTCCAGACCCCTCATCATCTTCATAGCCCAAAAATTCTGATGCCTTTATGGATCCCTGAATTTGTATGAGGGCCAGCTTGAATGTAAATCAGAATTAATATTCTCTTCTAGTAGTTTACTGAAATTTAAAAAAATAGTGAAAAGGATGAAACAGGATATCAGGCAGTCTTGTCCTCCTTTTTCATTTATCCAGAGTTAAGGCACTTAACTTACAGTGTTTTAAGTTGGGGATAGCAGTCAAGAGAAAGCAATGTCAATCAAGTTGGTGGGAAATTTAAAGCTAAATGTATAAAACTGTAATGCCTGAGACTGTTGGTGTGCCTCCACTCATCTACATGTGACTAAATATAAGTGCAGTGATTCCCTTTGGACTTTGGTTGATATACCCCTTATGCTGATCTTGTCAGAGGACATTTCCATTGACTGCTATGAGCAAAAATCTTTGTTTGATTTTTATTCTCAGTGATTTTGATTTTGAACAGATATTTGGGATCCTCAAAGCTCCTTTTAAGGACAAAGGTGAAGGATCGATGCTGAGACTTGAAGACCTAGGTGACCAGAGATATGCCCCATACAAATACATGTTAAGGTTATGTTACAGAGTTCTCAGACATTCCCAGCAGGACTATAGGAAGAACCAGGTCAGTGGTATTCAAGATAATTTTCCTCATGATTTCTGTAATAATATCCTCACTGCATTTACAAATGGGTTTTTGTGGTAATTTTGTATTAAGGGGTGGTGAAAGGTCTGAATTTTGTATAGGTTAGTAATAAGAAAGAAGTCACTGTCATATACTGCCTCATGCTGAGGAATGGTGTTTTTGTTTTGTAGGCATTTGTATATTAATTATCAGCAATTCGTAAGCTCACCTTATACCTTCACAGGCTCACACTGAGACTGTGTTCCTCTGCTTCATTCGTGGGCTTTCTGTTGTTAAAATCGTGCTCTTGGACTCTGGGTTTTAAAGTGGGGAGTCAGCAAAACTGTCTGTGTTCTTGTTGCTTAAGTGTTTGTGGAGGAATGGCAGTGAATCGAACCGGAGGTTATTCTCTCAGGTAGCCTGATTTCCCACTGCGGGAGACTCCCTGTGAGCAAGAGATGTTTCAGAACATGGTGCTGACTGCTTTGCACATTGCAGCGGGGAAAAGCTCCATGAACTTTATAAGACTAAAGAGGCTGGAGATAAAACATTGAGCTGCTTCTTTGTGTTCTTTCTAATGCTTTACTGAAAAATTTCTGTCTTGAAGGGGGAGAAAAGGAAGAGGAAAGACTCAGGAAGGAAGGCTTCTTAAATGTTATAAAAACCTTTTGGTTTTCCCTTTCAAAAAATTGGTTGTCTGTTCTTGACTTGTATAAATTTTCATGGATTTGTTCCTTTGGTTTATGAAAGAATAAGAAGAGTTAGCAGTTCCTAATGGTGAGTCTGTTTCTTGGGGTACATGTTCTAGGTGTTCAGATGTTCTTTTGTTCAGGCCAGTTCAGAGAGGAAAGTTGTGAGGGTTATTTTGATTGGTAATTGAGCTGGATTCTTCTGATACTAAAAGAAAAACATTACTGCTTAACATTTCATCATGGGGATTTTCTTTTTTCTCAGGAATATATTGCTAAGAACTTCTGCGTCATGCAGTCCCAGATTGGTTATGATATTCTGGCAGAAGACACCATCACAGCTTTGTTGCACAACAACAGAAAACTGCTAGAGAAACACATCACGGCTAAAGAAATAGAGACATTTGTTAATTTGCTCCGGAGAAATCGAGAGCCAAGGTTTGAAGTGGTTCACATAACATTCTTTTTCTGGATTGATAGGCTTTTATATTTCCAGTAGATTGTCGTGCAGTCTCTTTCTCTCAGCTTAATATTTTTTTGACCTCGCAAAAAAAAACCCCACAAGTAGAGTGTCATGCTAGAAAATATCAGAAATACCTATAGTACTTGAGATTTGACGATTTCTGCTTTTCAGAGCTAGAGCTTACTGAAAAGCAAGGTTTACACACTAGAAGACACTTTTGGAAATTTGGTTTTAGTTCAGATTGGGACAGAGAGAAACAAACAGAAATTTTAATTTCTTATAACTCTGCAGCTCCTCTGTGGAAAATGCCATTTGTGTTGATTCCTCTGCTAATAATCTTGGTGCAAATTACACGTTAGTTTTTCTAAGCTTTTATTAATATCAGTTTTCCTGCAGGTCCTGATTCCTGGTCAGACCTGAAAAAGGCGTGGGACAGTGAAGATCCCAGTGAACATGTGTCCTAGAACAGATCTTGTTCCAAATTAGAAATCCTGGCCTTGAACTTCACTCAGTTGGAAATTTTTTTTATCAGCTTTAGGTCAGAATACAGAGGAAATGTATTACCAAAGTAATACAAATATAAGAAATTAATATACTGAAGGGAAATTAATGTCCTCTGTAATTGTGAATACCATTTTTTCTGTTAGCTGAAGGCCCTGGTGCTCCACTGCTTCCATTACTCTCTATATGTCTGCAGCTGTTTTGCCTCACTCTGTAATCTCATTGCCTCCCCCATGCTAAACTGTCTTGGGTTTGGTCAGTACTAAGAGGAAACCACATGACATCAGCTCCTTAGTGCTGAAGGGTCCTAGTGTTTATTGACAATCTCATGTCACTTTTTTTGTGGTGGAGGATGTCATAGTTGTCATAATATTTGTTGCATAACTAAATTGTGCAACTGCTGTGTATTCACTTCTTTAAGGCTGAAGTCCAAGAGCAATAAATATTTGAAAAATACACCTTATGAAGATGGTGCAATCTGAACAGTAAAGGTTTGATCTTATGACACTTATTTTCATGGAGAGTCTTGTAGACTTTTGCAGCACTGCTTGTTGCAGTATGCTCTGAAATACATGAGCTACAAAATTTAAAACCTTCCTGAGTTTTAGCTCGAACTAGGTAATTCCTTCAGAATTCTATGTAATTATGTGCTGCTTACGCAGTATTATCTTTATTATGCAATATTGCTGTGCACTATTAATTACCTGTTGCCACAGAGCTTCATTTTGGCGATGGGTAAAATTGTTGATAGTGTACCCTAAAAATGCTTTCTGCACTCATCCCTTGCTGTTCCCAGATTTCTGTGGAGAGTGTGGTCTCTGCTAAGGTAGAAATTATTTTCTGATTCCCCCTGGTAGGATGATTACCTATAGAGGTTCAAACTCTTGGATCCTTGAATGGCTGATAGTAGATGGTCAATTTTTTTTCCTGGATTTCTAAGGAAGTGGAATATGTGATCAGCGTGTATGTGCCTGCTCATATCTTCTGCCCCACCAGCTCTTGAGCCTCTTGCCCAGTTTTAGCTACATTTGCTAGAGGAGTGGTGAACTCAGAAATACTCAGTTCCCATGAATGTCATGAAAAGAAGAAAGTGCAAAGAGGGAAGAGGTCCTCTTTATATCCCAGTGAGGCAAAGGCTGCAATATGGATGACTGTTAATACACACCGAGGAATCCGTGAAAGAGGGGCAAGAAGCAGATGCCTAATGAATGTCCCAGCTGCGAGGAAAGCCTCAGCCTGAACCTCGTTAAACATCAGAAGACATAAATTCAAGAGACAAATTCATAGGAAGCTGATTTCCATGCAAAACTTTGTTATTTCTGCTTTATGTGGAATGACTTCTTTAAATACAGAGGTCTTGTCTTCAGGTCCTGCCAGATACTCTCTCTTCACTAACTGTTGGCTTCTAAAAGGTGGAAGTCTGGACTCCTCCAGTGCAATGGCAGTTCCTCAGAGGGCACATGGCGATCTCCAGCACAAGGAACGTTTCCTTGCTGCTTGGGTTGGGGAGATGCTTGTTACCTGATGGTGGAGATGGGTGAGAATGTGTACTCTTGCTTTTGGTTCCTGACAAGGACAAGGGCCTTCAGTAGAGCTCCCCTGCCAGCCAAACTTAAGACAGCCTCAGGCTGCTCTTAAGTTCTGGCACAACTCTTTGGCCTTTATTTTGCTGAGAAGTGTCACACTTGGGATATTTTTCTTTTCTCTCCTTGACTGATTGTTCAGCACCATTCAGAGTGGCTCTCAAAGCTTTTACTAATCTTTATCTGTTCTGAGTTGCAATGGTATGAATTAGCAAAGATCGCATGTTGATAAATCTCTTGATATACGCTCCCTTGAGCATATTAGTGATGAATACTAGAGATTTTTACTGCAGTGTTTCTGTGTAGTATTTTAAGTCTGATGTTCTGTTCCATCTGTGGTTTTTTTGACTGCAGATTCTTGGATTATCTATCGGACCTGTGTGTATCTAACACCACAGCAATACCAGTAACTCAGGAACTCATCTGCAAGTTTATGCTGAGCCCCGGGAATGCTGACATTCTCATTCAGACCAAGTGAGCATCCAGAATCAGAACATAATTTTTTTGTTATCCGCTCTGTTGCTGTATTTGTAGCAGTTTGCTAGTGCCTCCATTGTGAATGGTTTGTCTTTACAGGCTGGTTTCGACACAAATGGACAATCCCTTGGAATGCCCAGTCATCTCGGATGACATTGACGAAGAGGAAGTGTGGCTTTACTGGATTGACAGTAACAAGGAGCCTCATGGCAAAGCCATCAGGCATCTGGCTCAGGAGGCAAAGGAGGGCACAAAAGCTGATTTAGAAGTTCTTACCTACTACAGGTAAAACTGCTTATTCAAATGGAAGAAAATGTAAACTCTCTGAAGACCCTGGTGCTGTTCTTTATCCAGTTCATTTGCCAATATCAAAAAAGGAAAACACATCATGCCAGAAATTGGGGTTAAAAGTTCGTTTCAAGTTTTTCCTGTTGGAAACCTCACAATCTCTGCTGTCTATTCCAGACAAGTCTTGAGTTTACTTTTTTCATGACAGCTCTTTGTGTCTCTTTATCATTTTAACTCTTAGTTTTTATTTGGCTTTATTTTAGGTTGCGCTGCCTTGGAAGCAAGGCATGCTCTGAGAAAGGAGTCCTGAGGATTAGAGGGGAAATGGGATCATGGGACAGTGTCTTAACACTGATCAAAAACAAATAGTTCTTCCATTGAGCAATGCTTCCTTTGAGTTTCAAAGGGAGCCCAGTCTTCACAAGGGCTGGAGCCTGATGTTAGCATTTTTAATGGCAAGTTGATCCCTTGATTAGCAAAGTCACTCTTGTTATCTTTTTAGGATTTATATCAGAAAGGCTGAAGTCAAGCTTGTACAATGAGAGTGAAGTACGTTGTTTCATTTCCAACTGATTTCTTTGAATACCATATGTTATTACCTTTTTTTTTTTTAAGGTACCAACTGAACCTCTTTGCAAGAATGTGCCTGGACCGCCAATATCTCGCCATCAACCAGATTTCTGCACAGCTGTCAGTAGACTTGATCCTACGCTGTATGTCTGATGAAAGCCTCCCTTATGACCTCCGGGCTTCTTTTTGTCGACTGATGCTCCACATGCATGTGGACAGAGATCCTCAGGAATCTGTGGTACCTGTTAGATATGCCAGATTGTGGACTGAAATTCCTACTAAGATCACAATTCATGAGTGAGTTGAAAGTGTTTCAAACTAAAGTACGAAAGGAGGAGTTAGTTGTAGGAGTTAGTCTCAGAACAACATGGTTGTAGATGTCTAATGTTGACACAACAGGCATGTGAAAACATGTTTTGCTGCAAAGCACAGAGCTATTAATTATTGCTACTTTTGGAAATTTCCATGGTTAGCTTTACATGGAAATATTTCCATTTTACTTTTCACTGTTCTTACAGGGAACAAGTTGCGGAAAAATAGAATGGCCTTTCCTCAGACCAACTCTACTTGAAGTAATCCAGTTGCATCTAACATTACAGGTTTGCTAGGCTGGAACTCAGTTTTGTACCTCAAGCTCAACTGAAAGCTCCAGTTGGAAAGCCAGAATTTACAGTTAGGTACAGCTATTGCCTGACAAACAGTTCCCAGAGGCTTTGGCCTCCATCCAGGAAAGTACTTAAGCATGTGTTAAGTATGGGAGAAGGACCTATTGACTTCAGTGGAAATCCTCTCTGGCTTAATTGATTTGATGGAGCAGCGCCACTGGGCTAGACCCAGACAGGGAGTAGCTGGCTGAAGAGACAAAGAGGAAGAAGTATAGCAGTGTGGCAGACAGGATTGCTTCTGCTAGTAAGACGAAGGACTGTCTCGACATACATGAAAAATCAGTCCTAGTTGGTGGTGCAAAGGAGGAAGCTGATTGTCCCCAGCTGGTTTCCTGATCTCCTGTCTTCCTTGCGGAAATAATAAACTCTGGCTGACAGGCAGTGAGGGCAGCCGACACTTAGTGACTTGCTGAATTGCCACAGCAAGATTTAAGAGTGCTATCTGCCAGAACTTTAGTATTTTCCTGTCTCTGTTATTCCTGTTTGCTGCAACCCTTCCTGGTACTGTTGGAGGGAAGGTTTGTCATCTTCTTTGTGTATCTACCAAGAATCAGCTGACCTCTACCCTTTCTCCTTACAGAGAACTGACAGTAATTTCAGAGCACTGTGATGGGTTCATTTTTTCCTTTAGTGAGAGCAGATCCTGATATCAGAGGTGTTTAATTTTCCTTCCTTTTGTGCCTTCTGTTGTAGGTATGATTCTTTCACAGATTCTTCAAGGAATGAAATGAAGAGGAAGTTTGCACTAACTATGGAATTTGTAGAAGAGTACCTGAAAGAAGTTGTAAATCAGCCTTTTCCTTTTGGAGACAAAGAGAAAAATAAACTTACATTTGAGGTGCTTCTCAGCTATCTGTATCCTACTTACAGTATTCCTACTCATTTCAGATAAGTTGACATCGGTTCTTGCAAAATAAAGGTAGTTGTAAAATAAATGTTGGTGTAAAATGTCCTAAAGAAGCACCAGTTCCTAATTCCGGTGTTCTCAGTAATGACTGTTACTGCAGAAAATAATACTACTGTTTGCTGTGAAACAGCAGTTTTCCTTCCTTCTCCTAAGATGGTTGTGTTTCAGTGGCAGGAGGAGGGATATGTGTGTGGGTGAGCGGCCATATGCTCTTTCTCTCCACATTAGTGAATTAGTATGGAGGTATTTCTTCAATATAAGTAAATACTATTCTATGTGTAAGATATGACACTAAAGGAAATACTCTGAAAGCCTCATACTGTATTTTAAATTTTGTTTGAAGTTCGTGACAGATCTTTACGTAGGCCTAAGTCTTTTAGGTTCAAATAACATGTAATAAAGGAGAAATGCTTACAGCTTTTATAGTTCTTCCTCTAACCTACCTCCCAAGCTTTGTCACTGCTGCCTCTGGTCATCTGAAATCACCTCCATTCAAACTTACCATAGTTGTCTTACTCTTCTTCTGACTTCCACCTTCCCCACAGCTGCTGCCTCTTTAAACAACTTCCTGGAGTCTTTCTTCTCAATCTTATATATTTTCCCAGATGCAATTGTATCCTTTCAAGCCTTCCTAAATCTCATGTTAGTTTTGCTCTCTGTTGTAATTTGACTGACCAATTGTTTTGTCTAACCCTGAAAAACATTTGATGTTACTGGCCTTAGTCCAAGACCTGTTTAAATCAGTGGAAAGACTTGTACTAATTTGAGTGCACTCTAGACCTGGGTTTCTGTGAAATGCAACCATATTGCACAGCTAAATATCACAAAGGTTGCCAATACTTCCTTCATTTTTAATTTCTTTTTCTCATAGGTTGTACATCTGGCTCGAAACCTCATATACTTCGGCTTTTATAGTTTTAGCGAGCTTCTCAGGCTGACCCGGACACTGCTGGCAATTCTAGATATTGTTCAAGTTCCTATATCATCATACTTCGAAAGGTTGAGCAAGTTTCAGGATGGAGGTGAGAGAAGCAGCAAAGACTGTTATTCCAGTGTGTAACTCATTATTTAAGTTGGAAATAACTTATGGAATGTCATCGATCTTTCAAGGTTCTTTATTCATGCATAAACCCACTTACAGGAGTGTATTGCAGGATACATTGATGGTCAGCTAAAAAGGAACCTTTTTGAACAGAGCTGCAGCCTTCATGACCTGCGGTTACTGTGTTGGTGCTGCTGCACCTTTGCTTGTTTGGAACTGAACTTTCAAATCTGGATCTAAGCCTCAGTGTCCCTTGTGCTGAACAACCCAAGCAAGTGCAGATAGCATTTGCCTGGGTACAGCAATTCTGATGGCTCATGTCTGGCACAAGTGTTTTATTAGTCATCTTAGCACTTCACTTAAAGGGAGAATAAGATGTTACTGGTCCCACAACTGCAGAAGTACCAAATGGAAGTCCAGATGAGGCCATCCTCTGCATGTACTTGTCAGATTGGAACATTCTTTTTTTTAACCCAGACCAGAGTGTATGCCTGACAACCCCAGGACAATACTGTATGTCTCACTGCCTTTTCTACCATGGCTTAAGTCTTGAAGAATGAGCATACCAGGAAGATGCTGAAACTTAGCAGTTTAGTTTTGCTGTGTGTGTGGAAGGGAGGTGTGAAAGTCATGTGGGCTGAGAGTCCAGGAGACTGGCTGGTGGCAAAATCTGTTTTAATATGTGGTTGGTGTAAGTGTCATTGCCCTGCCAGCTGGCCCACAGAACCAAAAAGGTTGTCTTGTCTGAAACTACAATTATTTTGTATTTTCTCTGAGAGGCCTTTTCCCAGCCTTCAGTTTTCCTAATCATCATTTTGCTCAGTCACTTGTACAGATACCATGCATGAGTGTGCCATCCTTCATAACTTTTTTCTTCTTCGAGGTTCACGTGCTGTGGAGAAATGTAGACTGACATCATCATCTCTGAGCCAATAAGTTTTGTGCTTGCTTCTCCTGTTCTTTCCTCCATCACTGCCAGTGCACATTACTGAAAGCCCCTGAAAGTTGTTCGTGCAATGCTGTGCACACTGAGGCATGTTACAGCTGGCTGCAGTCCCTCTACAGCACTAGAGAAAGACTGTATATTCAGACACTTGGAATTATGTTTTCCTTTTTTGTCCCTGAAATACTGCATTGCAGACTCACTTCTTGAATGATGCTGGACTCCGTTTGACTCCAGGTACAATCTTGGCATATTGGCAAGATGGAACATGCAGATCTGGTTCTTCCGTTTTGTTCTCTCTCTGCTTTAGTCTCTAATCCTGATTATACATCTCATTCAATGCCTTTACTCACCTTCGTTACCCATATAATTGTGTTTCATCCTTAATTCCCTTCTGTTGAAGGGTTTCCTTTCAGGCTATACAGGAAAGAACCACCCGTTAAGTGCGAACAGACATGCTCTCAGTTATACTAATTTCCAGAGCAATTCCATGCAAATCAATGAATTTATTCTGATACAAATGAGTGTGAAGGAATGCAGAAGATGTCACCACCATGCAAATGGAAGCTCAGTAGCCTTGTTAGTAACACTCAACCATTGACTGGAGCCTTGTTGCAAACTTTTGTCGCACATTTATTTTTGTCTCACGTTCTTTCAGCAAAAAAGTCACAGAACAAAGGTGGGATTTTTTATGTGTCTCTGATTAGCTTCGGTCTTTATAAAGGTACTTGAAACTTCTTTCTTTGCTGTAGCTGTTTATCTTTTAAACAGTGGACCAGTTCAAGTCAGAACGTGACAACCCACTGCTGTTCTTTTGGACATGATCTGTGAGTTGGTGGTTTGTTTTTTTTTTTTTTTCTTTTTTCTTCTTTTCCTGCTAACTATATGGCTAGAAAGCCCATTGCTTTAGAGAGGGCTTTTTGCTACCTCAGACTGTTGTCAGTCATGTCTGCCATCCTAAGGGAGACCAGCGATAGAGATATTGGCTATGCTGTCTAGGCTTAAAAGTAGGCATTGAAATTTTGCTGTGGAGAGACAGGTGTTCTTATTGTTGAAATAGTTATAAGACTTGCTGGATAGGCCTTCTACAGTCTTTGATAAAAGACAAGGATGCCCATCTTTGGATGGCCATATCTTGTCTTCCGCTTCCCTCTTTTTTGATTGACAGGTCATAAAACACATAAACTCTGCATTCACCTTGCAGCTGAGACAGAGTAATCCTGAATGTTTAACTGCTATGCCCAAGCATCTTATTATTCCTCCTCCTTTCTCTGGAGGTGCATACTTACCTACCCATGGGCAGAATTAGATCACGAAGATGCATATGCCACAAGGATGCAAAATTCAGAAGCAGTTTAAGCAGTTTTGTAATTCCTATTGACTGTTTTTGAGCACCCAGCTCACAGAACTTCATGTCTGAAGAACATACTTCATGTCTGAAAAACATATTACTCAAGCAAAATAGGAGTACTTTTCATTAAGAAAAACCACATGAAAGCCACATTGGTTGCAGATTAAGATTAGAGAGGGAGCTCAAGAAGAAAGCACCAGCTACTGTAGTTGCTGACATTCTGGAGACAGCTGCTGTGGCTGAAATGTCAACGGTTTGTAACTTCTGCCTGTTTTTGTTTCATATGGAAGCCTGTTAGTGAGGAATCATAGAATAGTTTGGGTTGGAAGGGACCTCCAAAGGTCATCTAGTCCAAGCCCCTGCCATGAGCAGGGACATCTTCAACTAGATCAGGTTGCTCAGAGCCCCGTCCAGCCTGGCCTGAGATGTCTCCAGGGATGGGGCATCTACCACCGCTCTGGGCAACCTGTGCCAGTGTTTCAACCTCATTGTAAAAAATTTCATGTCTAGCCTGAATCTCCCCACCTTTAGTTTAAAACCATTACCCCTTGTCTTATTGTAACAGGCCCTGCTAAAAACTCTGTCCTTATCTTTCTTATAGGTCCCCTTTAAGTACTGAAAGGCTGCAATAAGGTGTCCCCAGAGCCTTCTCTTCTCCAGGCTGAACAACCCCAGCTCTCTCAGCCTGACCTTACAGGGGCAGTGTTCCAGCCCTCTGATCATCTTGGTTGCCTCCTCTGAATCAGGCTGTAGGGACAGGGGTTTGGCTGGCATAAGTTGCTCTAGTTCTTGGGGCTGTGAGAGTTGGTGCCAGCTGAGTATTTAGCTCCACTTTTTTTTTTTTTCCCTTTAACTCCTGGCTTCTTTTTTTTTTTTTTTTTTTTTTAACTTTTGTTGGTTAGCAGTCCCTTAAAACCCGCCCTGTGGCTGTCTTGCAGCCACATCCCAATCGTGTCTTTTCTATGAGGTAGTGAGCAGGTGTGAACAAGGCCCTAAACACACAGAGCCCTTGATCTTCTTCCGTGCTCCCTGCCTCGCTAGGTATCACTTTGCTGTAGCTGAGGTGAGATGTGTCCACACTGAGCTAGAAAGAACTGAGCTCAGGAGGTTTGCTGGCTCATGCTGTAGTGTAGTTGGCTGCTTCTGTATCCAGTCTTTTCAGACTTCATGGACTTATGTTTAAGCCCACAGTAAGGTGCAGAAAGTGAGTCCTGACTTGAGACTGGACTTGAGTCTGTTTGACAAGAAGATCTGGCTGTATTAGGGCTGCTGGAACAGGCCTGTGTATGGGATGATCATGTGTTTTAATGATGTTCCTCCACTTTTTTATCTTTGGGGGAAGGGGAAAGACCAGTGTTCTGATTATACAGTCCTTTGCATCTTGTGCAGTCGCTTCTACCCAAAAAGGTTTGACTCCTGAAGTACTGATGTCACCTAGGTCCTGTGGAGTGTGGATCCACCTTGTCCAGGATCCACTAGGGATCCTGAGGAATGACCAGGTCAACAGAGAAATTGGTCTCAGGAATTTCATCTAGATCCCTCTTCACTCTGACAGTAAGGATTGTTCACCAGGCAAAGCTGTGGGTATACACTGTCTTTCAATTTTATAGTACTTAAAAGGTTGCTCTTCCCCTTTTACACCGATATCCCCTCTCTCTCTTATAAAATGGAGTCATTGAGAACATCTGTTGTTTTATCAGTCTTGGCTTTTTATTGTCCCTTTTAACTTAGAATACCGATCTCTTAGGCTATCAAGTAAAAACGATTACAACAGAAAATAGCCTGCTTTTTGAAAATGTGTTGGCATTTTCTATAATCAGGATGGTCTGTTGATTTTTTCAGAAAGTGTTTTCTTATTCATAACTTCCATAAAATACAGACAGATGGATTGTTCCCTGTCCTAGTTCAGGACAGTGCGAGCCCTCCCTCTGCTCAGTTAGGGGTGAGGGTGACTTCTTCCTGTCTTTAGAGGAGATCGGATTCTGCTCTCCCTTATCTTCGCAGCCTGCAGCAAGGGTCTCACACCACAGCATCCTCTCTGGCAGGATCAGTGTGTGCAACATTCGTATCATACCTTTGAACACAGAATATTGCAGGTAGGTGTCCCTCCCAACACATTATTGCTCTAGGGATGTGCAGGTTTGCATAGTTTCTTTCTTAAGGAAAGTTAGCTTCCCTGCGTTGCAAAACTCATTACATTGATGTGGTGTTTTGATTTTTTTTTTTTCCTTCCCAAAGGTAAGATTGTATCTATTGTGATTTTGTGTATATACTGTGAATGTGTGCAAGCAAATTATTAGTTTTGGAGATTATAAAAGTTGTAGAGTTTTGTGTTTTGTCTTATTTATTTATTTTTAATTCATCCAGTCAGTGATCACAAATGTCTAGGCATTAGCTTTAATTCAGTAAGAACATGTATTTCATACTTTGAGATTAGAGCTTTGAAGTGTAGCTCTAAAACCCAGTTTTGACAAACACTGGAAGTCAGCCCTGATGTCTGGGACTGATGGTTTAATGGTATAAACAAATGTGTTTAAATTTTATACAGCACTAGGGGCCTGATCTTGTAACTTTAATGTTGGGAAAGTGCAACTGAATACCTGTCGCGGCTCTGTATATTTAAATTTTCATCACTATCATCTTGTAAATTTACATAGATTAATATTAAATTGATATTTAACAGCAATATTTTGTCAATAATTATGCCTCTTCAGAAATGCAGTTGATTTCCAGGTTCTACAGCAAGTAACTTGAGAAGAGGTTTGACCAAATGGAAAAGTCATGTAATTCCTATTCTGCAGCTGTAGTAGATTGAAGGTGGCAGCTCTGTATAACCTAAGAATTTTTGGTACGATGTATTTATTTTACATGATAGGTCTTGCATTTCAGTTTTCTTACAAAGTATTGATTTCTATGGGAAACTCGGTGCTGAATGAATTTGGGGACAGATAGGGTATACTGCCTTTCCATTATTGACATTGGTTTGTTCCAGGTCAGTAGCAACAAAAACTTCCACTGTCTAATTCCCATAATGTGGAGTTGTAGGGCACAGGTGAGCTTGGCTCCTTACTGGTTTTACAACTGCTCCACATCATGAAATCTGTAGTCAGGATTTTAGGAATGGGTAGAAATATAGTAATGGTGGGGGGAAGAGTGAGGTGAGTATTGGCTGTGGGAAGCCTGCCTGGAGCTGTGCACCCCAAAATTGAAACAACCAAATTCATAACCAGCAATTTGGAGTCTTCTTCCTTGTTTAATATTTATTTCTTAAATAGACCCACTTATTTCAGTAAAACCACTTGCTAAGTAAGGAAATATATATAACAAGTTTTGAACTGTTGAAGCAGATCTGCAAAATGGGGTGTATTTTTAGGCTTAGTGGAAGTTGCGTGAAAACTTAATTAACCTTTTACCTTAGGATGTCCTTTTCCATCGTTCACTTAAATTTTGACTCATGTTGATGGCTGAGGTAGTCCTTGATGTTGTGTGTGAGTTTCTCTATCTTGGTTCTGCAAAAGATTCTGAAAAGAGCCTTATGTTATTGTTAACGTTATGCCTTCCTTTAAAAACCTTGGGTTTAATGCCACTGTCAGTTACCTTAAGCAGAATTAAATTAGTGTGCATGTAGTTCTCAGGTGTGACCTTATTTGATGAGGACAGATTGGGGAAAGTTGGCTAGAACTGTTTGTGAGAGAGGATCCTGGAAAAAGAAAAGATGTACATTTTTGGAAATGCTTCTTACCTAGATTGCCTCCTAAAAATGAATTCACTTGACAATGTTGGAGCCAACTCTTTTTTTCAGTGTCTTAACTTTGAATCATTTTTTGAGGTTATTTGAAGCTTTTTTATGTTTTTCTTTTTCCCTTTTAGATTCTAAAAAATATGGGGTTTACAAAATATGCTACCCGTATCCTAAAGAGATATTTTTTTAAGGAGAAAGTGAGGACTTCATTTAGTAGTGCTGTCATTCTAGCACCTTTCAAGAACATTATAATCTCTTGCAGTTTTAATTAAAAGGTAAAGTCATTGCTTTCCTAATAAGTGCACCCTGCTGTATCATTCTAGAGTCAGGATCCAATCTGCCTTGTCCAATACTGGTTATTTATTCTCTGTGAATTAAAATGCACATCTTTCTCTAGGTGCGATTGATCTTTCAAATAGCTGATTTTAGTCAAGCCATGCAGCTGCAGCATATGTCAGGTCTGAAAGATGAAACGACATGGTAGTATTAGCAGGCAAGCTACACATTTGCCATGCAGCTCAGTGCTATTTAGTTAATGTTGTTTGGGAAGGAGAATAATGACATGCAAGGAAGTACATCCTTGAATTTAAGCTGCATATGTCTTGGGATGCAACTCCACAGTGCTGGGCACTGATTTGAAAACTGGTAGGACAAATCTAGGTTATCTGCAGAGTATGTCTTTCTCCGAAGAGCTCTATGTAAATTACTGCAATTTTCCTGGCTCAGGGTCCACTGACATCAGTCTTTCAGCTCCCTGCACTTCCACGAAGGAAGGCTGTGCTCAGTCTCTTTGAAACAGAGGTTTTAAAAACTACATATAAGCTCCAATTGCTCCTCCTTCTGTGATTCTCACCTATTCAAACTGGTTGCCAAATATCCCAGCTCCTTCACGTTATGGCTGGGTCTTTAGCTTGGTAGCATATCCCTCTTGTAGACCAAAGGGACTGAAGATCTGTCCATAGGTGTCCTGAGATCGTGGAACATTTACATTTGAAATGTATCATGAAGAGTCTGACACCTGTGTCACACTGCAAGCTTTGCTGCTTTGTTGGGATGTACCCCAAAGGATTCAACCCTGGCAGGGGTCAGAATGGGGAAGCCCTCACTGTCTTCTGAGGACTTCAGCACTGGTGGGCTACCATCTCTCTGCAAAGGAGCAGTCAGGTATCAATGTGTCAGGGGACTCTCGTCCAGTCTTCTTCCTCTTTGATACATCCTGTTATTCTGCTTAGTCCCTTCGCTTCAGCTGAGCAAGAAGATTCCAACCTTCTTGGCTGCAAGTAGGGAGACATACTGCTTAGAAGCACCAGTAGTGAGACCGGTCCTAGAACAGGGTTGAGAACAAGGTTGGACCTGCCATTTCTACTGTGCCTGTGGGTCCTTTGTGACCAAGAAGGACCAGGTTTCATCCGGGACTGTTAGAAAATACTATATTGTTTCTCAGCCTTGCATCCGTGTCTCTTAGCTACTCTTTTGTCTGGTTGACGGTTTGAAATATGTTCTTGAGCCACACTTCGATTAGCAGAGCTAATGAGGCAGTGGCTACCTGGCAGCAGTTTACAAAAAAGGAGTTACAAGAGAAAAAAGATTTAACCCTTAGGAAAGTTAGCTGTGTTAGTCACAGCTGTCTATAGCAAAGCAACTGCTGTTCAGTAAGGAATAATGTCAGATGAAAGGGGAGGTCAGTCTGAGAGTTTAATTCTCTAGCATGGACCATTTCTCTTTCCTCCTAGTTCTTTCCCTCATCATGAGGCCTGTGCATTAATGTGATTCCAGAGACCATTGCTCCTCTAGGAATCGATATCTCTTTCATAGATGTAACTCTGCCAGAAGGCTTCGTTCCCATGATGCTCTTTACTTTCAAGGCTGACATGCTGATGGATTTATTTTTTCCTTCGTCTAATGTCTGTGGCATGAAAGCTGTATTTTTGATGCTGCTTTGTGGTTTTGGGGATAGGCAACATCAACAGAACTTACAGAACGTCAGGAAAAGGTGAAAGTTTGTAGAGTTCCACCATGGCTGGGCAGCAGTGAGTTTGTATGCAAAAAGGGAGGGCTTGTGGATATACTGGAGGTAAGTGGAGGCTGGGGCGGCCAGATTCACTTAGGGGGTGGGTAGCAAATGTATGTGCATAGCATATTGTCGGGTTGGTTTGTTTGTTTTGCCTCATTAGTTCTGAGGGCTGTATAACACATAGAAGTGGCTTTACCTTCTGCCCCTGATGTTATGCATTAGGTTTTCTGTGAGGCTTACCTGAGGTCAGCTAGTTATTGAGTGAAGAAAAATGGTTTAATGAAGAAATAAAGTGTGATTCTTGGCCTGTTTATGGTAGGTCTGCAGTCTTTATGAGCAAATTCTGTAGAAAACCCTTAAAAATTAATACCTCTTTCACAAACAGAGATGTAAGGCTTAATGCTTCTGGCAAATAATATATAGCTCTAAAGGTTTTGAAATAAAATGTGTTCCTTTAGGTACTGAAGTGTTGTTATTATATGTCTTAAAATGGCTATAACTACTCACACAGAAAAATTAAGTTGCAGGAAGTAATGTGGCCAAATCAACAAAGGCAAAGAAATGTAGGGCTAAAGTTGCCATTGGGGTTTAAATTTAGCTCTTGGTAACTAGACGTTGCTGCACATATGGTTCCCTGCCAGAGGATCCCCAAGGCCTGGCAGTGCTGCATGCTTTACGATGGCGCTGAAGCTTTAAGAAGCTTATGGTGGAGCAAGAGTACAGGTCTCACCGAAATCCCCAAAGTCAAGGCTGTTTCGAGTCGAGGCTCCTGTTTCAGCAGTCATGGGGAAAGTGACTTGCTGTTATAAGTAAGCAGCTATAACTACTAACTACCTACACTGAGGCACTGGTTGAGATGAGGTCAGCTTTGCTGAAAACTCGACTTTGCTGATGGTGAAAGTTTTGGACTTCCTAATGTAGCAGTGAGCTTGGAAACCAGCGTGAAGCTTCCTCAACGCACTGGCAAAATTCAGGTTTGCCTCACCAGGGCTACAGTTGGTAAAAGCTAATTACACGGGAAAAATGAGAGTGGCCGAGTACTGAGAAGGCTTTGGGATTTTGTTGGGTTGTGGATGGGAAAGGAGGCCTGAAGGGCTGTGGTGGAAGAAGTTGGTGTGATAAGGAAGGGTTAGGTGTGTTGATAGCACGTGCTGCCTGGCGTGTGCCCTGCTGCATTGGAAGAGGGGAAGTGTTTTCTGGGAGGTGTTCGGAAGAAGTTGAAGCATCAGGTATCCTAGTCAAAGCATGCTCAGGTTTGATGACATCAGGGTGTTGTCTCTGTAACTCAATAACTACAGAGACAATGCGAGAAATGACACATTTTTGCAAAACCTTTGATTTGTCTCCTTCCCCTCCAACCCCCCTTTTTATATAAGCAAGATTGAACAATGTATTTGGCTTTTATGGACAGGTTAATCAAAGTCGTTGGAGCAGTGGTTGCAAGTACATTTGTCTTTTCTGCTCATTAAGTACCAGATTTCTTGAAGAACACATCATATGTCAGCTCCTGTTTAGGCATTTAATTCCAGAAACATTGAGCATCCAGCTTCTCCAGGCCCTGATGAAAGCTGCTGGATGTTCAAATCCTTTTGAAAATATAGGCACTTTTTGCAGAGCTAAAAATAGCTGAGCAGTTTTGAAAATTGAGTCCTGGGAATCCACTTTTCCTATACTTGTGTTGAAGACGACTGAACAATAATGTTAGTAAGTGCAGACTTGTCACGTCCCGCCTAGAGATATGAGTGAGGGGGGAGAAGTGACTCAGGTTCGTGGGTCCCCTTGGTTGGAAAACAGTACACACAGTACTTAAGATCCATAAACAAAAGGCTTTTATTTTGCAGCTTGGCCCAAATGGTATATGATTTGGTGGCAGAAGGATTTACGTTATTGTAGGTTCAATTGGTAAACATAAAAAGTTTGCAGCCTATGTGGGGCTGTAAATCTTACATTACTATATTACTTATAAAAAGGAAAGCAAAAGAACTAGAAGTATGGGAAAGAAAAGAGAGAGAAAGATTTCACCATCCTTATGGTTCTGCTTTATGTGTGATGGAGTTCGCAGTCTCGGATCCTGCGGTGTGCGGCGTCCTCCGATGTCTTGCTCAGTTCACGTGGTGAGACTGGCGGGCAGAGTGGTCCTCAGGATGGTGGGTGGGTGCCGCTGGTGCTTGCACAAGGTGGGCGTTTATAGCCCTCTGAGTTGCCTGCTTGCATAATTTTTGGTCTTTTGCGGAGGTGTTATTGCGAAAGATAGAAGAGTCGGGGTGGGGGGGAGTGATTGCGAAAGATTGACAAGTCTCAGGCCATCTTGAAGGGTCTCAGCTTTTTCCTTTGTGCCATGCTGGGCATATCTGAAGGTGGAGTTATGTGCCCTCCAGCATGTCGCCCACCTCCTGTATCAGCCAGCCCGCCTTGTCTGTGGCTCGTTAGCTTGTCGTTGATATGTAAATCGCAATTCACCTTATACTGAATGTACCATCTCCTGTGGCTGGATGAACTGCCACAATGTTCGAGCCATTATTCTTATCAGTCTCTGACAAGACTCCGTCCCTCTCTGGCAACTAGGGACCAGATCAGGTGCGTATAGTTAATTTTCAAATAAACAAGGCTGCAAGTCGGTTCCCTAGGTTCTTGAGGATACTTGTGGAGTGGAGGGCTATGGGCAGTAAGGGTATCTGCCAGCCTTTAACATTATCCAGTGTGTGTTCACATTCAGCCGCTACACGGTGTGTGAAGTACCTGCAGTGCTGTGGGTACCGGAGAGCAAACCAAGGATGCTGCACAGCAATTGGCTGGGAACAATTTGAAGAAAAGGCATGAATTGCTGGCTGCCTTTGGCAGTTGTTTTTCTCTCTGAATGTGGTATTTTGTCACTTACCATCCATACTGTGTTATATAGCAGATTGTTGTTTACTTTTATATTCTGCTTTTAGAATTTTCACAACCAGTAAATGACTTATCAAGAAAATATGTTTATGTAGAAAATGAAGTGTCACATTATCCACTGTTTCGATTACTTGGGTGGTTGTTATTTTTTTTCCCATAACTGACTCCTCTGCAAAGTCTTTTTTCTCAGAGAGGCCGCCGTGTTGTCAATCCTGCCAAATTGTATGAGATTATGTGCTACAGTTTTGTGACAGAAACTGATATTCATTAGGAAGTTGTGATCACTGTAATAAAAAGTAATGAAAGGAGATGCACAGTTGTCTTTTCAAAACATGACAAGCATTCTCTTTCCTCTTCTTTCAGTGCCTGTTAATCTACAGCTCCTTTAAATTACCACTTACGCATATGGTGATTTCACTCTTCCATAGGCTAACATTGTGAGACTGTACATTCAACAGGAGGCATTTCTGATGGGTCCACTGCTTATGGAAGGTTCTTGGCAGAGGGAGGAGCAGAGAGGAAGACTTGGGGAGAGGAAAGGAAAATTGGAAAAAAGGAAAAAGATTCATGGAGATTGCTTTGAGTTTTTTCCTCTGTTAGTCAAAGCCACAGCCTTGAGCACTTTTGCAGTGGTTTGTTGGTGAGAGAAGTGGTTGGTTGCACACACTAGCACCGTACTACGTTGCAATGGCTTTTCTTTCCGTGCCACACTCCTCAGCCATAATGTTAACAAAGACAAATGATGGAGGTCAGCAGGTTAAGGGTGGCAGTACCATATGAACGCACAGCTCTGGCTTCTCTTCGCTTATCTCTAGCAAAATGCACACAAAATTAATCAAGGTGCACCTCTACTTGCTCTCTCTGCTGATTTAGCTCAGTTAACCACCTGAGGCAGCAAGGTAATTTTTCCTTGGGCATTGGTATTCAGGAAGCATTTCGGAGCTCTAAGTAAGATCAGAGCTTAGTTATTTTAGTAATTGTGTGCATATGTACTAAGAACTTAAATCTCTTTTATTGAGCCAGTGTGTTTTGGCTTGCATTGTTGCAGGCTTAGCTGACATGTAGTCAGTCCCTTTTTAAGCCACAGTAACCTTTCTGCATGCCCTACCTCGGAGACTCATGCCTTTCCTGCTGAGATAACTGTATTAAAGCCAAGAGGACACAAAAGCATGGCAAGAAGAAACAACTCACTAGCAAGAGTGCTGCTGGCCCCTCATGTTTGTGAGAGACAGATTTAAATCCATGCTTAACATGGTCTAGACTTCCAAGGCTGGGCAGATAACACTGAGCAGCACGAGTGCTGATTACTGGAGAATCTTTTAGAAGAGAAGCTGCTGCCCACTCTTTATGTACCTGAATGATCCTCGTGGCATCTTTCAAAAAATAAAGCAGTTCCTCCTGGTGTTGAGACCCAGTCAGCTGCTTCATTTGCCATGCATGAACATGCTGGTTGACTGCTGTCTGTTCCCAGGAGATAGTTACTTTTCATCAGCACCCTACAAAACATAGTTGTTAAAATATCTTTTCTGAAAAGAACGCTGAATTGCTGCAGTTGCTGTATTATTTTCACTCTGGGAATGTTCTCCCCAAGCCTGCTCTGAGTTAATTAAAAATAACAGTCAGCATCATGCAGTTAGTTAAAAAGTTTTCCAAGGTGGGTTTGCACATGACACCTTGTCTCACTGCTGTTATTGACAGAAATAATGCAGCATTGAGTCACTATCCATATCAGCTGTAAATACTAAACTGGATTAAGTAGAGTTTTCTCTCACTGAAATCCTTTCCTATGCCTTAACGAAAACCAGTTTGAAATGGCAGTGATAATATGTACCACCTTAATCCTCCTTTGCTTTCCTGCCTCTGGCTGTTTAGATCAGTCACATGAAGGTCAACAGTAAAGCAATGTTGTGTAAAGAGGGTTTATCCTTGTTGGATTCCCAACCAGAGCTTCATAGCTGCTGCTCACTGGTTTGTACCATCTTTTACCATTGGTGTTCTGTGCATAAGGGGAAAGGAGAGCAGTCATCTCCTTTCTTTTTATTTTTTAGGTGCCTTTATAGACTCCATCATCACATTAGCTGAGTGCCTCCCAGTCTTTGTTGTATCAGGCCTCTCACTGTCCTTTTTAGAGATGGAGAGTAGTCTCCTCATTTATGGGGCTGGTCCTGAAATGCAGAGAGAGCGACAAATTCGTAGGTCATGGAAGGAGCTGAAGCCCATTCCCTGCGGTGCCTGTGCAGCACCGCAGTGATAGCTGAGAAATAAGCTGGATGTGTGCTCTAGGCAAAATCCCAGCTTGCTTTCTCCAAGAACCTGAGGTCCAGCCAAGACATTGTCTGACTCCTTGTCCAAAAGACACTACCGTTTTTGTTAACTTTACACCAAATGGAGTTCAGTTTTGAAGGGTGAGCAGGTGTCCTGGTTTTGTTAAAAAACAAGTTTCTCTTTTAGTGAATTTCCCTGTCAGCTAAAGCCTTCTAAATAACTGCAGGTTTCCTGAAAGCTAGATACATGTTTTGGTAGACATAGCAATGGAATGCGAGGTCATTGATAAGGATGGATGCACATCTCATGAGAGCAGTGAACTGAAACAGGTGACCAGAAAACCTTACCAACTAAAGTATTCCATCCCATTCAAGTGATACTTCATATAAGAGTGGGGGATCACAAGGATCTTGTCCCTTTTCCTTATGGCCAACATTGGGAGAGGACCTTGCGAGTTGTCCCTGCGAACTGAGGCCCAGTGACAGACTGAATCCAGCTCCGGTTGGCTGCAGAGTCCAGGCCAGGACTTCGGGTGCCGGCCCCACATCTGCCGGAGCAGCTGCCGGGACTTTCAAGATTGGTTTTGTACATTTCGTATTATTTTCTCTATTTTTATTGGTAGCATTAGTAAAACATTTTTAATTTTTCCAACTCTCTTCTCTCTGTCCTTCTTTCCCTCCCAATCGCCTGTCCTTAGAGGGAAGGGGGGAGAGAGGGTTAACAATACATCTGCCATGGTTTTATTGTCACCCTGCAATCAAACCACGACAGCAGGAACTTTCAAGATGAAGTGTAATTCTGTCTCATTTGGGACAAACTGCAGTTGTATCTAGTTTTTGAGAAGGTATCTTCTGGACTTGTCTTAGACTTAAGTGGTTTAATTACTAGCTGGTAACCCCATTGGTCAAAGTTGCTCTGTATAGAATTTCTGAGCTTTCAAAATAGCAGTGCCTCTATTTATGTTCACCTCTGTACAACTGAGTGAAAGAGATTTTGAAAACATGTTGTGAGAGGAAGGATGATGGCTTCTCAACTGAGAAGTAGTGCAAGGGTATTACAGACCTTGAAGAAGCTGCACAACCTATAGGTCTTGTTGTGGGCTTATCAGTCTGCATTAAGGACAGGACAATGCGAACGAGGTCATTTATTTCATTGTTTGAAAATGAAGAAGGTGCAAAATGTCTGTTTAACTGGAGCTACTTTAAGGGCTAAAGGTCCTCCACTTAGTAATCTAGCTTTACACGAGTGTACTGAATGATGATCAATGCAAATAGATGTTTGGCTCACTGGGGGAAAGGGGATGGGGAGGTGAGGGGAGAGGGAGATCCATACTATGTTATTCCCCCGCTGTTTTGTTTGATTTGAAAGGAAAATGCACCATTTTCATTTTGCAGCAAGAAGGGTATTTGGAATTATTTTATTTGCTTTATGCTGGTGTAAGCAGGAGAACTTTCTGTGCCTGCCTAATGTGAGGATTTAGCCCTCAGTTTGACTTCTGGCTTTTTTTTTCCCTAACATTATGCAAAGTTAGAAATATGTTCCCTCCCCCCACCCCGCTTTGTAGGGACTTGAAGTATTATTTTCAAAAGACCAATTCAGACTGATTGCACACCAGTCTGGATGCTGAATGGGACCTCAAATGTGACACTAATCTGCCACATTCACTTTGAAACAGCAAATTCTTTGTGTGTTTTCCTTTTAAAGTGAGAGCTGAAGGCATCCTCTTTCCCTGCATGCAGTACTTGAGCTCTATGGATTGAAGAAAGAAGGGCATAAGAGGAGGATATTGCTAACAAAATAAAATATAGCTTTGGCTTTTTACAGCAGATTATCTGGGAAGAGGGTCTCTTCAGCGTGAGTAAAACTTGTCAGTTCGTGATGATTAAAGTGTACTAAAAGACAGAGAAGAACTATTCAGGCTTACCTCAGCAAAGCTGCATTTCCTTGGCTCTTTTGTTTGCCTTTGGTGTAGTCTAGGTGCTGGCACCCTTTTTGCGAAGAGATGCTATCATTCCCTTCCTTTACACCATTCATTTTGATCTGTGCTTTGCAAGAAAGGAAACTAATTCCTGTAGGTAGCTAGCATGATACTCTTGTTCTTTCTTCTCCCTACCTTTGGAAGAAGATAGTTATTGATTCACTGAGATGCTTTTCATATCAAAATTCACTATAAAGACAGACCAGTGTAATCAATGGGAATAGATGGTATTTGTCGGTAGATTTTGCTGAACTGGCGTCAGTGATAGCTACCATTGCAACTAGACTGGACTGAAGATTTTTGCCACATGAGCTTAATTTTTTTTTTTCCCCAGATGTAACTTATGAAGGGTACTGTCATTACAGATAGTAGTTTGACCTTAAGAACAATCCTCAGAGCATGACCTTCTCCTGGGACTTTTTCAAAGTGCGATGGTTGGTTACTTGTCAGCTGGCGTTGGCTTGTGGCCTGTCATTTGGGCCACATGCAGAGATCGATCAGATTTGCACAGCCTCAAGTCTTTACCCTCTCTTAGTGTGACATAGATATGTGGATAGTCTCCTTCCAGCTTCTCTAGTGTCAAGCACATATATTACATGTAGTCGTCATGGTGAAGACATCAGTGGGAGTAGGCATGGAAGATGAACTCTTCCCATGTGTCTACAAGGCAAGGTCATAAATTGCAGGAATAGATGATATCAATGAAATACCAATAGAAGTTTTCTAACAATAAACATAGTCAAGTATTGGAATTGCTTGCCTAGGGATACTCTGTAATGTGGGACATGCAATGCTTAAATACTCTTAAAAAAATGGTTAAAGAGACCTATTTCAGAAATGATCTTAGATGTAGATAATATTAATATGCCTTCAGACAAAAGGATTGATTACGTGAATTACTAAGATTTGTTTTGTTCTACTTTGTATGATTTCTTGAACATATTAACAGAAGTGTGGAAATAAATTGGTATCTTTTCCATCTGTTAACGTGTAAGAAATGATCTCTGGGAAAACCAGTGTAGAAAATTTGTCCCTAAACTGTTGGGTAATTTAAATGAAATCCTTCTCCTGAGGTTTGATCAGGAATTGAGGACTTGTTTTTCAATACTGCCTGTTAAGACTGTAAAAATGGGTTGACGACATGGGTGTATGTGTGATATACAGCTTTGCAAGCAAGCTTTACTCATGGCAAATATATGTGTGTTTTTGTTTAATGTATAGGAAACAATGTTATGAGGACTATCCATGGTGTAGGAGAAATGATGACCCAAATGGTGTTGAGCAGAGGATCTATATTTCCCATCAGTGCCCCTGATGTACAGCCAAGCATTCACCCAAGCAAGCAAGCCAGCACCTCAGACAGTGAAGATGTGATCGTAATGGACACCAAATTGAAAATCATTGAGATTTTGCAGGTAATACTGGTTGGTGGAATATTACATAGCAATCATTTCACAGTTCTTTACTTATTCACATTGTGGCAAGTTCTGTTACCTGCATCCTTACTATTCACTGGGCTGATCATTGTAAAAAGAAGACTTGGTAGGAGGAAACACAAGTCTATGGGTCCTGGTGGGATCACCCCAAGGGTGCTGAGGGAGCTGGTGGAGGTGCTCACCAAGCCACTTTCAATTATTTACCAGCATTCTTGGCTAACTGGGGAGGTCCCAGTTGACTGGAATTTGGCAAACATGATACCCATTTACAAGAAGCACCGGAAGGAGGATTCAAGCAATTACAGGCCTGTCAGTCTGACCTCAGTGTCAGTGGAGGTCATGGAGGAGATCATCCTGAGTGCCATCACGTGGCACATACAAGGCCACCCAAGCAATCAGGACCAGTCAGCATGGGCTTATGAAAGGCAGGTCCTGCTTGACCAACCTGATCTTCTATGAGAAGGTGACCCGCTTAGTGGATGGAGGAAAGACTGTGGATGTTGTGTACTTAGACTTCAGTAAGGCTTTTGACACTGTTTCCTGCAGCATTCTCCTGGAGAAGCTGGCAGCTCATGGCCTGGATGAGTGTACTCTTTGCTGGGTAAGGAACTGGCTGGATGGCCAGGCCCAAAGAGTTGTGAATGGAGTCGAATCCAGTTGGTGGCCATTATGAGTGGTGTTTCCCAGGGCTCAGTATTGGGGCCAGTTCTGTTTATCTCTTTATCAATGGTATGGATGAGGGGATTGAGTGCACTCTCAGTAAGTTTGCAGACAACATGAAGTTGGCTGGGAGTGTTGACCTGCTGGAGGGTAGGAAGGCCATACAGAGGGATCTGGACCGACTGGATCGTTGGGCTCAGTCCAATTGTATGAGGTTTAACAAAGCCAAGTGCCAGGTCCTGCACTTGGGCCACAACAACGCCAGGCAGGGGTTTAAAAGACATGTAGATGAGGTTCTTAGGGACATGGTTTAGTGCCAGTGTTAGGTTAACAGTGGGACTCAATGATCTTGAGGGTCTCTTCCAACCAAAATGATTCTGTGATTTTATCATAGTTATACTCCTCTGTGTGAACAACAGTACAGTTGTGATCCTCACTCTGTTACACCTACGTCACTTCTGAAGGAAGTAAATGATGTAGAAACTCTGTCACTGTAACTGTGAAAAGGCAGAACTTGTCCTTTAATATGCCTCACTAATGTTTTCTGAAAACAGTGTGTTTCCAGTCTCATTAATGCTTATTTTACACAGGGGTAGATTATCTGACTTTAGCATTTGACGTCTCCTTTACAGTAGTTTGGTGAAGGGCAGACTTGGACCTAGACCCACTGAAGTCATGCAAGGCCATACACTTTTAAAGTCCATTTCAGATTTCCACTGTTAGACTGAGAATAGTCTGTAGGTTGCTATGATTTTCCCTCAGATGAATTGACAAGCTAAATGACACTACCATGCCTCCTGAGATATAATTTTCACTTTGTGCTATTAGTAAGTGAAGTGGCACACATTCGTTCTGTGTATCAGTTCCCAGTTTCTGCAGTACTTATGCCCCGAAGGGATGTTTCAGTGTTTTTTATAAATTCTGCAGATCTGTTGGTACCATTGTCACTTTTGAAGGATTCCATTTGTTCTGACTTGCTTATAAATGACTTAGATTACCTTAATTATTCGTCATCTGAAATATTATAAATTGTTAGATTATCTACAATACTGCATACTTTGGTTCTAGAGCTCCTTTAGTTTAAGGCTTATGGGGAAGAACAGGGTGTGATGAAGTTATATCACCTAAATAATATCATTAATGTGTGTTGCTTCTCATTTTAATTTGCTTTTTGACTGATTTTTTCTTCATACTATCTTGCTCTACTGGTTGATACCTAGGAGGATGATTCTAGGACACCAGCCTTGTCCTGTGCATTCACTGTCTGCTCACAGGCAAGAGAATCGCATTTTGTCTCATCCTTTCCTTTTTCACCGCACATCCAGTGCAAGAGCACCTGGGATTGGGCAGCATTTAATCCTAATTTGTTACTTAATCTGTGGCTTGTTAGTTATGGTTTAGTCACAGGGTCAAATTACTGCAGATTAGTACGTTGTCATATGTGGAGTGAATCACAGTAAATGTGCGTATGTATGACCTTAGTTCAAAAGAAATACAAAATAATTTGGTTTAATTTAATATGCAATGAAGGATTAATTTAAATCATGTTACCTCTTATTACTGTGCTACTACCCTAAAAGAGAAGTAAGAATATTTTAGATTTATAGTATTATCATCCAAAGCTAGTACAATGGTGATTAAAACTATTCTATTCTAAGAAATATTTCAGTTAATAATAATTTAGTTCTCAATGTATCCTCTTATTAAGTAAAGGCATTTTTTACTTAACAGTTTCCATTCTGCCATCAGCCAGAATTAAACAGATGGCCTGGTAGGCTTAGTTGACTATGTGTGGACTTGGGAAATTTTTATTTTTAAAAATCCTGCTTGTACAGCTATAGGGTAACTTGATCATGGAACCGAAATAAACCTGTCTTTTTTCTTTTTGATTAGAAGATTTTAAGGAAAATATGTTGTTTCTTAAATTGGCATTTGATTTGCTTTTAGATGACATAGTCCTAGTTACCCTGTTCAAATCCTGTTATAGTACTCTGGGTCTGGGAAGCTCGTCTGGCTTTAGAGATCAAAGAAACAGGTTGCCACTATTTGCTAAGTCAGCACCTGTTGCCTGAGTCTTGGTAACTTAACATGTGTGCTTTCATCCCCATTGACTTTAAAGTATGTTAAATTATTTTAAACCTCCGTCATTGTACACTTAGTGTGGGCAAGGAGCATAAGTGTGGGAAACACTGCAACTCCGTCGGCAGTCAGTTGCTGAAGCGTCAGATGTGTACGTGTCAGTCCTTAAACTGATACTAATGTCTCCAGCCAAGTTATTTTCCTCATTATTCCATTATAAAGGGGTTTTTCCTGTATGAGTTTCCAATTTCACAGCTGAGGAGCAAAAGGCACCAACAATTAGAAGGAAGCAGAGCGTTGAGTGAGGGGGGATCTCTACCACCATTACAGTGATAGCTTCCAAAGCGAACCTTTTTTTTTTGGCTGCATGCTGGCAACACTACTAGGAGCTCAGGAAGGACATGCTGTGCGCTCCTCACATCCTCAACTGATCACTAGCAGTGTAAAAAAAGGCATCACCAGGCTTACACTTCACTTCATGGGAGCTTGGAGTTCCTGCAGCATCGCTGCCCTTAGCTGTCAGGCATCTAAGAAGGTGAGCCTTGAGTCTGTCGTCTTCACTCTCAACCCCACTCCACTTCTTATCTTTGTGGGGCATTAGAAGTCCAGCTGAAATATGAAATAATCGGATTCAACGTGGGTTTGAGTGTATTGACCTGGCTCGCGGGCAGTGGGGAGAAGGCGGCGTGCTGGAGCCCCTGGACAAATCCGGTCTGCTGCTCAGTATTTACCAGTTGACAGGGTAGAGTTCAATATGTCTTAGGATGGTCGGAGGGAAGAAATAAATCATAGAAAACTGATGAATATAATGGGTTCTTTTTTTCTAGTGGACATACATATTTAAAATAATCATGTATCCCTATACATTCCACCACAGATAAATCCTAACCTGTGTTACTGGAGTCAAAATCTTATTTTAAACTTTTTTCTTGTAGTTTATTCTCAGTGTTAGACTGGACTATCGAATATCCTACATGCTGTCTATCTATAAGAGGGAGTTTGGGGAAAATAATGAAAACGTTGAGAGTTCTCCAGCATCCCCACCTGACACACCAGGGATTGCCTCAGGTAAATGTTGCTGTTGTATTGCAATGTAAAATAATTCTGTGTAGACTACTGCAAACAATGAACTCAGCTACACCAGAAAGATTCATGCAACTGAAAGTTGAAAAGCTTGTGGAAGAATCAAAAGGAATCCCATAAAAACAATACTTTTGCAATCCCATGAAAATAAGACTTTTGCTGGCCTGTCCTCCTCTAACAAAAATGTGATTCCTTTTTCCCATGATGAGAATTTATTCTCTTATTTGTACTCTTCCCAAAACACCGCATGATGACAAATGTAGTGGAGGGTAGGTCATGAAAAAATGATTTGGGTTGGATGAGGACAGATTTAAGTGAGGCGAATGTGGGATGGAAATGAAATGGCTTTCCAGGAAACATTCCTGTGCACACAGAAGTGCTCCAAAGGCTGACAGCTGTCTGTGCGGCCACCTTCGAGTAGGGGAGATTTGCTTTAATTGGAGGTGCAGTATTACAGGGCAGTGGCTAAGGAATGCTGAAGTCTTAAGTAGTAAGATATATTAAAGCTATTCTAAAGCAAAATGATGGTGTGGCAAATGATTTGGCTAATGATAAATATTCTAAACTTCATGTCTCTCATTTAGCTGCTTTGTGGGGGTTTGCTCATCTAAAAAAAAACCCAAAACAAAACCCAGTAAGTTTCATATTCTCTGTCATGTGTGGATCACTGGTAGTGGTTTGTACAGCTCCTAGCACCACAGGCCTCTGGTTCATCACTATAATTTGGCTCTACCTCAGTAACACACAGTTTAACTCTGCCCCTTGTCCTGTTTGTTCCCTACTGCTCTTGCAGATAGCAAGTTTTGCCTAGTTAAGGAATGCATAGTTAAACCTTTATGTGATAACATCTACTTTAAAGAGGAACAGAGTTCCATTTTGCTGTGAAGATTAAACAATGATCACTGGATTTTTTTTTTTTTCCGCAGCAATTGTTCCTGATATAGATGAAATTGCAGCTCAGGCTGAAACTATGTTTGCTGGCAGGTATATTCTCTCAAGTTTTACCTCTCTATATTAATGTCTTTGTTCACGTTGGTATTTCTCATGGACAATCTCTGTCTATTCTATGTCTGTTTACATACCCCTTTTTCTTCCTTTTGCTACTTGTTATTACATAGACAGAAAAGTGCCAGAAAAGGCCTGGATTTCTTAGAAGAAAACAGCCCAGTGGGTATGGATGGTTGTGGAACTGGAAATTACCACCCTCTTAGTTGTAAGAAAGTTGGTAGAAAGTTTTTGCCATGTTCCCAAATAAGCTGGGGATGGTATACAGGTGTATTGGGCTAAAAAGCACTAGTTATTTATTTATCTTATAATACCTCACATGTTTGCTGGTGTACCTTATGGCTGTAGTCTCAAATTTCTTGAATCAGTAGGTTACTGTTGACCCTCAGGATTTCTTATAGACCGCATGATCTGTTGTCATTGCACTTTGTCAACGTAACTTCCTTAATAAGTTCAATAATTTCTTTCATGACTCCTCAAATCAACTGTGGACCACTTGCCATGATCCTCTGGACCACCAGAGGCCTGTAGATCACAAGTTATGCTTGCAGAGTTTTGAAAGTGGTTTCAGCTACGCTGTGAACAACAGCAAAAAAAAAAGCATGGAAAATATCCACACTGGAGAGTTATTACCATTATCACTATATTGGTTTAATTTTATGGGTATAATTATACCAGTAAAAATGAATTCCATTTAGACAAGGCCGTAGACAGTAAAGTTTTTCTTGGAGCCAGGGAGAAGGATCCGCAATATGGGCGTTCTGATCTTTCCTCTCTCAGTCCCTTATGCGTTCTCAATCTTTACGAGCGAGAGCGATGCCTCCAGTCCTCTCCCTGAACTCCCGTAATGTAAAACAACACACAGCCCTTGGCATCTGCATCTTTAAAATGAACAGGGAGACTGAATGGCTTCTTAGAAACGTTATTTCTGCTTTGATATGTTAAGTGTAAATCTGCTTTCTGCTGTTCCAGATTATAAATATGATTCCAGAAATATGATGCTTTTGGCAATTCTTACTATTTTTGAGCTTATTTTTTCTTAAATGAAATTTTAATAGCAGCTGAAAAGGCAAGGATTGAAAAGGGCCAAATTAATCTCTGATGAAATGCTATTTACTTCAATTAATTTGGTTTGGGGATGAGCTTGGCATAACTTATCCAAGACATAAATGAATGTTTTTGCAATATGGATTTTAGTCATATTTGACGCATTTCATACATACTTATTTTCATTCTGTAGTGTCCATTCTGCGACAAGATTGCTGCAACAGCAGATAGCAGTCGGATTGAAGTCCATACAAAATATGTTAAAGTGATGTTTATAGTTTCCATCCTGCAGCGTATTTGATTTGCTTTTAAGAGCTCTGTCAATGAAGATTGTGTGTACAGGCATATTTATGTCAAAAGCTTTTATTTTTTCTTATTTATTTGACTTTATTTAGTCATTTTCTCCCACTTCTGTTGCAGAAAGGAGAAGAATGCAGTTCAGCTTGATGATGAAGGAGGCAGAACTTTTTTACGGGTCCTCATTCACCTCATCATGCATGACTACCCTCCTTTGCTCTCAGGTGCTCTGCATCTGCTATTTAAGCATTTCAGCCAGAGAGCAGAAGTTCTACAAGCATTTAAACAGGTATAGAATCATAGAATCATAGGATGTCCTGGGCTGGAGGAGACCCACAAGGATCACCGAGTCGAGCTCCTGTCCCTGCACAGGACAACCCCACAGTTCACACCATGTGTCTGAGGGCCTTGTCCAGTCTCTTCTTGAACACTGTCAGCCTTGGGGCCGTGACACCTCCCTGGGGAGCCTGTTCCAGTGCTCCACCACCCTCTGGGGGAAGAACCTGTTCCTCATGTCCAACCTAAACCTCCCCTGGCACATCTTCCTGCCATTCCCTCGGGTTCTGTCACTGGTCACCAGAGAGAAGAGCTCAGCGCCTGCTCCTCCTCCTCCCCTTGTGAGGAAGCTGTAGCTACCATGAGGTCTCCCCTCAGTCTCCTCTTCTCCAGGCTGAACAAACCAAGTGACTTTAGTTGCTCCTCATACGGCTTCCTCTCCAAACCCTTGGGCACAGCTTTATTCCAGGAAACTGACTGTGGGGAAAGTATTTCCAAAGGATACTTTACTTACCAAAATTGCTGTTTGTAGCATGACAGTGTTATTTCCTTAAAAGTCCAAATTTAGCAGACATTTTGTTGTTGATGTTGTTAGAGTTGAACATATGTGCTAGCGTATATTATAGTTACGCACCCAGAAATAGTTGTTTCTGGCATTGCGTTCACAGAATCACAGAATGGTTGGGGTTGGAAGGGACCGCTGGAGATCATCTAGTCCAACCCACCTGCTAAAGCTGAAAATGTAGGTCTGCGGTCACAGCTGGGACACACACATCTCACAGCGAGACATGGTGTAGTGATCCCTCAGAGACAGCGTCGTTAGCTCATGTTCTGCCGGTGTCAGCAGTAAGACTCTCCTGTCTTCAGGGCTATTTTGGCTGGGTAGAAAGTTCTCTTGTCATTCATGTGGGGTTTCCCATTCTAATTCAGGTGTCTACATTGTGCCCCGCTGCATGATACAGACAGGGCTCAAATAACAGGAAGGGAGTAATAAAGCCAAGCCTGTTCTCAGCTTTTATTCTTTCTCTTCGACAGCGGTGCATGTGCAGGCTCCATGTGTCAGTGGATTAGGATGGGGAGATCTGTTGTCATGGGGCTGGATGACAGAGACACCTCTCTTACATAACCCTGTGTAACATATGTCGATAAGACCATCTGATGCTTATTTCAGGAGATTGACTGTGTGTTGTCTCATCCTTATGTAAGATGTGGAGGTTTTTCTTGTTTAAAAACAGATGAATGATAAAAGACCTGGAAAGCTTTTGTTTAATGTTTTTCTAGCATAGCATAATGGCCTCCCACCAGATTGTTTGAGTTAGGCCATGCTGGTTAGTTGCATAAATAGCTGTTATCCCCAGGTAAGCAAGGGCTGAGTAGCCTAACATGTTTTCATAAGGGAAAGAAAAGGCAAATTGACAAGTAAACAAAAAAGACTATAAAGAACATGGAATATGAATATCTACAGATGAGCAGTGTTCATAAATTCTGTAAAATAACAAGGTTTTACCAAGCTAAGAGAGAAGATGATGAAAACTTTATATTACAAAATAGTCAATATTTGCCTGCAACTAGTTGGTTTTTTTTTTAAAGAAGGTCCCTATCGTGTTCTTATCTGCCATGTGACCTTAATCTTTTACGTAACTGTGATTTCTTAAGAGTGCTTATTGATTTACTGTAAAGATTGTTGTTAGTTTTTTTGAATATTCTCTTCATTAATAACCTTGGGAGCACAAAGAAGATTACAAAGAAGGGAAAGGTGCAAATCATGCTAAATGAAGAACTATAAATAACAGTGAAAAAAACCATAGAATTTGAGCAGTAAAAAAAAATAAAAGAAAAAAAGAAAAAGAAGTGAGATTAATCTTACTAAGAGGCCACTCAAATAGTGGGAAATTACATAAATCTGAAAGTCAGTTTGCGAGCTATATTGAAACAGGTTTTTCTAAGCTGGCCTAACAATGTTGTAAATGTCTTTTTTCAATATCTGATTATAGTGATGTAGGTGATGATTAAAATTGCTGGCTGTTTTGACTTCTTTAGATATCCTGATTCCTGATCATATCATCCTTTTTTTATTTCCTCTTGTGAAGTATTGTGCTGATAGGATAAGCTATTTGTATTGTTTTAATAATGAGAGTCATAATAACTGCATCAGAGCTAACTCTGCATAGAACTCAAGGGCTTGTAAATATGCCCTTGTCCTGAAGATGTTTCACAGTGTATTAAAGAAGGTGAGAGAATGCCATGAATGTTATAACTATCCTGTTTTGGTTTACCACAATCTCTGGTTCTGTTAAAAGTTTTTGATAAATGGGGGCTAAAAAGCCTATGTGTGCCATGTTTCAGTTTCATAGGGAAGGTTGCATAAAGCACCTGAAAAGAGGGGCTTAGAATGGAAACTGTCAAACAAATTACCCAGGCATGACTGTTGATGCTGCTGCTGTAATAGCTTCACAATTTTCTGTATTTCCAGGTTCAGTTGCTGGTGTCTAATCAAGACGTTGATAACTACAAGCAAATCAAGGCTGATCTTGATCAACTACGTCTGACTGTAGAAAAATCGGAATTGTGGGTTGAGAAGAGCAGCAATTATGAGAGTGGAGAGGTGGGCGACAGTCAAACCAAAGGGGGAGAAGAGCCAATAGAGGTGGGTTTAAAGCCTTTGCTGCCAGAATTGTTTCAATATTGATAGGGAGTTTAATGAACAGCTGCACATTTGTGGTCTGGTTAATCAAGGCAGCAAAGCGAGAATGTACAGCATTCTGTCTGAGCTTCAGGATTGCAGGAGGTAAAACTTCTTTTATCAATGTGTTTAGTGTTCTCTTTCTGTTTGCTTTCAGTAACTGTGTTCTTATGTCACAGACCTGCCTTGTGAGCAAGCCCCAGTGTACGGCATCACTCTGGTCAAGGAAGTAATCTAGGGGTCATATGTGGGCAGTTGTGTTGACTTGCTGGAAGAAAGAAGGAGTAGCCAGAATCTGTTCCTGCAACTAGGGGAGAGGAGCACCATCAAACCCATTTTTTCAAACTTCACAAGTAATTCCACTTTCCAGCAAACATAAGACTGACCTCCAGAATATTGAGATTTTGTAGGCGAACTAACACATTTTTTTGAACCTTGTCATCCCCCACTCTCGGGGTATATTCTGCTTTGAGAAACTTTAGAACTTGAATCTGGAACTATGAACATATGATTTTTTTAAATTGAATTTTTTTAAAAATTTTGTTTTCAGTGAAAACTGACATCCTTGTGTAGTCACCCACCTCCAGTATGAGTCTTTAGGAAAATTTTAAATGTTGCAAGAGTTGCTATAGTTGAGGTTTCTGGCATAACCGTAGACAGAGCAGGCTTTCCCACTTTTCCATTTTTATCAGAGGAAATGGGGAGAGATGAACAACTATGATTTCTGACACAGCACTTTCTTTATCCTCTTCCATGATAGAGCCTTCCTTGGTGGCAAGAAAATGGGTGGGGAAGCTTGGCAAGAAGCCAGATGGAGATTATACAGCTTTGTGAAGCCAATGCATTGAGGAAAAGTAGAAGCCATTGAGAAGAGACAGGATGTTTGCAGATATCTATGACATACGTACGCTTGGCCTTTCAGATGGGAAAGCAGATTTTAGGTGGCTTCATATGGGGGAAAATCCAGCACTTAAAGGGAGAAACCTAATTTCTTGGGACAGTGTAGGTCCTACTCTTTCTTTGATATAACTTATCTGAATATAGTGGTGTCAGAACCGGGGAGGAATCTGGACTTTATGAGCTTAAGTATGTAGAGTTTCCTACTTTCTTTCCTCAGGCATAGCTCTAGTAGGAAAGAAAATATTCCTTTATGTATTTAGTGAATGGAAAAGGTAATGGGGAAACTGGATACAGAATAGCAGAAGAATATCTACAAGGTTTTTTTAGCTATAATATGTTTTAGAAGTGTAATAAGATCATTTTTATTCCTACAGATAACCCTGATAGCAAAGAGACTCCAGAAAGAGGGGACAAAACAATGTGCTTTAAACAGAAGCATCTCTAAATGGGATATTTTCTTTTTTTTTCTTCCCTCATGAGGCATCCATGGGTCTGTATGGATTAGCAGTGCTTCAGTAGATGCACAGTATTATCTCTGGCAGATCTGAGAGACTATTGTATCAGAACAGTAATATGTAATCTGCACAACAGGTTAGACCATCTGGTGGTGATTCCATGAGAGCTGCGCCAGGTTACAATAGCTCAGAACCTTGTCCATTATTTTTCCACCTGTTAAATTATTCTTTAACACTCAGGAAATGTTTTAACCTGGCAAAACTACTTTAGATAGTGAACACTCTCTTTGAGATATGAAGTCAGACGCAAGAGGTGACGTGCTGGTCATAGTCTACAATGTGTGAAGCAGGTGGCTAGCTTTGAGCAGATAAACATCCCTGTGAGATCCCATGCTTTCTTGGAATGGATGCTGGGTATTCAGTACTGAGCTGGACCAGCCTCTAGGTCTTTAGGGAATAGGCTTCATTTGCCTGTGCTTATTTTTTCCCAAACAACATCAAAGCATGCACAAGGGCTTAAGTTACATTCCAGAACAGTCTTACGTTAAGCTCAAGTTTCTGTCCATATAGAAACACATTGCAAGATTGGCATAAGAGTTTAAAAAAACTACTTATATTTTTTTGCCCTTAGGCTTCTGAGTCTTTGGGGGCAATTGTTTCCACCTTTCTTTCATAACTTGGAGGGGGCTAGAGACTTACTTTTTGTTTGGTAGTCACATGGCTCCAGAAATGGGATTTGTAGAAAAAAGGCCCTGTTCTTCTAAATAAAGTATCCAGAGTTCTCCACAGGAAGAACAATGAATCTTACATCCATGCAGGATCACCTTGATAGGAACTGGAGATCAGAATTATAGGGAAGAATGCTTGGAGTTAGGTCAGACATAAATTAGACACCATATAGGATTAGGAAGAAATGCTGAAATTGATCTCGCATAATTGAGTCTTGCTTAAGAAGGGAAAAGCAGGTAAAGCCTTTACTTGGTTATCTCTAGAAAGGGTGTTATGAGTCTGTATAGACAGCATGGACTATGGGAAGTGTGGTCTTTCTTGTCCTGTCGCTGGAGGATGCATTGGTGATGTAGTGCTAGAAACACAGATCCGAGGAGGAGAAATAGTCTCAGTGAAAGGCCTCTCAGGTGAGGCTGGCTCACAGTGCAGTGCCATTTATAAAGCTTCTTATTTTCGCCATCTGCTGAGAAAGTTCAGCGAGGTTTCAAGTGGTACAAACTTTCAGCGCCCTTAAGCACCCGGTGTTCCCGTTGCTCTTCTCCTTTTCTGGTCTGTGGCAGTTTGCTTTGGTTCTGGGAATGTTTGAACAAATACGTCCTGAAACTTCAAATACAGGTTGAAACTGCAAACAGAAACTTCTGAGTGCTCCTTACTCTCCTAGTAAGTAAATCCAGCCTGTGGAGGGCACAGCTGTGCCACCATGACGTTGACTGGTGCCTTGCACGGTTGTCCTGCTGAGATGGGTGAGACTATTTCAGCAGCGAGGAACTGCTCAGGCTGAAACCTGGAGGCTGTCAAGAAAGGATCCTAGGTCTGATGCAGAGCGATGTCCTGCAGATGTTCTGGAGACAGGAAGTAGTCTTTGTCAGAAGATACCCTTTCCTAGAGGTGGGGAGAGATACTTGGATGAGAACTATTCTCAGTGCAAACTCTATGACTCCCTGTCCCCTATGGAGAAGCGTGACAGAGAATTGTCTATCAAGGAGCATAATGAGGCAAGATATGCACCTGAGTGTCTCTGGTATCCCAGTGGTGTGATTATCTCTTGATAACTACTACCCTGGCATACTCTTATGGGTTCAATAAACAGGTTTTTATTTTATTAAGAGAAAGGATAGATTCAGCAGTTTAATGCTGATCAGCACTTCCAGATAAGACTTATAGTTCACATGGATTATAAAACTACTTTGATTGAGGAAGAATGCGGATAAAAGTAACAGGTAAATTAATCTTGGTTAACTCACAGTCCCAGAACAGAGGAGGGTGGTTAATTATAGCAAAGAACCTGAAATATCTTCCAAAATATTGATTCAAACAGCTAGAGAGAAGGCAGCGTGCATACTAACAAACCTAGACAAATAAAAATCCACTGTTGTTGCATAGATCAACATGACCACACTGAACAGCCGTGCTGACACAGTTATAAACAGCTTCCATGGCCAAATAGTGCAGCTGTACTTGCCCCACTGGAAATTAAGACCAGATGGGATTTATAGAACTCCTAATCTTCACCGTCAGCTAAGAAAGTTCAGAGAGAGGTTTCAAGAGGTATAAACATTCAGATCGGTGTGCACGTGTGTGTTTTAGCATAATTCTCTTTCTAGAACAGTGGGAAGTTTGAGGACACAATGAAACTCAGAAGCATACCTGTTTTGTTCTTTTTTATACTATTATGCTGGTTTATATCCTTGTGTTTATACCGTGAGACGGTCTCAAGATGTGCTACAGTTAATAATTTCAGCATCCAACGTCCAATCTTTCAGTTTTTTGTGTTTCCTCATAAGGCAGGCTGACCACAGCTGGCAGCAGAAAAAAAAGAAATCACTGCTGGTATTCTAAGTGACAGTATTTGTGTAGGTGTTCTTCTGTGTTTTGACTGAGATGTGGATAGAAAGGTGTTGGCAGTCACTTGCTGACTTTATTTCTGAAGCCAAAGCCCAGAGCATATGGCATCCTGACTGGATGTTGCAGTTTAACATAAGGTTCTCATTTGTTTTTAAATCCTTTCCTGCATCATCCAGAGATAAGGACGGAAGTGTCCTCTTCATGGGAGGAACATCTGTAATTGCTACATGCTACTTGTTCTTGTACTCTGGAGAGCCCCACCCTACTTATTTCAACTACAGAGGTCATCTTAAGCTCTTTCTCTAGACGTTTTATGTTCACATACACAGACTTGGTAATCTTTCCAGCTGTATTAGAGATTTTTGGAACAAGTGGTAGCTATCGAAATACATTTATGGTCTCTCTTCTCATATTAGCTAAATTCCTTGGGATATCTAGTCTGTGATTTAGGGCTGTATTCTCTTTTAGCAAGATAAACCTGAAGATGTAAAGTAATTGCCCCAAATCATGCTGGAAATTTGAAACAAAGGAAGGTCTTGAATGTGAATCTTTTCATTCACTGGACCAGTGGATGAAGAATAAATGAGTCTTTTTTCTTTATTATCTGTGTTGTATCTGTTCCCTATGAGCTGCTGTTATACTCCTTCACTTGCTGTTATTAAATAGAATTAGTTCATGTTGAGGAAATTGCAATAGATCTCCACTTTTTGTGTGTTCTTTGTTACAGGAGTCAAATATTTTGAGTCCAATACAAGATGGGACCAAAAAACCCCAGATAGACAGCAATAAAAGCAATAACTACAATATTGTTAAAGAGGTTGGTACATCTGCTAAGAAACTTTCTTGACATACTTGTTTGATAAGTAGATTTAGTAATTATTTTGAAAGAATGAATTTTTGTTTGGTTTTGTGTGACATGACTGATTCTTTGCTTGCTTGCATGCTTATTTATTTGTTTATTTATTTGTAGATTTTGATTCGACTCAGCAAACTTTGTGTTCAGAATAAAAAATGTCGGAATCAACAGCAGCGATTGCTGAAAAACATGGGTGCCCACTTGGTAGTCTTGGACCTTCTGCAAATACCCTACGAAAAGGTTATTCTCATAATTTTAGTGGTAAAGAACGTGAACTCGGTAAAGGGAGAGGCCTCAAGGGGCCCAAGAATCAACGTGAACATTTTTTTTAACTGACTTCAGTCAACTGTGGTACAAACATGAAACGATGATGCCATTTTTCTACCTTAAGAATAATGGGTTTGGGCCTAAGTTTAAATATGGCTGCCTGCATAGAACAGTTTTTTTTAAGAACTGAATGTTTACTGCCGCAGGTACCTCGATGTCACTGCACTAAGATTCCATTCCTGAAATAGGCAAACCTTAGATCTGCAGTCACTGCCCAGTAAGGAGTATTGATTTAATGGAGCTCCTGGCAGGTTATCTAAATTCCAGTGTTGGGTACCGATGTGAGGGCTATCATGGATACAGAAAATGGACAAAAAGCTTTGAAGGATCAAATCTGAAATAATTTATTTGTTTCTGTAGTGGAAGCCTCTAACCTAGTTCTACTTGCAAGTTTTTCAGAAGATAATGTGATTTTGTACTAATTAAGTGGCATTGAGCATATAAATTAATGTTCTAGGTAGCCTTTTAAAGAGCACATCTTTCTAGATCTTATAGGAAGTATTGAGCGGAGATGAAATCTCTTCTGGGCTACATTTTCCTGAGTGTTACACACCGATGTTATGATACAGACACTGGGTTCAACTGTCTTCAGTAAAATAGTGCTTGTCCGTATAGATGGTTCATCAACTTACAGTTATAATACTATATGAGAGGAACATAAAATGGGCATGAAACTAGACATATATTTGTGTGGGAGTATGTGTGCGAACATATATATTCATGTAGGTGTACGCACATATGCACACATACATCTGTTTCTATGCGTAGCTATATAAAAACCAAAGCTTTTCAAAAGCTTAAAATCAATGCAGGTTCGAGAGGTTTTGTTGAAAATCATGCCACTTTTTTAAACTAGGAAATTATAACCATGCATGAGGAAATCTTGCTTTGAGTTTGTGGTCAAGTCGCTTCAGAGTAAGGTACAACCACCACTGGACTCTGAAGGAAACCAGATCAGTTGCTTTTGCAAGAGAGAGAATTCTTGCCCTATAAAGGCTCGGCAGAATTGGTTTGTTCCTGGCTAAATTCACGTTGTGCGGTTTTAACAAGCATGTTTAGGTATGCCCAGCTGATTTCGTTTTGTCTCTTCTTTCTGCAGAGCGATGAAAAGATGAATGAAGTTATGAATCTAGCCCACACTTTTCTTCAGAATTTCTGTCGAGGAAATCCTCAGAATCAAGTTCTCCTCCACAAAAATCTCAACTTGTTCTTAACTCCAGGGGTAAGTACTCAATTTTAAGGAGAATATTATAACTGGAAGTAAATTTGGACTTGCTGAAAAATGACAGTGCTAAATAAATAATTCCATTGAATTATGCCCTTTCTCTGTCTTTGTATTTTCTCCCTTATCATTGCTCTTTATGTCATTATTTTTAATGTTGCCATTTTAAAAGCGGAAAACGATTTTACCTGTGGGGTTTACTGGAAGTGTCTATGAACGTGTGTCACATCATCACATCATGTTTAGCTTGACTGATCTTATTAATCGTAACTCACTCACAGATGGACTATAAGTCGAGGCAGAAGATGCTGTGGCTGTGCTGTCGTGAAGCTTGTGTGACAGCAGAATCAGACCCATACATTTTTGTTGATGATGCTTCCATTTGTTTCAATGAATCTAAAATTTGTTCCTTTATTAAATCATTATCTTTACAGTAAACCTCTTTGTCATGGTCCATTTGTGCAGGTACATATGTACGTGAGTTTACGGATATAGTAATGTAGAATGACACCTGGCTCAGTGGCAGATCTACTGAGCAAAACATGTTTTTATTAGAAAAAGTGAGAGTGTTAGGATTGTAGACCTCTGGCCTCTGTACATTAGGAAGCATTTGTTCTGTTATTTTTTTATTTATGCTATTTTTGTGTGAAATTAGTGAAAAGCACTGAGCTGACCATAGTGGGAACTAGCACCCAGACTTCATTCTACCCAACACCAACACTTAACTGAAGTGTCAAGTACAGAGCCTGCTTGCACTTGCATTTCTGTTCTTTTGAAGTTGATCTTCTGATCATCCTACATCTTTTATTCACATTGCGGAGCAAACTTGATGTGGATTCCTTTCAGAGGACACTAAACAGAAAGGTATACTCTAGGAGCACACCCTGACCCTCATGGGACTTTAGTCCAAGGGACCAAACTAGAGCAAGTTTGAAGCAGAAGCCCCAAGAATGCATGAAGTCTGGATGCTTGGTCCTCAGCAGCATCCCTTTCTTGCTACAGATCTGTTCCTCTTGTACCATGCTACTTGCCCATAGCAACACAGCCTTAGGGTCCCTCTGTAGTCAATGTGGAAAGTGATGTTCTCTCAGAGAGGGTGATCGGACTGCAGGTGCAGTGATTTGCCTGCTGGAAACGCCTGCCTCTGCCGACCACAGAGGGGTCCAGAAGTAGCTGATCATCTTATTTGGTTGCCTCAATGCGAAGTTTGATGGTGAGCGGGATGAATGTGGTCTCAGTTGTCTTGTATACCACAGTTCCTACTAGAGTCTTCTAGCAGTGTTGTGTGTGTATGTGTGTGTCTTCACCTTCCATGTGGGCACAGATTTTGGTTATGTCCACTTCAGGACCAATTTTGTACTCACAGGAAAGTGTGGAGAAATTCCACCATAAATGAAAGCTAGGCCTTGCTTAATCACTGGGCTGGTGCATGTTGGATTTTTCCAGTTTCCCTTTACCCATGTCCCTTTCTGTAGTCTCGAGTCCTGTGAGTCTTTCAATTTCAAAAGAAATCTGCTCTTCTTATAAGGCTGTTTTGATTTTAATCTGTTTAGCTCCTGGAAGCTGAAACCATGCGGCACATCTTCACGAATAATTACCTTCTGTGTAATGAAATTAGTGAGAGAGTGGTGCAGCACTTTGTACACTGCATTGAGACCCATGGCCGTCATGTGGAATACCTGCGTTTCTTGCAGACCATTGTGAAAGCAGATGGCAAATATGTGAAAAAATGCCAGGACATGGTAATGACAGAGGTAAGTGAAGGGTTCATATGTTAATCACTCCCGTGATGTCTTTCTAACACACTAGTATCTTGAGGTTGCTATTTCTGCTCTTGATACCAATAGGATATAATGGTATCATTGCTTTAGAATTTTAAACGGTCTCACAAATAATGAATATTTTAGCACACTTTTGGGGAGTTTAATCTAATTTTGTAAGGCCATCTGTATAACTACTAGAAAGAAAATGTGAGTGTTAGCATGGTGATACAGAGATGTCTATTTGTAGATGATGTAGCATGGAAATCTCAGAGTTATATAAACCTTCATTTTCCTGTACTGTAATTTAGGATCCCATTTGCGCACCAAACTTGACATATTGTGGCATGGTTTCACCGTATAAGTGGCTCTTACCTCTGTGGATTTGTCTAAATAGTGTTGTAGACCATTTTTTTAGCATGTAACCATGGTACAACTCTAGGTACTATTTTCTGCTTCTGTTTCTTTTGTTCCAGAGCATTTCTGTGAGAGTCAGTATGGCTACTCTAGTTTTAACTTCCTGAATTCGGAATCTGACCCAGTAAATTCTGCAGAGTGGTTTGTGGACAAATCTTTATGCCAATGAAGTCACCGGGAAAATACCTAGTTGGCTTCTCTGCAATTAGGATTTGGTATATAGTGCGCATGACGAATGAAGCCTTCAGCTTGCAGACACTCATGCATTTAACTGTAGTTATGTTAACAGTTCAGTGAGATTAATAAGTGGGTAAAGTTGAATACAGTGAAAAGTCCAGGTAGGATCAGAGTCCAAGGAACATTTTTCTTTACTTTACAAAGTGATTTTTTTCTTTTTTTTTCTTTTTTTTTTTTGAAGAGACACCTTCACAAAGAAAACAGCTCTATTTGTGCTGTGAACAAAATTAAGCCCTGCTGATTTTTTTTTCCACAGCAGCAAAGAGAAAAAACTTCTGATTCAGAAAATAAAGCTTCAGCCTACATAGATCACCTTTAATGGAATCCACCTGAACCTTTTCAATTTTAGTGAAGTGTTTTAACATGCAATATCAATTACAAGCCCCTTTGTTTTACATAATTCAAACTGTTCTTGTGCCTTTGTGCTTTGAGATTTTTTCCCCTTCTACCACAGCTTCTTGTTGGTTTTTCGTTTCTCAGCAAACGAAATTTTTAGATTTTTCCCAATTTAAATGCATTTTGTTACTGACCTATAATAGCACAAAGATAAATTGTCATATTACATTTTCAAGCTGACTGCATGATGAAAATTGAAAGGAGCTCGGATGTGACATTTACATCGTGAGTCCTGCTAGAATTTGCTGGGGATAGGGAGCACCCTTATTTTGATGAAAGAGGGTAAGATGATGATCTGTTTTAAAGGAATGTAGGAAATTGCAGATAAGTAATTATGATTTCTTAGAAAAGGTTGCTAATAGTGAAAATTGAATGGCGCTTGAATGGCAATCCAGTATAAAGGGACCAATGTAGCCAAGTGGTTGGAACGTGCCATGGAGTCAGGACAGTTTCTCAGCAGACAACTGAGATGTACTTTGTGACCTTAAACAAGTGGTGTAACTTCTTCTGTGCCTCCAGATGGGGCATGTAAACAATTTACCACAAGACAAGACAGAGTAGGAGTGTACAGCATGCCTCAACTACTCCTGTGTTTTCTTTTACCCACGAGAAGTATATTGTAGCTTATTCCTGTTTACAGGGAGTCAGGGATAAACTGATCATATTTACATGTTTTAGAAAGTGCGTACAGATGAAGGAGCACCATTGCGAAAGCGTACTTTCATAAAATATGTTGAACATTCCCAATCTGGCTCATTCACTTGTTCTCATATCTTTGGTCTCCATGTCTGTAGAGTGCTAGTAATGATGTTTACCAACCTGAAAGGTTCCTTAGGGCACTTTTTCTCCTTACAAGCATGCTTTGAGGTTCCTGGAAGAACAGTGCCTATCAGTGCAAACATTATTACAAAAGGGAAAGCAGAATTTACTTTTGAACTAGATCAACGCAGCAGCACTATTATCTACAGTGTTCTGGAGTGATACATCACAGAACATCAACAGTTGCTCTCATACTGACCCACCTTCATTTTACTTCCATAGAGTTCTCAACTTGTTGAAAATATACTTTAGTGGAAGGAAATGCTTCTGGGTTGTGGTTTTCTTTTTTTGTTTTTTCTTCCCATCACTGAGCTCATGATGGCCGGTGAGAACTTTGGCCAACGCTAGATACTTCTCATATTTCTCTTCCTTTTCTGCTTTTAAAAGGACATAATTTTCTCTTCTTGGGTCAATGTTTGAATGCCCTTCACAAATCACATTTAAAAGCAGCTAACTTGGAAAAGGGGATCACATCTTCTTCTGTCCTTGCATTTACAATGATTACCTTGTCCCCCTTAGCTCTTCTTGTGCTGTTGCAACATTTTCTGCTTCTGTTTGTGGTTCCCCACAATCGGTATACAGCGAACATGCCATGTAGCATCATGTTTCACAAGTTCATTATCTCCTGGTATTTCTTCCTCATTCATCAGCAATAGGTGCATGAAAGGATGAGGGGTCAGTTTGACTTGATATGATAAAATATCAAGCAACACTGGTACAGATATCTAGGTCTGGATTTGACATAAGACTGTAGCTCTGAGGGAACCTGGAAGGAGTCATATTCCCTTTCCTCTGTGCAAAATATACACAAGTGGAAAATAACTATGGAAATGTGGTGAACAACTTAATAGAACATGACAGAGTGTGTGCCTTCGCAGAGGGCTTGGTGGGGATTTTTTAAATTATTTTATATCTGAAATATCCTATGAGCATAGTATTCCAAACATCTTTGTTAAAAAGTTAGGTAAATTTTCCAACATTTTGAATACTCATATTTTCCTATTTTCTTTTTTTTTTTTCTTTTTGCCTTTGAGTGCAATGAAATTAATGGTATCTGAGTCCCTGTACTGTCTCCATCCTCCTTCCCAAGCACTTCTGCCTTAAAAAACTTTTTTGTACTGTGCATTGTCCAGAAAATGTCTATTTTGAAAAGTCATGAGTAGGAACATTTTAGAAACCCAAAGATAAAGGAGAAATAGGAATTGCAGGAAAGACTGAATTCCCAATTCACTCCATCCAATTGTCAAAGTAAAAATAAGCAAGCAACAGGGAAAACACAATCAGAAAAGTTGTAAATTCAAAATTTGAAATGTTGAAAATGGAAAATGCAATGAAATGTTTCTTGACTTTTCATTCTGGGAGACTAATTTTCATTCCTGCTCTTATTGCTTTCTCATTTCTTATTTGTACCCTTGAATTCAGTAAGCTGGGATTTCATGTCACATATAGACTTGGATATGTCAAGTGCCTTATTCGCAAAATATGTATGTATATTGTGCCGCCAAAGTGTATTCTGTACTAGGAAGGGTTTACGGGAGCTTATTTTCACCCACGTTGAGACTGCATTATGCTTAAAAGGAAAGTGATAAAGACAGGACGAGTGTCCTATCCCAGTTTCACTCAAGCTCACAGAGCAGCACTGGCAGTATGTATATCCAGTGTATGGGGGGGGGTTCAAAACAGGGTTAAAGCAAAACTTTTCTGTGAGATATGCTGAGATGGGGCTGCCAGCATCCGCCTCCGCTCAGGATCCTCTTGAGATGAGCAATGCACTTGTAACAAAATCAAATATTTATCAGCAGTTTTATGTTTAATGGAAGTGCTGGCATGACACTGACAATGTCAAGACTCACCTGCCAAATTTGCATAGGTTGGGAAGAGTTGTCCTGTGTTTCTGATGCCGAGCAAGGGCACAGAAGAAGTTGGTTATGTTCTGGGTGAGCTACAAGCTTTTTGTGTGAAGTAGCATGGAAGATTTAAGCTCTCTGCACCTCAAGTCCCTATCTATAAAACAGGGATAATAATGCATCTTGGCCTCACAATAGGAGGTGAATTTAATTAATTAACTTCAAACAAACATTGAGATGGTCGGAATAAGAAGATGGCATACTGTCACAGGTAAACACAGAGCTACATAGAAATTAAACTTCAAATTCACCTTGCATTAGCTCACTCCTTCATGAGTTATTCCAGATTTGCACTTATGTAGGTAAGAGCAGAAGTTTGCCTTGGATATTCTTTTGACATTCGCAATTGGTAAGTCACATCAGAGTATTTTTTTTTTAATCTAGACAGTCTTTGCATACTTAAAGGTAGAACAAAAAAAGAAATTAAGAAAATTATAGAATCATTTAGGTTGGAAAAACCTTTAAGATCATTGAGTCCAAAAAGACTACAGTGCACGGTGCTTAAAACTTTCTGATATTTTTTTCAGCTGATAAACGGCGGTGAAGATGTGTTGATATTTTACAATGACAGAGCATCATTTCCAGTCCTACTCCAAATGATGTGTTCAGAGCGAGATCGAGCAGATGAGAGTGGACCCTTAGCGTATCACATCACTCTAGTGGAATTGCTAGCGGCTTGTACAGAAGGAAAGAATGTATATACAGAGATCAAGTGCAATTCACTCCTGCCGCTGGATGATATAGTAAGAGTAGTGACCCATGATGACTGCATACCTGAGGTAAGATTCACTGAATGAGGAAGCAGACTTACCATTTTTTTTAGAAACTCAGAAAATGTTTTGTTGTTTATAATAAACTGACAAGTTGAATATTTGCACAGAAACCAGGCTGGAAACAAGTGGTGTGTTTTAAGGTCAATAAGTGAGAAAGGATAGCCAGTATTTTCTTAAACAGGAAATTACTTGTCCCTTATGCCTCAATTGTCAGCTTTTTGGGGCAGATACCTTGTTTTATTTTCCTGGGTTTGTCCAGCCACTCTCAGAGTTTAATGCTCTGATAACTTCTGGCTGTAGCTGTGAAGAATCAGCTGAGTCGTTTGTCAAGCCAACATTTTGCCACTGCCTGAATTTGCTGGAAATGATGGGTAACATTCTGGCCATGCTGAAGTCAGGGGGAATTTCAGGCGCAGTCTTGCTTTATTAAACTCAATTGCAGTTCAGCAAATGTTTTTATTCACTGCATATGGAGGCCCAAATCTGCAGTCATGCTTCAGTAGGACTGTGATACCTCAGGCTGATCAGAAGAAGAATGCACCAAACCTGATGTGATCAAAAGAAATCTTTTCACAGTCTTTGCAAGGAGCCTGTTCTGGCCCTGTGTTTATCAGATTTCTACAGGCTATCTGGTGGAAAGATGTATCTTGTATCGAGGCAACTGGGACTTGCAGGAGTAAAGACTCCCTCTGTGCCATGAGACTCTACAGAAGGATCTGGACCAGCTGGATCGTTGGGCTGAGGCCAGTTGTATGAGGTTCCACAAGGCCAAGTGTTGGGTCCTGCGCTTGGGTCACAACAACCCCAGGCAGCGCTACAGGCTGGGGGAAAAGGATCTGGGGGTGTCGATTGACAGCCGGCTGAACATGAGCCAGCAGTGTGCCCAGGTGGCCAAAAAGGCCAACAGCATCCTGCCTTGTATCAGGAATAGTGTGGCCAGCAGGACTAGGGAAGTGATTGTGCCATGGTACTCGGTGCTGGTGAGGCCCCACCTCTAATCCTGTGTTCAGTTTTGGGCCCCTTGCTACAGGAAAGACATTGAGGTGCTGGAGAGAGTGCAGAGAAGGGCAACGAGGCTGGTGAGGGGCCTGGAGCACAAGTCTGATGAGGAGCAGCTGAGGGAACTGGGGCTGTTCAGCCTGGAGAAAAGGAGGCTGAGGAGAGACCTGATTGCTGTCTGCAACTACCTGGAAGGAGGTTGTAGCATGGAGGGTGTTGGTCTCTTCTCCCAAGTAAAAAGTGAGAGGACAAGAGGAAGTGACCTCAACTTGTGCCAGGGGAGGTTCAGATTGGATATTAGGAATCATTTCTTCACAGAAAGATTTGTCAGGCCTTGGAACAGGCTTCCCAGGGAAGTGGTGGAGTCACCATCCCTGGAGGTGTTTAAAAGGCATTTAGATGAGGTTCTTAGGGACATGGTTTAGTGCCAGACTTAAGTTAATGGTTGGTATCTTCCAACCAAATTATTCTATGATTCTATGAAAACATCCCCTTGTGATCAACTGATTCTTTTCTTAAAAAGAAAAATGTTTGCTTTGCTCTGAAGTGCCTCCTAACATTAATTTTAACAGAAGCTAATTTAAAAAAGCCCAAACAAATGTAACTTAAAAGTCTGAAATGAGTTTTCTCCAGACTGCGTGGAGAATATGCAACTATCTCGTCTCCTTGGACTACGACAAGAAATTTTCAGTATATCTATGTATATTTATATTTCATCTATACATTTCAGGCACTGGAGATCCATTTTGATGATGTGCACATGCAGACCTGTAATGCAGGAGAGGAGTGACACTGCAGTCCTCCTCTTTACTGTTGCTGCAGTCCCAGTGCTGCACAACCTGTCTCTTCCGTTTAGATCCGAGTTACACCCACCCCAAACACAGACGCTGCATTAGGATTGTGGGAATATAGGGTTTGCAGTCCCAGCTCTGCTAAAGACATTTTTTTTTAATATTTGGCAAGCCTGTTGCAAGGCATCAACCCTCAGCAGTCGACCAGCAAGTGCAGGGGTGTATCGCATTTTGACAGCTCCTGGCTTTGGAGCCCAGTCCCTTGTAGTCTTAATATCATTTAATTATCAAATTTATTATTGGTTTGTTTTAGGGAGGGGGGGTGTTGTAAGAGTAAGAATGTTTGTAAAACATTTCCATTTTTCTTCATGTGATCATTCAGTAAGTACATAATTGCATTTATTGCCATGCTTCTCCCTAAATCTATAGAACTGAACACATATGCATTGCTACTGTTATTAGACTTTGTTAAGTACTTGAAGATCATCTTTATTGTTCAGCATTTTGCAGATAGAAAATGTCACGTTAATGGTTTTTACTGTTCCACTTCATATTGTTTGTGTTTTTGCTGTTCCTGCAGGTGAAAATTGCCTATGTTAATTTTGTTAATCACTGTTATGTGGACACTGAAGTGGAAATGAAAGAAATCTATGCCAGTAACCATATTTGGAAGTTATTTGAGAACTTTCTTGTTGATATGGCAAGGGTAAGCTTCATGAGACATTAAATATCACAGTATAGTAACGGGTGGCAACTGAACTGACAATAACTTTTTCTGGTAAACTTCTTTCATTTTACTAACAATTTTTTTTCAAAGTTGACAGTAGAGTAGGTGTGAGGTTTTTAAACAAATGGTCATTTCTGTGTTATTTATCGCAATTTAGCCTGCTAATTACAAGCAGTTTTCTCTTTCTAAAAGCGCATCTTGGAACCCATGTTGCTTTCTCTTTTCTTCCAGAAAAACAAGTTGGGTGCATGTGCAGGGTTGAAAGTCTGTGTGCATCTTCTGGGAGCTTGTGTTACGTGTCATTATGGTGGTGACTGAAAAAAAACAACCCACATCTGTAATCTTCTTGCTTTATGCTGTTAGTATAGTGAGGATAGGCCTGGTTTTGTCTTTTTTTCTACTGTCACTACATTCTCATTGCTGATGCAAAAGGCAAGTGTAGAGCTGTGTTCTTTCAGAATACTAACTCGTATATAAACTATAGGCTGCAAGGTGATGGGGCACAGTTAGTGCCATAGGCATTAAATTCCTGTGGACCTTAGTGAGCTTCATGGTGTCATTACTTGTTGAATTAAGTTTCAAGTCAGAAGTTGAATTAAGCTTCCGCTCCCTGGTATTTTGGAGGCAGAAAGCAGAAATCTTATGAATTGCAGAAGGATAAAATACAGTAGTAGAGTCATGAGGGGAAGCTAGTATGACATGATTACAGCTTACATGACTTATCCTTTTCTAAGAGGTTAATGCTTCTTGTAAGAGCCTAATATCAATACTAACTAATGGAGTTGCCCTTTCTGCTCAAGAAGAAGAACCACAGTTTTTTGGTGGCTGGTGGACTGTATTTGACCCTTGATGCTGGACAGGATTTCGGAGATGTTATAGAGCATGTTGTCATAGTGCATCTCTATCTTTTCCCAGTCCACAGTCCATTGCATTTTATAATCCCTAAGTCCTCACTCCTTGCATTCTTCATTTTGTTGAAATAAAGTAAAAGAATCTCAGTTCAGTCCTGCAGCGGACATTTACCCCAAAGTAATAGTGTGCCACAAAATAATTTATTTGAAACCTATTGGGAAAAAATACCATGATTTATGGCCAAAAGAAGAATAACTGCAAAGACTTGTGCTGTATGATAGGCACTGGGACCCGTTCATTCCTCTGTGAAAAGAGAACTTATAAATGGTTGGGGTTTTTTGTTTTGGGTTTTTTTTTTCTTTTTTCTTTTTTTTTTTTTTCTGGAAACTGATTAAGACAGGGATGTTTGTCCTCTCTTTTTTTTGGTGGTAGTGATTTTCAGCAGTAATAAGACATCTACAAATGGTGTTTTCATGTTGTCTTGCCTCTCTGGTCGTGTTGTACAGTGAAAGCCCTTCCAGGCAAATCAAGCTCATTTGAAAATTATGATCAGAAACCTCCTTGGAGGGGGATTCTGATTTTGAACTTTTCTGGTTTTAACCCGAGAAGTATTTTCTTCAGTTTAATTCCCTTTCTGGTTTGCCCTTTCCTGATGTATCCTGGCCCTGACCCTCCAAACACAGACTACTACCCTCCCTAGCCCTTGAACATGAACAATTTTCTTTGCCCTTGGGCTAGAAGGAGACATGTAGAAAAAGGGCTCTGTCCACAGTTCCTTCATGAGCCTGGAGACAAACTGCGCTTTGACAAACGATGCAGAGTTCTGATGCTGGAGACCACGGAGCTTGTTTTCACATACCCTTCTTATAAGAGAAATTAGACTCCAGGTCTTCAGAGGTGAAGAGTGAGTGCGTTATTAATGCTGCATTTTGTGTGCGTGTGCTGTTGGCACCGAATGGCAAAATGCAGTTTTATTTTGCTCCCCTGCAAAGCTCGCAGGGCAGGTGCCTTATTAGTCCTTTTAATTTCCTGGTTAATGGCTAAAAGAACTAAGGAGCGTGTCAGCAGTGCTCTGGCCTGTCCTGCTCTTCAGCCAGGTCCCTGTGGGTAGCCACATCTTCCAGGTTATTGAGTGTATTTGTCCAGGTTTAGTTTTCCGGGGCCCAGGCAGAGTCCGTGTGTTATAAATACATCAGTGTTGTGTAGCTATCAGGACAGTTAGAATGCTGTCAGCCTCACGAAAGATGTTACAATAGCTTTCAAAGCATTTAGAAAAAGAGCCCTTTGATCCTCTGTGTTCCAGTGAGCTAAAAGGGATGCTTTGGCGTGGGGGGAGGGGAAATGCTTTTCTTTTAGCTGCTACAAATGCCTGTCACTGGGTGAGTTTGTGAGCTTTGAATATGAACTTCTTATTAGAGAGCACTAAGGTGGAAGATGGAGAGTGTTATCCTTAGGTTGGATTCTTTACCTTTTTTTTTTTAAAGAAAAAAAAAAAAGTAACCAATTTTTAAATCTGTTTCTCGATCCAGGAAGGAAATATTTAGTCCCCAGCTGTCATTCTCTTTCAACAAAGTGATACATTGCAAAGCAGGCACGAGGCAGATTCATCTATAAATGCAGTTTGCCAAAAGCACTCGCGCTTTCAAAGACACCCTGTTGCTACGGTTTCTGCCAACCTACTTTCTCCCGTGTATGACTTAGAGCATCGCGCTAAGCAAAGTGGGTGCTGCCGAAGGAAAGGCTTTCCTCTCCTGCGTGTGGCCCAGCCTGTAAGCCAGCAGCTGTACTCTGAGGAGGATTAAAGAAAGAGCCAGGATCTGACAGCTGTAAAGGCATCCTGGCTTTCTCCGCAGAATTTTTGAAGTATTATTCATGTGAGTTTTGGTCCCAGAGCCTCTTAGGGGGTTTTTAAATGCTCCTTTCTCAATCTTCATCTCCATTTCGTGCATTTCAGGTTTTTTCGTCCACAGGGAAACATTTTTCAGTCCCCAAAGGGCAGAGGGATAAGAACAAATGAGAGGATTTCCGAATTCCTTCTGCGCTGGGAATTTTTCAGACGAGTGTTGGAGCAGGGTGGCATCTCCACATGTGGCTCTGCTTTTTAGACAAGTGAAGGGGAAAGCTTAAAAGCATTTTGGAATTTAGTTTGGGCAACTTCTGAATTCACCGTCCTAGCGCTGCACAGCTCCCTTTCTTCCCATTGGGACCACGAGCGCTGAGCCTCAGAGCCACTGGTTCAAGCCAAAATTGGCATGCAGGTTAATTAAAAGCAGAAGAACTTCGAGAGGTTTTTGGTTCTATAAGCTTTTTATTTTTATTTTTTTTTAAGAAAAAAAATTGGATTATTAACCGGATCCTTGTTATCTCCATGAGGACTCAGAGTGATGGTGGTGGTGTCATACTTTTCCCAAACCTGAGAGGCTGAAGAGTTTGCTATTTCAGTTTTGTTGCTTCTCTGACCAAAATATTTCCTTTCCTGGGGTGATAAAAAATGCACTATGTGGGGGCATGACTTGTTTATCTGACACATTTGAGAAAAGCAGACAAGTAAAGCTCCTCAAGATGCCTCATTTCTGTAAGTCTTAAGTTATCTTTGGTTATCCCTCTGCCTACCATATGACAGTACTCTACTTAAAATGTTTTTTTGTTCTCATGAGCTGTATCTTCCCCTGAACATGGATGCTTTCGGATGTCATGTCAGTAACCTTCCTTAAAATGTTCCTGGTGAAACTGCTTTCTTGTAGTGTCCAAGTGTGACAGTGGCACCGTGCAATTAGGGAGCAGGTTTGTGCGGTGTGAGATTCAGGTGTTGTGGATTATCCTTCTGCTTCTGTCACCAACTTTTCTCTGCGACTTTAAGCAATGCACTCAACTTCTTCAAATTCTGTTTCCCACCCATAAAGTGATGTCATGCACCACAGAGCTTCGTGATTTTGTGTTAAATACTCATATAGTAACATGAAGGCAATAAACAAAATTAATTCTGTTCTCACACAGATTCCCTAGAATATTATAGTAGTCTGTGCCTTGCATAGGTGAAAGAGAGAACAGCTTTGCCTTTCATTTCTTGAAACATGACTAGAACTGCTTATTTAAAGGCTGTTGAAGAGGTAATATGAGTCTAGCCTGTACTTCTTATCAATGCTTATAAATATCTTGAGGGCAGGTGTCAAGAGGATGGGACCAGACTCTTTTCAGTGGTGCCGAACAATAGGATGAGGGGCAACAGGCACAGACTGAAGCAAAGGAGGTTTCATCTGAATATGAGGAGAAACTTCTTTACTCTGAGGGTGCCAGAGCACTGGAACAGGCTGCCCAGAGAGGTTGTGGAGTCGCCTTCTCTGGAGACATTCAAAACCCGCCTGGACATGATCCTGTGCAGCCTCCTCTAGGTGAACCTGCTTTAGCAGATAGGCTGGACTGGATGATCTTCAGAGGTCCCTTCCAACCCCAACCAATTTTTATGTGTCTAGTCTTGCCTTTCTCACCATCTGGCTCTCTGTAGGCTCCTTTTGAGTACTGTCCACACTGACATATGCAAAGTGAACATGACTCTGTATAGATGTTCATGAATTTTGAAAAGAAGTAAAGAAATAATGAAGGCTGTGATCTACCTCAGTAATTTTTTGCTTGCTTTAAGCATGACATCTTTACGCAGCAACAAACTTTTAGTGTTGTACCAAAGAGGGTCTTCAGGAATCTTTTGTACAGATCTTCCCACATCCTCCCACCATTTAATCATCCTTCTGTGCTCCAGAGTTGTCCCAGTACCATCCATTCTCTTATTTCATGGGTTTTAGTTTGTCTTTTGTATTTTCCCCATGTGGCTTTCCTAAGTAATACTGCCTTTTTAGTTCACAATCCTAAAGGCTGTTGGTATCGACTATGCTATTTAGTTTCTTTCCCTCTTTTTTAAACATTTTTCCTGCAAATAAGCTTTTCCTTTACCACCTATTTGTGGTGACTGACTGTAGTGAGAAGTCAAACATTACATGAAATCTTTCTAACCTAAGGTTGTTTATGTCTCGTCTGTCTCTAAAACCTCTTTCAGCAAGCCCCACAATGGGAGTAAAGGCCCATTTTCTTCTTGAATCTATCTAAATGTGTAAGTGGCGTGCAATGTGCTGATTTAGGGAGATGTTTTTTCATGGTGTGGAAAAGAATAGACAGCCAACCAGGAAGAGTTAGTTCAGAAGAGAAGGGTATTCAAAAGACAACATGGACCTCCCAGAAGAAAGATTAGCTATCACAAATGCAGCTTGAACTCCAAGATAGTTATCTCTGATAGATTTTGTATAAAAATCATTTGTCTTTGTATTAAGAAGAAATATTACATGTGTTGTAATAAATGCGAAATAGTAAAGCTTTCTTCTTTAAAAGAATGACATCTCATTGTCTCCTCATTCTTCCCTGTAGGTTTGTAACACAACCACAGATCGTAAACATGCAGACACATCTCTGGAGAAATATGTCACTGAGCCCGTAATGAACATTGTGAGTGGCTTCTTCAATTCACCATTTTCAGATAACAGTACCAGCCTCCAGGTAAGGAAAAGAGACACAGACAAATACATAATTCAGACCATTAATGAGGTACCTTCTGTTGCCCAGATAGGAATGCTGTATCTTTACATCCTCCTTTAATTTCTCTGTCCCCTCTCATGCCACTGGCTAGCAGCTTAATTCCTCTTTAAAACACTCTTAATTTTTGCCACTTACAGCTCTGAACCAGTAGACAGCTCAAAATGGTCAGATCTACTCCTGGCTCTTGTGAATTCATTGGAGAGGGTATCCTTGCAGAGTAACTGTCTGTCTTTGTATGAGAAAAATGCTGTCTCCTATGACAAAAGGGATGTATGCCTGCGAACTGGGAAGACTCCTCTGTCCTTCTGCTCTATACTGTGTTTGCTTGATATCAGTGGCAATTTGAGGAAAAAATGAGTGATTTCGCCTTTTTAGGGGTGCAGCATTGATTCCTGTTCCCTCCAGTCCTGAAGAGTAAGAAAACCCTTTGTATGTGGTTTGTGTTGTGTCAGACCCAAGGGCAGTTGTGAGGAGATTCTAAAGGGTAAAATTCCATGTTTATCTTTTTGTTTTCAGACACACCAACCTGTTTTTATTCAACTGCTGCAGTCTGCTTTTAGAATTTATAACTGTACCTGGCCAAATCCAACACAGAAAGCCTCAGTGGAGTCGTGTATCAAGACTTTGGCCGAAGTGGGTAGGTGTCAGGTTTTACTTTCATTATTGTTCTCTGTGTTTTATGATCAGACTTACTTGAGGTTGAACAGCTTTCAGTTTAACTCTACTGTCCTGAAATTGTGACAGTGGTGATTTCAGAAATCCCACTTTCTGAGGCTCAATTATTCCTCCTTTTATAATCTATTCAAATCTGTCTCATCAAATAGGTTGTTAGGTGAAACCTGTAGGTCAGGGGGATGTTTGCCAAGTGAATGATAGTTATGATATTAAAACACAACATAAGCTATGAGAAAACCTGGGCATTTCTAGTTGTGCTGGGCTACATTTTCACAAGATGTAAGCAGCGATGCATAGAAATTGTACATTGGAGAACACCAACCACTTTTTCCCCCGGTTCGTGGGAGATGCATTCGTTATTGTCAGCCACAGTCCTGGGCTTGTTCAGGTTTCGTCCTATCGGGGAGCTGGGGATGGAAACCACCGTTTTGCCATTCCGTAGCTTTTCCATTTACTCCTCACCATCAGGCCCGATCATTTACTGCTGCTACACAGTCAACCTTGTCAGGGGAATAATGCCTTGCACTGGCACTGAGACTGAATTTGGTCCTCAGGGCAGCTAATAAGTTACATGCGTTCAAATAAATTCAAATACCATGTTAAAGTGAAAGATTTAAAACTTTGTATCCTAAAATATAAAGTAGTCCTCACAAGTACGTAGCTAAGTTCATTCTTAAGTTAAATTTCTGTGAATATGATTTTAAAGTCTTCTCCCATGACAGAAAAAAGGATTATGCAATATAGTTTCTAAAAGTCAGTCATTCTGATGACTTGTAGAATAAGGTCCTGCTCGGTATGAGTGAAAATGAAGTAGAGACAGATACATAGAAACTGGCTAAATTCTGTTGTTGATGCAATGTTTAAAAAGTTTTAATAAATAATGATAAAACAATATGAGGGGGTCCCTGAACCAATTGCAGCATCTGTGGCATTGCAACAATCAAATCTAAATTTAGATGTTGGAGTAGCTTTACAGGAGTATAACTTAACATTTTAGCCAAAACATCTCATTAACTTTTTGTGTGAATAGAATAAGCAGTTACCTAAAAACTTAGCAACGTTCAATTGTTTTATTTGTTGTGCAAATTATTTAATTATGGGTCCATCTAGCAAGAGAACTTGGGAAGTTGAAGACATTTTATTTCCTTTATGCTACAGCTACTATAGTCTCAAATAAAGCTCTAGCCCTATAAATCCTTCTTTGTTTAACACTTAGGTCCCCGCTCTTCTCTGGCAGTTCTGGAAAGAGTCATCAGTAAATTACTTCCTTTGGGAGTCTGGGGGAAGGGGGAAGAAGTAGGGCGGGTGAGAGTATTTTTGACACTGAGCATGCCCTGTCTGTGCTTCTAGACAGCTCGGTGTCTTCATGTCGGTAGAGCTACACCTAAAATCACATTCTAGGTCAGAGAAGTCACTGCGTTATCTCACAGAATCACAGAACGTTAGGGTTTGGAAGGGACCTCGAAAGATCATCTAGTCCAATCCCCCTGCCAGAGCAGGAACACCCAGATGAGGTTACACAGAAAGGCGTCCAGGCGGGTTTTGAATTTCTCCAGAGAAGGAGACTCCACAGCCTCCCTGGGCAGCCTGTTCCAGTGCTCTGTCACCCTCACCGTGAAGAAGCTTCTTCTCATATTTAAATGGAACCTCCTGTGTTCCAGTTTATACTCATTGCCCCTTGTCCTATCATTGGTTGTCACTGAGCAGAGCCTGGCTCCATCCTCATGACGTTCACCCTTTATATGTTTATAAACATTAATGAGGTCACCCCTCAGTCTCCTCTTCTCCAAGCTAAAGAGACCCAGCTCCCTCAGCCTTTCCTCATAAGGGAGGTGCTCCACGCCCTCACCGAGATGAGGGTATTTGAAGACACTTGAGCGTAGTGCCGAGACAGCCAAGCTGAACTTGTCCCCACAGCAGCCTGACAGGGAAGTTTGGGTCACCTTAATGGGGCTGATAGATCCAGCTTCTTGGCCAGGTGCCCCAGCACGTGAAAGGGCTGGTGGTCTTTGGTAGGTAGCATTCTATGTGCTGCTTGTTCCTGGGGGAGCCAAGGGAAAAGCCCAAATGCAAGGCATGGCTAACGGCTTCTCTTTCGTTTCGTTCCTTTTTCTGTTTTATGGAGATGGTTTACAGATTTTTGATTTTTTTTTTCTTTATAATGAAGATGGTTTACAGTTGTTTTTCTGAAAGTATGCTATGCTCTTGTGCTGTTGCGTGCACAAACACAGGCACATCGCAAGAAGAGCCAGAGGCCACAACTACATTTGCAAAGAGCAAGTTTTATTTTAGTTACCTCTCTACTGGGGGATCTCCCAAAGTCGCACCTGAGCTCCCAGGCAGAGGTGACACAAGCGGGGACGCAGGTGCTGGTGAGTTCAGCCCTGGTAGAAGATCGCTGGGCCTGCTGAGCTCGCCTGGATTTCACGGCTTCAGGCAGGCGCAGCCTCCCGCTCTTTCTCACAACAAAGCAGGAATCTCAGACATAGCGATGAGTTGTCTAGAGTTTCTCACAGGCCTGTGTTATCTAACACGGAGGTTCTACTCATCAAGCATACAAGGTCAGTAAAACAGTTAGTGTGATGTATGTGCTTTTTCTACAGACAGCTGCAAGTCACTTGAGCGTATTTACATTTGACCAACCTCCTCGCCAATCTTCCAATATATTCCCATACAGCTGTCCTGTAAGTCCAACCTTCTTGCTGCTCTGGCATCCCACCCGTGGGACCACAGCCATGCCCTGGGCACTCTCAGAGGTGGCAGAGTGGAGCTGAGCTGCTGGCAAAGGGCATCACTCTGTGTCCTCCTCTGGGACCTCCCTTCAGCAGCAGCCGGGCAGGGAGGCTGAGCATCACCTGGGGGTGCCACAGGCATCGCAGCCTCCGAGCTGGCCCTTGAACGCACGGGTTAGCATGCACAGCACTGGTTTCCTTGTCCACGTCATAGTAACTGTTAAAGACTTCATAACTAACATTAAGCATGGTAAAATTTATTGTGTCGTGTTAGCAAATTGCCACACGTTTTTATTTGATGTTTTGTTTTGACAGTGCAGAAAGGGAGTGTAATGGAACAGGTGAGGGGGATTTCCCCGAAGACCAAGTTAGCCAGAGAAGAAGTGGAAGCAGAGTTTTTAACAAACACCCCAGTGCAAAAGTTTGGCCGGCTAGTGGAGAGTTTAACCAGTGGTGATACTCAGTATTTTTAGGCACGGTGTTGAACATGTCTTGACTGGACTAATTGATTAGGCCTGTTCTGCTCAGCTGACAGCTTTGGAAAATCTGCCCCAGCTGGGGGTACCAGAGGCTTTTAAAATCAAAGCTTTTTTGGATTACAGTGCATGCCCGGTGCCTTTCTTTATCAGGTGTTCCACTACACAAAATGGTGGTTCTCTTTGAGTAGGCAGAGGTTTCTTCCATAATACAAACAGGGCAGCGTTTTTGCCTCTTTTGCAGGCTGTGTATGTGGACCAGGTTTGGATTTTGGCTAGGCATCTGTGAGCACTCTTCTGCCTTTTTTTTTTTTATTTTTGACTTGAGAGTCTGACAGCTTTAATGTTAGGGCCTTCATGTTTCACAGCAGGGTTTAAAAAAAAACTCTAGAAAGATTTTGCCTGTATCAGAGAGACAGAGTATTGGGTAGATTTACAGCAGGGACCAAAGACTTTTGATGGAAAATAAATGTAGTATAGAGTTGAAAGAACAAACATGATTTTTTTTATGTGTCATAGCCCTAGATTTAGAAATGTATCTCAGGAGGGAGAAAGATCATACACAGATTTCCCAAGATATCAAAGTTCTGTATAATAATGCACTTGTAAAAGACCCATTTCAGAGCAAGTTTAAGCAACATACATTCTGCTCAGTGCTTACTAGTTTGTTGCTGGCAGGTGGATGTAAGTTTTGCCTCAAGAGCTTAAAATCATTACATCTGTCTTCTTACGAGCACTGTAAGACTGTGCATTATCTTCCAGGTCAACAAAAGGATATGTTGCAGAAGCTAATTTCTTATAACCCTGGTACTTCAGCTCCACTTGACCACTAGGGAAAAGCTTCATAAGCTTTTCAGGCTTCACTTGCTGCTTTGTCTCCAGGCAGTTGTCTGCCTCCAGTTCAACAAGAAGCAAAGAGGCTTGCTTCTCTTCTTCAGCAGACCCCGCTGTGGCTTCAAGAGATTTGTGCATCAGGTTTCTATTGCCCAGTAAACGTTTGGCTATCTGGTATGAACAGAAACACAAAATAATAGATGTATATTAATGTGTCTTGTTCATATGGATTTCTGAAGTAGATTATCGCAGTAACAAGAATTAACACATTATACATATATCACTTTTGCTTTTCCTACATCACATAGGACTGAGATTTTGCTTGAAAATATAGTCCAAAAAATGAATGATCAAAACAGCTTCAATCTCACTGGTAAAATAGCTATAAATGAAAAATGTTTAAAGGCCCCCTAATATTTGTGAAAACAGAGGAACTAAGATGTCTGACAGTTTAATTTATTTCAAATGAATTCATTATCAAAGGACTTTCAGTTCCTACGTTTTATAATCTTTGCAAGATTGAGACGTGCCAGTCTCAAAGTTTGCATTTTAAACCATGTACTGTCCCTCCATATGGTAAAATTGGAGAGTGTCACTTGTCCTCACAACTAAAAACCTGGATTGTATATCTTAAATTGTATTGGAGCAGGGTCTTTCTCCTAGGGCTAACCAGTCTTTCAGGACCCATGAAAAGAACTGTCTTTGCTTCTTAATTAAGTGGTGATTCTTATTTCTTCATCCCCGAACATCTGTTACAAGGGTGAATCTAGTTGTATTATATTCTTATCTCTGTAGTATCCATTAGCTTTCTCCCTTATGTTTTTACAATGTGCATCTTCCCTCTGGTACCGTGTTTGTATTCCAAGGATGTAGCATGTGTACGGCTGTGCTGTTACCACCAATAATGAAATAAGTGGAATTTCCCAGACGAATAAATAGTGGCAGATAGGAACCTGCGTTTTGTTAGACTATTTCTCTTGGCAGACCCTTTAAAAAAAATCTGTTGGCAAGCCAAATTACATTAGTCATTATCAGATTATACTTTAGGATGCTGTGCAGGAGAAGCAAAAGGAGAATCCTTGTTTCTATCCTACAAAATTGGACGCAAGTCCTGTAAGATCGCCATTTCGTAGGTTCAAAACTGGAAGAGGTACAGCAGAAGTACTACTGTGATGGTCAGGGGAAAGGAGAACTGTATCACAAGAAGAGACTGCAGGAGCCCCACGTGTTTTGCCTGGCAAAACAAAGGCCTGTGTTTTTGCTCTTTAGAAGTACTTTGGAAGATGAGTAGTCACCAAGAAGGGACATTTAAGCTAAAGGACAGTGCTGACATAAATTACACTAGCTTGTAAATAGCCTAAATAAATTTAGATTGTAAATCAGAGGTTTGAAACCAACTTTGGAAGGATGTCCTTGGTCAATGGGCCAAGAGAAAATGGAGGGGGGGAAGATGGCAGAAAAGCTTCATTTTAAATGGGGCTCAATACTTTTTTCAAAAGACGTTAAAGAACATGGGTTGTCTATAACAGAGAGCAATGGTCTGAAGAAGCAGCGAAGTCCTTTCAAGTTGAATATTTATTCCCCACTTTCAGATCACCACTACCCCTTTGAACAAAAAACTCTGCCTGTGGTGCTTCTTGACCATGCTTTTCTGTCCTCTAAAGCCCTTGCTTTTCTCCTGACAAACTACAAACATTTTATTGCTTCTTTGGAATTATTGTGCATATTTAAATGTCCATATAGATGAACTTTCCTATAACAATTTTTCCAGCCCTGAAAATACTTTATTTCACTTCCCATTTGAGTTTTAAAATCTTTTTTCCATTTTATAAAAAGCTAGACCTTCATTTTCGATTTTTAGTTCAAATAAAATAATTATCCCGTTGTTACTTTTTTGACAGCAAGAAGAATACATTTCAGATGAAGCACATATTTTATTCTATTTTAACTGTTTGTGTTTCCCTAATTGCAAGAAAAATTCAATGATGATCTTTTTACAGACTGATAAATATTTTAGCATAGATTTTCTGTTGTAAAAAAAACCATCCAAGTGAAGGGTACAAGATTGGCAGGCTTGTGTCTTGTCTACACAAAGCTTTTATTTCCCTTGAAAAGTCTTGCTGCTGCTAGCATTAGTGTCTCTCCATCCAAATGCATTTGTTAAGCAGTCAGTAAATGATTAAGGAGCTGGAGGGACTGATTTATGGAGCAAAATTAATTGAACTAAATATGCATTGCTCCATTAAGTGACAACTGGGAAGTGTGGGAGAACATGATATAGCTGTCTGCAACTACCAGAGGGGCATAAACAACAAGGAGAGTAAAGGCTTCACAGATAGGTACAGCTTGTGGCTTTTTCGTGACCCAGATGCCCGTCATGCTCCTCCTTAAGGCACTCGAAGGGGTGAAATGCCTGCCTGTCCCCTAGAAAACCCACACTGGGGATGGTTTAGGGTAGTGCAAAGTCTACTAAATAACTCTGAAGCCACAAAATACTGTTGAAATGCGGTGTTGTTTAACGTCTTTGTCGGTGACATGGACAGTGGGATGGAATGCACCCTCAGCAAATTTGCCCACAACACCAAGCTGTGTGGTGTGATCAGCGCTCTGGAGGGGAAGGGATGCCATCCAGAGGGACCCCCCATCCAGAGGGACCCTTGACAGGCTTGAAAGTTGGGCCTGTGCAAACCTCATGAAATTCAACAAGGCCAAGTGCAAGGTCCTGCACATGGGCCAGGGCAGTCCCAAGCACAAATACAGGCTGGGTAGAGAGTGGAGTGAGAGCAGCCCTGAAAAGAAGGACTTGGGGGTGTTGGTTGATGGGAAGCTCAACATGAGCCGGCTATGTGCACCTGCAGCCCAGAAAGCCACCGTATCCTGGGCTGCACCAAAAGGCACATGGCCAGCAGGTCAAGGGAGGTGATTCTCCCCCTCCACTCCACTCTAATGAGACCCCACCTGGAGTCCTGCATGCAGCTCTGGGGCCCCCAACATAAGAAGGACATGGACCTGTTGAAGCGAGTCCAGAGGAGGGCCATGAAGATGATCAGAGGGCTGGAACACCTCTCCTATGAAGACAGGCTGAGAGAGTCGGGCTTGTTCAGCCTGGAGAAGAAAAGGCTCCAGGGAGACCTTCTAGCAGCCTTCCAGTGCCTAAAGGGAACCTACAAGAAAGTTGGAGAGCGACTTTTTACAAGGGCCTGTAGTGATAGGATAAGGGGTAATGGCTTTAAACTGAAACAGGGTAGATTTAGATCAGATATAAGGAAGAAATTCTTCCCCATGAGGGTGTTGAGGCACTGGAACAGGCTGCCCAGAGAAGCTGTGGATGCCCCATCCCTGGAAGTGTTCAAAGCCAGGCTGGATGGGGCTTTGAGCAACCTGCTCTAGTGGAAGGTGTCCCTGCCCATGGCAGGCGGGTGGAACTGGATGATCTTTGAGGTCCCTTCCAATCCAAACCATTCTATGATTCTGTGATATACTACAAAAGCAAATTGAGTGAAATTTAAAATTAGGGAGCACACTGGGTGGGAATATCAAAGAGAATGGCAAGCTTCCTTATGGCAAGATAGATTACTCTGAAGAATGGGCTTCCAAGGAAAATTACAGGCAAGGGCTACTTCCTGGAAATCCTTAGTACTAAATTGATCCTAAGACTCCTGTGGGCAGTATAGTGAAAGGACAGTGCTTCAACAAGCATTCCTGAAAGAGGTCCTTTTACTTCCAATTTCTGTGCTTCTATGAAGACAACTACATGCAGGTAATTTAACAAAATAACATCTCAGCCCATTTCAGCTCTTCTGTTGGCAGTTGGACTATCCTCTTGGGACTTTGTTGGAGTCCGCCTCACTCACAGAGAGCAGCTCGATTTTTAGCTGCTTGATCCTTGACATCAATGTTGCCCTTTTCTTTTGAGTCCCCATCTCAGAGTACTTTTTCATAGCTTAAACAGTAAAGGGGAGACGAAAGCTGCGGATGCACTGGATACACACAGAACCATCCAGCACAGAGCAGAACGTTCTACTGTGACCCTGGCTGAATTTGCAGCTCCGTGTTGCTCACTGTTTCCACAAGTACCATTTGCTTCCTTGTCTTGACTCAGCTGCAGCTCTTGCTTACAGCATCATTGTGGGCAGCAGACTGAGAGTTAGTTGTGCAAAGGATTTCGCCACAAATGGCGTTTCCTCTGGCACTGGCAAAATGGTGGTGTGTATTCAGGGAGTGCAGGGTGCCCAAGGTAGGAGCTGGGCAGTATATAAGCCTGCGCTGTACCCTCCACTGCAAGGCAGAATTTACCTTTAGCTGAAGACACGTTGAAGTCCATCATGGTAAGAATCCTGCTGGATACCTATGGTTGCAGTTTACACACAGCCACGGAGCGTAATTTCTTCCCAAGTTCACTAGCCAGATGAAAGACAGAATTTTACCCCCTCCTGGCTCCTTTGTCTACCAACTCTAACCCTACTTTGCAAGTTTGAGTGCCGTCCAAAAGTATTTCTAAAGTGGAACAAAAATAAACATGCTTTTAAATATTTTATGTTCATACTTTAAGGGAGATTGACACAGTTTGAAGAGGGAAGCAGCCTACAACACCTAAATTTAAAATAAATATTTATGTTCACATTTGTTCATCAGCTTTCTAAAATGTAAAAATATGTTTCATGTTGTTTTAAATAATGAAATGTGAAACAAATGAAAGATAAACTTTCTACAAGCTGCAAAGAAATAAGAAGACAAAGGCTTTGTTTATAGCTTAGACTTCAACAGTGCCCTTTGACAACCAATACAAATCTTAATTACAAATGGAATTATACATATAAGAACTGTTCAAAACAAAGGAGTATTTTTTTTTCTCTCTCTGGTTTTCTTTGTGATAGCTTTAATTAGCTGCAACACTTTGAACAATCATAGTCCTTGACTGCTCCTCAGACACTGATGGAAGTTGTTAACTTCAAATGGCATCTATAGGACTGCAGAAGTCTGGGTTTTCCTCTGAACAACATGCTCCCCATTGCTAAATTTATTCCTGGATATATCAGGATTCTGCATACATCCTACTTAACTGAGAAGTGAGCATCGTCCGATAACATTCCAGTGATTGACATAAGGACACAATAAATTGGATTAATAGGCTGCAGCACCCTACCCACACTGGCAGAACTTTAATGGACTTCTGTAATAAAGTAAGCAGCAACAGGGCAAATGTGTTCTGAAAAATAACCCGGTCGAATAATATGGAAAAACAGTCATTAGAAATAATGGCCAGCCATACATGGTATTTTCCTTATGATAATGAGGAACCTTGCCTTCAAAACCAATAGAGAGTGGAAAGGAAAAGTCAATTGCCAATGTGGAAACTGATGGACATCTGCTACGGAGAATTTGTATACGGTTGTGGGGAAATGAGTCTTCCCATCTTGGACCTAAGCATTTTTTTTTTTAATTCCCTGTGGGAAACTGCTTAAAGTGCCTACCAGAAATGGAATATGAGCTCTCTCTTCCATCCCAGGGAAACAGGCTAATCGGCAGGTGGAGGCCCCTGGTCCTGCACCAGGAGACACCCTTGCAGTGGGAAGAGAGGAGGGTGCTCTGCACCTGCGGGAGTTGTCAAAGGGACGAGGACAGGCATGAACAGCACCCTTGGTGTAGTCTGTGAGATCGGGGATTGAGCAGTCACAGCTTAATTTAGGTTTATCATAAATGCTGCCATTACAATATAGTATTCGGGGTGAGGAGAAAGTTTCTGCCTGGGACGCGTGACTTGCTGTGCTTGGCAGTAACGTGAGCCTTCATCAGAGCTGTTTGCCTGGCTCTGCACGTACTCCTGTGGGGCTGGGGGCATCGGCTGTTTGGGAAAGAACGGCATCTCTTGACTTCACAAGTTCAGGACTTAAAGTTGTTTATGTTGTAAGAACTGGGTGGGAGGGGTGGAATACTTTTGATGTCTTCTGCTGCTGTGGAAAGTGTGCGTGTTAGTGCAGCATGGGGGGGAAATGCCTCAGAGAAACGTTGTGTAGAACTGTAAATATGGGCTGATGCCTTTTTAAAAATTCACCTTCTTTCAATAAGGAAAACTGAAAAATTAGTTATTATTCATCATTATTAAAAATGAACTAGAACTGCTGCTCCATTTTACTTCTAAGTTTTTATTAAACATAAACCGTGCTGTGGAAATCAAGTGAAATGATGCAGAATACAAAGCATAATCACTGGATTGCGACCTAATCTTTCAAATAGGGATATCAGTGGTAGTTTAGCAGTGGATGCCCTGCAAGAATTTTTGCAAGTTTTTCCCCAAGTTTTTTTTTTTTTTTCCCTCTGATATTCTCTCTTCAGTCACTTCCTACCCCTCAAGTCTAAAGAAAAAAAAAAAAAAAAAAAATTAAACAATTGGTTGTTTGGGGGGGGGAGGGGGTGAGTGTTTTTGTTTGGTTTTGTTTGGGTTGTGTTTTGTTGTTGGTTTTTTGTTTGTTTTGTTTTTGTTGTTGTTTTTAATCTATAGATTAAGCTATCGCTTGTTTATTCACTATTGGTTATATTGCAGCGGCATCCGGGAACCCTATGGTTCAACAACCCTGGCTATATAGGAAACCAAGGGGAGAGAGAAGACAGCCTTTTTCAAATTTAATTTGTATGCACTTGGTTTCTCAAGGTCTTTGCAAGAGAAATACTCAGAAAAGCCACAAATAGCACTTGGGATAAATTGGCCGAATGTGCATACATCCACTAGAAAGAATTTTTTAATTTACTTTTGAATAGCATAAAAACTAGCTGTTGAAACAATAATGCATGCTCTTTTTGTTACGCTTATTAATATCTCTGGATCTGTTTTTTTTTAAAGTTAGTAAAGAAAAAACCAGATGTTTGTACGTATGAAAATATATACTGGAAATGACCCTTATCTAATTTAAAGTGATACAGCATGCTTTCTTTAACTGTTATTATAGCTGATTTCTACCAGCTTAGATTTTGATCCTTATTTTAAAAACCTGTTGAAGTGAGATTCGTCCTGCCCCTTAACCTCAATAGAATCAGGATTTTGCATGCCGTGATCTTCCTAAGATTTTCAAGCTTTTGCCACTGTAAATTTCTTCTTTCTTCTTTCTTTTTAAGCAAAGAACCGTGGGATTGCAATTCCAGTGGATTTGGACAGCCAGGTCAACACCTTGTTCATGAAGAGTCACTCTAACATGGTGCAGAGGGCAGCCATGGGATGGAGAATGTCAGCCCGCAGTGGACCTCGTTTTAAAGAAGCTCTTGGTGGGCCTGCCTGGGATTACAGGAATATAATAGAAAAACTACAGGTACAAAAATAGCAAATGCCTTGGGCAGTACTTGTGGTAGTGCATTTATCTAATATGTGCCAGATGTGGAAAAAAACAGAGATTCATTGCATTTTTAGGGCTGGATTACAGCAACCCTGCACTTCTAAGTTTGGGGAATGGAAAGCTCAGCTCTTCTTTGCTGTCTGTTCACAGTGAAGCCAATGTGGGGGGCCTTTTCATCCATGATCTAAATTCAGCTCCTACAGAAGTCAGGAGAGAAGGGTAGGAAGTACGTTCTTTTCCCCAAAGTGGTCCACAGAGAAAGATCTCCTTTCTGTTTTGCCATGATCGCACATCCTGTTTTGGCTGCAGAGGAGATAACTGGGGTTTTAGAAGCCGTTATGTCAGATTTGTGTCACTGAAGAATACCTATGAGGTGGAGATCGCCTTGTGCGTGTAATGGTTAAATTATGTCAGGAGTTTATGAACTAAGAAAACAGCAGGACCCAGACAAATAGAGGAGCCTAAATACCACGGAAGCAACACCTCAGGTGATACACTGACACCACGTATGACAAGCAGTGTTTTTCCAGCACACCATTATCCTGACTCTTGCTGAGCATTTTGTGGGCATTGCTGCAGAGGAGAAATTTGAAGTAGAACAGCAAGGTAGAGGGTAATGGGCACCTTCCCCCTGCTTGAGGAGTGGCATGAAGAAAGGCATGAGCTTGCTTTACTGTTACCTGGGTTAACATGGGCTCTGGCTGTAGAAGTGGGTCAAGTAGCCCATCATGCAACAATGTTTTTCTAGTTTTCTTGGCCAGATGTAGTTATGAATGACATTCTTCTTCTTTTTCCCTAGGATGTAGTGTCCTCCTTGGAGCAGCAGTTCACTCCCATGATGCAAGCTGAATTCTCGGTGCTGGTTGATGTGCTGTACAGTCCAGAACTTCTTTTTCCCGAGGGGAGCGATGCCAGAATAAGATGCGGTGCTTTCATGTCCAAGTAAGTGGTGTAAGGAGAAGGTGTGTTTGCTGCTTTGGAAAAGATGGCAGGGACTTAAAATTTTTAACAGCACTTACCTCTGATTTTCAACAGTGACTTAAGCCTATAAGTGGCTTGAGTTCATACTGAAAGCTTAAACTGAGGCCTTTTGCTGCATGTTTTGTGTTTCTCAGCAGCTTAGGAGTCTGGAGAGGAGTACAAAGAGAGGTTGCTTGCCTAGAAATTGAATGTTAGTAGCTTGTTAAAGCTGTGACAGGCTCAACCTACTTCTCTTTTCTTAATGGTAAGTTTCTCCAAATCTACAGCAAAAACAGACTTTACATGGTAGAATTTTCAAGAATTCGTAGTGAGGCAGAGTGGGCTGCTCAGGGCTGGGTTTGTTTTTTTTTTTGTAAAGCAAATAAATCTTTTGGTTTTTATTTTAAAATGCCAACAGCTCTTTTAAGAATACATTTCACTCGCATCTCTACCTGAACTTGAATTATTAGGCGTTTTATTTGCAGTCTGTGCATTGGAATAGAGTCTTGCCGTTTTTTTGTTAGTCCCCAAGTGAGATGCCCTTACTGCCCTTGAGAAACTATAATTCAAACAGAGGTAACTTATGGGAAATGAACACATTTGGCAGATCTCCTGATTCCTTGGCTTTTTGCATATTCTGCAGAGGTAGTGTTATAACAATATATATGTTCGGAAAAAATTAAGTTAAATTTTGAGCTTTTCCCATCCCATCCTCTCTGTCCAAAGTCCTTTAAAAGTCAGCATCAAATCAAGTCGAGGGCTGCTGGACGTGGCCCATGCAATGCAATAAACAGTTTTCTGCTTTATTTAATTAACTTCCATGGCAAAGGACTGCTTTGCAGAGCTATGCAGAAATCCTGAGATAAAGATGTACTTCCTGAAAAATATTGTCAGTACCACAGGCCTGAGAGCTGCATTGGTTTGGACTCATGTCTCATGAAATTGGTGAAGATGACAGTGGGAGTGTCCTGCACGGTATCTCCACTGAGCCCAGGATGGCGTTAGCGGACTAATCCCTAGAGGTATTTAAAGGACATGTAGATGTGGCACTTAGGGACGTGGTTTAGAGGTGGACTTGGCAGTGTTAGGTTTATGTTTGGACTCGATGATCTTAAAGGTCTTTTCCAACCTAAATGATTCTATGATTGTAACTTAGCAGTGATCTAAATATCATCAGTTCTCTTGGGTTACAGAGCGGTGGTCTAGCTGATGCAGTGTCAGCCCTCCTGGCCCTGTTTTTGGTGACTGTGATTTAGGACTGTTAATGGTGCCGTCTTTCAGTGTAAATTGATGGCCATAGTGCCTTTGCTCTGTGCTGATCCTAGGCCATAATTTGCTGAACACCATAAGCCATTACTGATATTGAAGGAAAAAAAAACTGTCCAGGGCCTTCAGATTTCCTCCCCACTTCCATTTTCACAAATGTTTCTCCAGCAATGAGGTGAACCAGCACAAGGACCTGCTCTGCACAGAGATGGAAAGGCCTCTTCTGGTATTGGCTTAAGCTGAGTAAAACCCAAACTCCCATCGCAGTCGTAGTCAGAAATGTACCTTGTTTTCTGACTCGAAAAAGGTTTGTAAAGTTGTTGTGCAAATGTAAACAATGGTTATGTGTCATCCAAATGGCTGCACTTCTGAACACTTCCATGTAAGGTTTTTGGGGATTCTTTTTGGCTGGATGCCATTTGCTAATTATGTAATAAATATATTATAACCACCGTAAAAGTTGGAAGGTGTAAAGGTTGTAGCTTTTAAAGTTTGCAAGATTCATGGTGAACATTGGTTACCTTTAAGTAAAGGTTAAAGTAAGTTACCTTTAAATAAAGGAAGGATGAAATAGCAAGTTTGGATCTTAATCTGGAAGCACTCATAAAAAGTGGGTGTAGAATTCTGCCTTCTGTATGGGCAGTAAGATATGCAAATTGACACAAAAAACTCACAACACCTTGAAAGTCTCATTTCCTTTTTAATTATGATTTCTTTTGTCTAATTTTATTTCCTTGAGGAAAAAATACAGTGACAGGCAATTTTTGCATAAAGAAGTTGTATAATAGTGTGGCTTAGCAACAATGTGCAATGCTATTTAAGTTTTAATATTTTACTTTAAGGTTGATTAATCACACAAAGAAGCTAATGGAGAAAGAAGAAAAGCTCTGCATTAAAATTCTTCAGACATTACGAGAAATGCTTGACAAGAAAACTAACTTTGCGGAAGAGGTACTGCTACCTTTTTAGTATTAAATATAGAACTAATAGCATGGTATTAAAATGTTTGCTCTCGGACAGTAACAGAATCTGACATGATTTCAATTTTGCACATGTTTTAGAGATAATGTGGTGTCTTGGGAACAATGTGGTACAGCAGAAAGTGAAACTGGAACCAAAGAAACTATCTGCCTTACATAGATAGTTTTGTATCAGGGACTTGACAAGAGTCAAGGCAAGGAAGGTGATTTAGCAGTGGCGAGTATTACTATGTATGATTATTATATTTTGGATATCCTGTATTTCTGTAGACTAGTCGTCGTATGTCATATCTGATGTTATCCGTCATAAAATCCATTGGAAATATAGGAATTTTTAATTGCAAATATACAGTGTTTCCCTGCTGCCTGTGGTGCCAGACTTTTGTACTCCATACATGTAAATGTGTGATGAAAATACATAATGTTTAAGCAGAGCTGCCAGTTTTGGGGAGAAGTGGCATAGCCTGTACTCTGTAAGTGTCTAATTATTTCTTTCCTTATCTTTCTCCCCTTATTGCCCAGTTTTCTCTTGCAAAACCAAGTTTTTCAAATAGCTCTTTCATCTTGCCTACGCCTTTGGTTATTAGTAGCTGGATTCAGATTTACGTGTCAGCTGCCCCTTCTTTTTGAACCCGATCCCTGTGCCTTTTGTGTGGTTTCCTCTTAGCAATATTTCTGAGTATTCCCCAAATTCTTTCACTATTATTCACTCTTAAATATGAATCATAAAGCTATTATCTAATCTTTCAGTGCCGTCATTATCATTTGTTCACAGCTGACATGTTTAGTCAAGTATCTTCATGGGTTGCACTTTACCTTGAGAAAATACCGATTACAGCCCAGTGTTGCACTGTTTCACTGTCTTAGGCTTTTACACCAAAATATTTTCAGATGTCTAAGTAACAGCACTTATTCATGTTATTGTACTTGGCAAAATTATCCACCTTTCAGGTATACTAGCTATGAGATTCAAAGTTAACCCCAATCTAACCTTAAGAAAAACAAAGTCTGTGGTGGTTAAGATGCCTGTTTCTGGGTGTTCGAGATTTTACTTTTCTGTTGTATGATACGCTAAAGTACCAACACACCCTTTTTTCTCTTTTATGATAGATGAGCCATATATTGGAAATGGGAAATGTTCAGTGTCATTGTTTTGACTGTACATTGTTTGGATTCCAACATATGGACATGGGAATATATTGCCCAGGCTTCTAAGCAACCTGCTAGACAGGATAAAAAAATCTCAAGGCAGAACAGCGAAATGAGGACAAAGGCAGCAGAAGCAAAACATCAGCCTTGCTCTATGCAAAAACAACCAGTGTACAAAGAGAACACCAACCTCCTCTTCACCTCCTGCAAAGAATCTAGCTTGAAGTAAAATGTGGCTAGGCCTGGAGAGACAGAAGAGTTTTAACACCATAACAAGAGTTTCAGAGGTGAAGCAGATGATATTATTGTTAATTATTATTCATACTTATTCTAATAGTTTTTGGGGCCCATAATGCCACTGCATCATATGGAAAAACTAATTTGCTTTTGTATCTGCATACTATGATGAACTTTGCCAAACCTCTCCAAAATAATTTCATAGACCCACCAAAAGTTATCATCTCAGAACTACAGGGCGGGGAGCGGGAAAGCAGTGCTTTAATGTATGACTTGAAAAAAGCAAACAAAAAATTTGCCTGTTTTAATTGCTCTTTGCACCCTGTCGTGGATGCTGATAAAGCGAGACTGAGTGAAGACACCAGACGGAATGTTCTTCACTGGTGTGTAGGGGCTCTTCACCAACCAGGCCAGCCTCTCCTTCTCAGGGGTGGACATCAAAGAGGTGTACGCCCAGACCTCTCGCACAACCTCCACCGTCTCAGCAGGGCATGGTGGGCGGAAGATCTGTTCAGGAAACAGAATTTCTCCCTCATGCTTTTTCTTGAGTCCCATAGATTTTACACCGAGGAACGTAATGAATCAGTGCAATGAGTAAACAAGCTTGTATGGTTTGCAAGTGCTTCTCCACCTTGCAACTCTTATGAGTCATTGTTCATAGGATGGACTTCAGAATAGTAAAAATAGCACAATGAATAGCCTCTTGTGCATGTTTCCAACTTTTTTTTTAACTGTGATCTCACTGCCTACAAAGTTATTCAACGTTATGCAGATACTAAAAAAATTACAGTAAATATGTAATGGTAATATACTTGAGCAAAGCTACAGAGGGACACGTGACTTTTTGACAGAAAGCCTGAGTTTGTTAATCATCCACCATAACATATTTTGTATGACAAATTTGACAGAAATGGTAAACCTCCAGTTTCTGCAGAATTTTCCCACAGTGAATAACAAGGAAGAAATCTTGAAATAAAATTTCTTCCTCTCTCTTCCCTTTACCTCCCACCGTTGAGATCCAGGTCTGGGAACCTTGCCTTCTACTGTCTTTATCTTTCATTTGACCACTGGAAGGTAGCCTGTTTCATTGAAGGACCAAAAGGAAAAGATAGCTGTAGGTGCTTATTTCACTTTTTATGCCAATTCCTTCATCCATTGTCTCAACTCTGTTGTTGCACCTCCCCTTGGAACATGTGTTTCAGGGCTGCTTGTGCTCTCCTGGCTCCATCATCAGTTGCCCTTGCAGTCAGCCTTTGAGGCAGCGCTCACTTGTGTGTTGTTTTGCGTAGTGCTGCAGCATCTGATCGCTCTAAGAATCAAAGTTTAATTTCAGAAGTTTGATTTAAGGTAAATAAATTACACGTAAAACCTCTTGGTCATGGATTCCCTTTCAGAAGTAATTGTGGGTGATTATTACAATCTTACAGGAGTTCTACATTAAGTCTTAGTCCTGTTTGTATTGATTAGGTAACGAACTGAAATGAAACTTGATCTACAGCCCCTCTCTTAGAGAAAGCTCTTCCGAGAACAGTGTTACACCACTTGGGTAAAGCAGCATGTGGAGGAAGTCAGCATTGCCTCTGTTCAGACAGTTAATGTTATATAGATAAAAGCCTACTTTAGACTGTTTAAGAAGAGAAACAGAAGAGACAGAAAGGACTGCTTTTGGACTAGATCTGCACCATCAATGTTTATTCTTTTGTTGCTGGCCATTTTTATACCCATTTTACAAAACCAGAAGGATCTTAGTCTAGAATTTTTGATTTTTTTTTAGGCAAATCTTTTTTGTTCTTCGCCACAGTGCTTGATTTCAGTTTAATTTCTGTGTGAATGCTGCCTCTAGACCTACTTACATGCCTCAGTTTTAATCTGAGTAAGATTTCCTAAAGTACATAGATCACTGATGCAGGTTCACTTTGCAAATAACTGGAGCAGTTTAAAATCTTAGCATTGACTTGCTGCCCTTTTGAAAGTGACTGTCCCTACAAGGGAGCTGGTGGGCCAGGAGGGATGAGTCCTCCCAGCTGCTTCAAACAGAGTTCACAAGCTTGAATTAAACCCCCCATCTGTCAATTGGATGAAGTTGTTGAACTCTTGACTGAAGCGTGCTCATATAGCAACTTCTTAACCCACTCCAGCTGCTGGCATGTCAATGCCTTGGGCATGGACAACCTTCTGGTTTCCCAACTGTTCTTAAATGATGTCAGCATCTCTGGGGGAAAAAAATATTATCTCTGATAACATGTGTATATGACAAGTTTAGTTTAACATTATGGACTGATCAGAGTGTTAATGGATGATAGTGCATTGCAGAATACAGCAGATTCCAAGCCTGAATACCCTGCCAACTGGTAGTTCCTAAGGGAAACACTATTATAAACAGATTGAACCCTTCAGCAAGGGTTACTTGTGCTGCAAAAGACAGAGTTTATACTTTTTCATGCTTTAGGTGTTGAACTACAGTATAAATAATTGAAGACTGCATTTTTAAGTGTTGGTAGAACAAAGACTGTGTAAGCTGCTTAATTGTCAGAGACATGTAGTTGTGCTTTTTGCCTTTTCTTGGAAAAACTCATGAAAAGCCTTGTCTTGCTCTTATAGGTTTGCACTAGCTTCATGATTTAAAATCATAGCTTTGTAGCCCTTCGTTTTGCATCGTTAACATTTCTGCATTCTGCTTTACATATGAAATGTACGCTATCGTGTCCTCTTTGTTGGCAGCAACAGCACCAAATATACATCGGAAAAAAATAGTACAGCTTCGATGCAAATACAAATGTATTTTGTTCCTATAAGATGTAGTCCCTGATATGGTTGCTGCTGGCTCTTGGTCATTTTGTGCTGGAAGACCTGAGTTTTTCATGTGGAGCTGTTGACAAAACTGCAATGAGTTTGTCAAAAGCAATAGTCCCAGTTCATGAATGTCTTGATCTACCAGTTAAGCTGAATGCAGTGGGAGCTGCAGGTCTTTTTCAGCTGGGAAATATGGTCTCAATGGGTCTTAGAAGCCAGGAGATGCTGCTGAGAGCTACTACAGTGTCCCAGCATTGTAGCTCTTTGAATCAAAGGCATTCTCTACTTAAACTGCATTCTATTCTATAGCCTCATCTGTTTAAGATGATTTTACTTATTTGCATCTGCTAATTAGGCAGCATTCAGACAAATAGCATATGTAGGTAGGAATAAAAAGAGAAAAAAGATAATAATTCTGAATATGTGAGGCTTGCTGAATGTATTATACCTTAAAAGGATGCTTATTTTAAATGGGAGGAAGAACAGGATTCAAAATTCCCTTATTTGTGTTACTACTCACATTTTGGATTAGTGGCACTGCAGGCATTCTGAAGAATTACGTTTAATTTTTCACCATTTCTGCTGTCTGTTTAAATTGTGCTCATTTATAAAAATGCCTAAGCACTCGCCTGTTTTTTTCCTGTTGTCAACAGGCCATTCTCCTCCCTAAGCTCAGTGTGGCTGTAAGGTAATAGGGGGTTAGAAATACTATCGGAGAACATTTAAACTTAATGTTGTTTATATTGAATTTAAAAAAAAAATCACTTGAATGTTTCAGCTGGACATTTTTGCAGTTGCTTGCATTAAAAACTTTCTTCTTAGGAAAATAGCCACAGTCTGGGGGGGATTGAAGGTTCAGGGAGGAAGAATGTTTGGTTACCTCTAGCAGTGCCAGCCTGGTTGCTGGGACCAGCACGTGTGGCTGGTAAGGTCAGGAAGCCACTGTTGTGGCTTTGTCGTGACAGTTAAGTGATGAAGTACGGCAGAAAGTTCAAACACAACTGGGACAGACGCTGGTTTACGTGAAGGTGGTGGTCTGTTGCAGAACTGAAGCCTGTCCTAATTCATTGCAGTGGAGGATTCAAGCTTTGCTATTGCTGTGAATCCTCTGGGCCAGTAATTGCAGTGGCAGGAGCACCAGAGCTTTCAGATATGCAAGACTAAACACTAAATGTAGTCAGGCCCTTGAAGTGTGGTAATTCCTCATTATACCCATACGCTGACATTTTACAAGGCAAAGAAATAAAACCTACAGAGAAACAAACCAATGCAGTTTCACTTTTTCCCCCTCTAGGCTTCAAGCTGGAATAATTAAGCAGAGAGATAACACAAGGCATGTGATACTGCTGTGTATAATAGCTAGGTGTTGGCCATAGTGCTTAGTGCCATCAGTCACTATGGCACATTGTCATTGCTGCATGTTTCTGGTGCTTTCACATGTGGTACCAACTAGACTGTTCTGAAGTAGCATCCCTCATCTTTGTGGTATCCCTTGTCCTTCCTGCAGTGTGCATTCTTCTGGACTAAAGGATGCTGCTGTACCTGGACATTGTGCTAGGTTTCAAATCGCATACATTTATACAGAGATTTATTTTGTTGCTAGTGCAAAAACCTGTAAGTACATGGTATATGTAAAGCATGGTTTCTTTTTTAGGTAAGATTTTTTTCTGTGACTAACAGGCCGCAGAGATTTGATTCAGCTTTGGACTGTCATTTGCTTGTGTTCAGAAGCCTGTTCAAAGCCACTTTACTTGGGCCAGTTGTGAGGTGCTTATAGTGGTCTCTCTCAAGGATAGTTTCAGGCAGAGTGCAATGCTCTTGTTGACCTGCACAAGAACTTTAAACTGAAAGTCGTCTGTCAAGGACAGGTAGGAGGTAGCATTTTTCTGACCTCTCATGAAGTGTAACGTCCTGATCTAGTGGAAGGCAAGAGCACTTTAATCTGCTGTGGTGGGAGTGGAACACATGCCTAACTGCTTTGCAGGACTTGGTACATTCATGATTTTGCCCTCTCTTTTATATGGATAATTGTTAACTGTGACTGTGATCCAAATATGTTATCTCCAGAGACCAAAAGGTACTTTTAGCTCAGGTGATAGTTGACTGAGCAATGGTGTTCACTACTCATCAGTACTTATTCTTCTTTGTTTCAAAACCTTGGTGGTTTTTTGTTTGTTTGTTCTCCAAGTCACAAACAAAGCTAGTGCCAGGATGCCAAGGCTGAGAGAAACACATGGTTGTAAACACGTTTCTTCTGAAAGACTGTAGCCTCTCAGCAGCTCATATTTATCAAGTTTTAAGAATACGGTATGCTGTTATCCCGTTTTGTTTCAGAAATGTTAAGCCCCAAATCCTAAATAAGAAGTTGTTTTGGAACTTGTATCATCTGCCTTTCTCACATATATCATAATTCTTCTAAAGGAGCATCTGATACTGTAAAATACTGTAGATACTAATTCCAACAGTTTCAGCTGAAACAATAACAAACTGGAGTAGCTTGTTCCTTGTTCTCAACTTCAAATGACCAACTTCTGCTCTGGAATTTCCCCTTTACACAGTATATGTGATATATGGATGCTCCCTGTTTTCCCTTTCTTTTTTTCATATAAATTCCTTTCTATGGATCTGATCTTAAGAACAGAAAAAAGCAAATGAGCAAGAAGATCTTAAGTGCCTGCCAACTGCTTGGCATCCTTCCCTATTAATACTACTTTTCGTTAAAAACAAATGGAAAAGAGTGCAAGGGAAGAGAGCTGTTTAAATGAAACCTTCAGAACTATGAATATGATTCATCTCACCTTGCTCAGGTACAAGATTCATGGAACTGATCAGGATCCATTATGTGAACAACAGTTGGATTTTATTTTTGTTGTTTTGATTACAGGTGGGATGGAGTTCACTAAGGACTTCGGTTCACCTAGAAGTTAAATTCCATGCTTACTATGGCTATTGGAATCAAATTGTACATTATGAAGGCATCAGGATCAAGATTATCTTTCTCTCTGGTTTTATTTATATATTTTAAATCATGGATAAAGCAGGCGAGATCTTTAGGAATTAGTCAAAGGTTCTAGCCTATACTAGATTGGCAAGGGGCTAGGTAAATAACCAAAGGTATCTTGTAGGTTAATATGTAATATGAATCAGCAGTTTCATCATATGGTTCATGTCTCCAGGTGTGTAGAGTTTTGCATGAGGATATATTCATATGCAGAAGTGTATTTATTTTAGATTATTTATTCCTATTACTTTTTTTTCTTTTTTAATCAGCAGCGTATTATCTCCATGGTGGAGTCATATTAGAAGATAAATATTTGAATGTACATTTTGTGTCCTACCATATTGTTTTGTTTTTAATGGAGCAGTTGTTCTTGCTGAGAATATAGTGTCTGACATGCATCAATGCTCTCAGAGTTACTTGAGGAAAAACATAATTCCCACGGCCACCCTAATTTTAGTGATTGGTGCTTGTTTAAAACACCCAGCTGACATCCCAAGAGACCTGCGTCTGTGCTCATTTGCAAAGCAGGAGCAATTCACATAGGTGTAGGTTGAGGTGAGAAGGGGAGTTCAAGGGAACACGTGAGTGATGAGTACAGGGAGAGAAATAGATTGCAGGCATCCTAAAGTTTGGGATAGTTGCAGTTTTTCTTGGGAGTCAGGAGAATAAAACTGCATAAACCTTTTTCCTGACTGTGAGCCTGGAGGATGTTTCTCTCCACACCCCTCCTGCTCCCTTTTAAGTGTTAGCTGCCATACAGAAAGTCCACATTTCTGAGCAGTTTCTGTATCACTGCTGGGTAACGTTTATAATTTGTACTGGTGAGAGCAGAGGAGTGCTGCAGTATCACAGAGACCACTGTGTGGCAACTGTGGACTTTTCAGAAATGTTTTCTGTCTGTGGGAGCAGGTCAGCTGCTGCTGCTTCTGCACAGCCGAATTCCCACAGGAGTCAAATGTCTGCAGTCATGGAGGGGGCGAGAGAAAATGTCTCGTTTAGTTTTCAATTTCCTTGGAAGGGGAAAAGGGTTCTTTTGTTTTCTGGGTTTTTTTGTTGTTGTTGACTATCACAAATTTGCTGTCGCTTTATTTAATATGTTTGAGCAACAACCCTGTTTGTACTTTGCAGTTGCACCAGAGATGGCAGTGAGCAGAATTCAATGCATTGTATTAAGGCTGGCAAATGAATATTTATGATAGACCTAGGGAGCCAGTAATAAAAATGAAATCGGCATGATGCCACTAGATCCAAATCTTTGATCTCTGTTTTAAGAGAAAATACAATAAAGCAGGGGATGATGGACTCATTATAATGGAATGGTTAGTTATGGTTAGTTAGGGCAACGTGAATAGGTGGCATTACATAACTGCTCTAGTTCAAGATTTACGATTCAGGGAAGTGTTTCAAGAACTGAGTTTCTACAAAAAAACTTCAGTTTATGATGTTATTTGGTTTAGTCAGTCCGAACACAAAGAACTAAAGAGATATCTCTTTCAGATATCAGGATGGGCTATGCTTTTGCCTTACTAGGGGAAGCAAAAGCAGTAAGAACCAGCAAGGCCCTTATGCTCAACCTCTTTCTGTGCTTCTCCTCCTCATCTATCACCCTGTGAGCAGGCAGGGAGGGTTGAGCATTGCAGGAAGGTGGACATTAGATTCCATTCCCTGACCAGGCTGTCTTGCCAGACACCAAATGTGAGGGGGCACTGATCAGCAGAGAGGGGAAGGCTCCTGTTTTGGCACCACCCAGGACGGTGCAGGGGTCCCGACTGGAGATGTTTGCCTCAGGTGGAGCCACCTATCTCCATCAGGAGCAGGGAGAAACTGCTGCGATGTGCTGAGAACAGCTTTGGGGAAGCCTAATGAAGGAGTCAGTATTTGATAGGGATGGGGAGCAGGAGCAAGTGAGCTATTTTTCTTTTTAATGGTTGCAATTACTTGCTTAACACCCCTGCCACACTAAGCAAGACGTGGAGGAAGATTGATTCCAGGCCATAGATGAAAGCTGATCTTGAACTCTCTGTCTAGCCAGACATGAGGAGGAAATGGAAACTCACTGTTTTCTTATTTCTTTCACACTGATGTAATTTCTAATGGACTTCATCACTAATCACATCTGGCAAGGGATTATTCTGTAATGTGGTCCATCTCCCTCTTCTCCCCCTTTTCAAGAAAACGAAGGTATATGCTATATCGAACTTCAGAAAACAGCTATTAAGCACCCATCGTAACTGCTTCTGATAGAATCTTTTTTTTTTTTGTCTGATGAGGATTTTACCCAGCATGTTTGGCCTTGGAGGAGCGCCTGGATGGTATTGCCAGCTGGAATTGTCAGCGCTGCTTTGTCTTCTGTCCCAGGAAAACAGAAGCCTGGCAGGCATTCACTCTCGCTCTTATTTCATATCCCTGCTTAGTCAGAGTTGCCAACCCTAAGCACTGAAAACCCTGAGTCAGGCCACAAACAAATCACGAGATTAGGCTTGAAAATCATAAGATTTTTTTTAATTACAAGTAGTTTATTTGGGATTTCTTTGAGGCTTTAGAGTGTCTGTTCTTCCAATTTTATTCCACAAATCCCAGAGCTTGATATATGCTTTATTGAATTACATGTGTGTTTGTTTACTTAAATGAACGCCAGGTTCATGTATGGTTACCTGACCTCTGGAGTTTGTGGGGAAAAAGACCAGAATATTTAAATGATGTGTGTTGACCAGGCTGCTCAATGAGAACTCTTGTTCTGGAGTTGGTGATTGCCCTGAATATTATGAGTTTAATTATCTCAGTGTCACTTGGACCCCTAGGCTTTTTGCAGAGAGCGTTCTTGTCAGGCAGAGCCTGAAAGTCTTCTTTCAGTTTATGGCAATGAGCACTTTGTGCAGGTTGTGCCTTGTTTACCTTGCAACAGCTTTTCACGAGCAGTGTGTGGCACCTTGCCAGTGAGGTCCGATTAATCCATTTCCTTCCCACTGCAGTTTCACCGTCGCTCAGGTCTTGCTCGGAGCGCACACATGCAAAGTTTTTCTGCTGTAGAGAGTCACGAGCGTAACGTGCTGACACGGCGTGGATGTCAGCGAGAGGCTGTGCTGGCTCTGAGCTGACTGAGCTGCGAGACAAGGAAACGTGCTCTGGAGGTTTGCACTAGTCTTGGTAACTCCAGATACAGAGCTGTCGCTTGGGGTTGAGAAGAGGACCTTACCACTCTGGAAATTCCTCTTGGGAGAATTGTCCAAAACATTTTGTCCCCAAATACTGAGCAATTACACTAGCAATGTCTCCTTAAATTCCTTTTAACTGCAAGGTTTTTATACCCCCCGCCCCCTTAAGTTTTTTTTTACTTCTTTCCTCCATAGAACTTTATTTTTTGACTCCTTAGTTGTATATGGTAGCATTTGTGTCCCATTAGCCCTACATCCAGTAGGGCTGGATGCCAGTCTGTCTGTCTCAGCTGCAAAAGAAATGTAGATAACCTTGACTCTCAGGTCTTTCAGTATGAAGACTTCTTACTGACTCCAGGGGAACAACCACCTTTGCTTGAACCAGGTGTTTTCTCAGCCACAACCAACTAGAGGTTCTCAGCTCTAGAGTTCCCTCCAGGCCACTCTACTGGGTGGAGTTTAGCCCTTTAGGAAATTGAACTCTTCTAAATATACAAGTATTTTTGACTGCGGCTGACTAAAAATGAAAATTTAAACAAATGCTGGAAGTCCTGCACATTGTTGGGAAGTTCTTCCTCTTTCACTAGTCAGAGCAGTTTTTTTCTTCAAAGGGGTTAGAAATGTTGCTGGCAAATAAAATATACAGACTGAGCTCTCTTGAATTTGTGAAGAGACCCATATTAACTAGGTTTCTTTTGTGAGACTGAAGAAATAACAGTGGTAATTCAGTGCTGGCAATAAAGTGGGTGATGGTCAGTAAATTTACCCTGGATGGCACAGAGGATTGTTCTGGTTGTATGTCACAGTCTTTATTAAATTTGTCCTGGTTGTTGCTAGCATTCTGTTCGTGTAATCATTTTAATTCTGACAATAAAACTAACCATAAGGACACAGAAGTGCCTTTTGAAAAATGGAAGTTGAACAGTTTAAGCTGTTCTTTTTCTTCACATTTAAGTATTCTTACAGTGAATAACATCATGCATGGGAAAAACTCAGACTTTGTTATTGGAGTCTGGATTTTTGTTCTGGTGCTGTGTGTCTGGAAATATTTGCATGAGAAAAAAAAACCTCCTCAGCCAGAGCAACAAGTTTAAGAGATTACTTTGGGCTGTGGTGTGCTTAGTCAGAAATGAGTAATTTGTATTGCAGAAGTCTGGGCGAAGTGCTACCTATTTCTGCCTGTGTGTGCAAATCACCTGCTATGCCACACAGCCAAAGGAAAGGGAGTCAAATGAGAGCAGCACACAGAGTACGCGTGTTGAGCTGGGATTAGGAGATGGCAGATGAACTGGCTCCTTCTGGAGTCCTACCTGATGCTCTGCGAGGCTGGTTAGAAGGGTTTGCTCTCCGGACCATGGTCTGCAGACAGACGACTTAAATAAGGCTGTTTATCTAAACAGATTATTTCTATATCTATGATACTGAACTTAACTCGGTAGCAAATTCTAGCATACCAAGTAATCTAAATACAGGTCTTTTACTTCCTTTTCCAATTTCTTGAAAAAGGGAAGCCAACTAATTGATATATGCTTTAATTCACCACGTATTTAACCTTATTTTTTAACTCTAAACAATTTGAAACTGGAAGAAACAAGTCCCTTGAGTTTTAAAATCATCTCTATCTTTCCCATTTTTGCACAAACTTTTTTTTCCTGATTTTTAGCAAAAGACTTTGAGAACAAGAAAGGAAGTGTTGCTGGAATAATGTTTTATTTTGAACTAGCCAACAGTTTATGGCTTCTGTGTATTTTCAGTACTTTGATCACTATCTTGTCTGTTTTGCTGCTAAGCCTTACGTGGTGTGATTTTACTATTGCGCCAGCTGGGGCTCTGCCCCATGCAAGAACTGTGAGCTAATAAAATCAGAGCACAATTCTGAACTATTAATTTCCCGCTGCAGCTTTGCCAGCTGAAAAGTAGCTGCTTTCTTGCCCTGGACTACACCGTGCACATACATCTCCATCTTCCAGCAGGGGCCTCCAAAGCCACAGGAGGTGGCAAAGCGGTCACTGGGCAGCTGCAGCAGTGCACAAAGGGGCTCTTTCAGATATGTTCTTGCTAGAAAAGCACATGTGCAGCTCAAACAAGTTACAGTGCCCATCTCACTTGAGCAGGAGCCACCCTGGGGAAACTGCCTTATTTTTTCTCTGAAATTGGTGTACAGATATATTGCCCTAATGCTTGTTTCTGGCTTAATGAACACTGTGTTTGGGCCTTGGACTTGGTTCATTCTAGATTTTTCTGTTGTGAGAAGGGTTGCTGAAGGACAAAGGAAGGGAGCTGATCTCCCCTCTGACAGCTAGGTGAATAGGGCATCGCTTTTTGCCCTGAGTCTGCTGCCCAGTGATGTACCATTGCTATGGACATGTGTCAGTGTAGCAGAGTACTTTCAAGTATCACAAGCTAGCTCCCATTTTGGGCTTCTCTCCAGAGGACCAAATGACTCACCTTCAAAGAACGTCTCTCTGAAAGTGGAAGCAGGACTTTGCGTATGACAGTGCAGAACCTAGCAGTTGGCAGGGTGCCCATTTTCTCCTCCTTAAATCAAACTGTGTGCTCCTGGGCTTTGTGAATGAAAGATTTGTTGGAAAAAAATGTATGAAGTCTTAAAAAACACTGATTTAGTAAGCTTGGCTTTGGATTATCTACACAAATTATTGTCTGAAGTTGGCTTCTACTGAGGAAAAAACATGTTTTTTAAAATTTGCTTAAATGTTGTCATACATGAAAAAGGTCACTCCTGGAGTCAGACAAACTTCAGAAACTCTTCCTGCTGCATTGGACAACTTGACTTGCAATGCCTTTTCTCCTGAAGGAAGAATTCTGCGTCAAGATGCCTCCAAAAATCTGCAGTCTAAGAGGGTGAACCAAGAGAAGACAAAACAGAGACCTGTATGTAGTACCCGCCTCTGCAAACCTCCGTGTGGTATGCAAGCACTGATGCTTGCTGAGCATGGATGGGGTGGCTAGCAGCTTCCAAGCAGCACAAGTTGGGATGCGCATTAACTCCATACTCTTCCCAGCGCTCAGCTGTGATCTGTGGCTGTTCTGTTTAGCAATGCAGGCCTGGACATGGTGGACACTCGTAGGAACCCCCTTGCCTGAAGTGCATCTAGCTATTGTCTTTGACACAAGGAGAAGCATGTTTTATCCCCAACAGCTAATATATACCCATTTCTGAATAGTGCTTGCCTTGTTTGTGGAAAGCGAATCCAGGTGAGCGAGACCTGGTTGTCTTAAGTATGTGCTAAGCAGGAGAGGGCTGTTGTTACCCAGACCTCGCTGCACATGCTCAGCTGCTGCAGAGGAGTCCCGTGTCCAGCTCTGGAGCCCTCAGCACAGGAAAGACATGGACCTGTTGGAGAGGGGCCAGAGGAGGTCACAAAAATGATCAAAGGGCTGGAACAGCTCTGCTGTGAGGAAAGGCTGAGAGAGCTGGGGTTGTTCGGCCTGGAGAAGAGAAGGCTCCAGGGAGACCTTATTGTGGCCTTCCAGTACTTAAACGAGGTCTGTAAGAAAGATGGAAGATGGGGACAGGGCCTGTTATGACAGGACAAAAGGTAATGGTTTTAAACGAAAGGTGGGGAGATTCAGGCTAGACATGGGGAAGAAATTTTTCACAATGATGGTGGTGAAACACTGGCACGTTGCCCAGAGCGGTGGTAGATGCCCCATCCCTGGAGACATCCCAGGCCAGGCTGGACGGGGCTCTGAGCAACCTGATCTAGTTGAAGATGTCCCTGCTCAGTGCAGGGGGGTTGGACTAGCTGAGCTTTGAAGGTCCCTTCCATCCCGGACTGTTCTGTAAAAGCCGGGCGCGGCTGTGAGCAGGACGCGGAACGGGGCGCAGTCAGCCGGGCGGGCGCTGCCCGTGTCCCACGCCGCCCCAGCCGCGGCGGCGGGCCGGGAGGTGCCCGCGGTGCGTGCGGCTGCCCGCGTCCCGCCCGGGCAGCAAGCGCTGCACCCACCGCGCACTCCCGCTAGCCGGGGGCGGGGGGGCGGGAGGGGCTGAACACAAGGCGCAGCGTTTTTACCTTTAGAAGTCTCCACCTCTCCGCCTGCCGTAATCTCCTTTGCCTGCCGAGAGATTTAATGAACCGTTTTGACTGGTCGGAGGAACGGTCCCGTTTTCATTTGCTGCTGCCGCCGCCCCCCCGCCAAACTCCCCCCGAAAACATGTGACGGCGCATGTGAGGGGCGCTGCGGGGCCGGGCCGGAGCAGACGCCGGCTGCCGCCTCAGCCGCGGAGGGAGGGGGGGGCCGCCCCCCCGCCGCTGCCGGCAGCACCGGGCCGTTATGTAACGCCCGCAGTGTCTGGCAGCGCGCGCGCCGGCGGGGGCGCGTCACGTGTCCCGCGGTGCTGCCGGCCCTGAAATTCAATTAGATTGGCTTTGGAACGGGTCGTGAGCCTGCATGAGATAAGCTTTTTTTTTTTTTCTTTTTGCTTTTTTTTTTTTTTTTTTTTTTTTTTTTGCTGAGAGACACTAGAAAGCAAATGGGCTGATTAGCTTTTGCACATTGAATTGATAAATTGCGCCCGTGATTCCGGCGAGGATTTTTTTTTTTTTTTTTTTTGCGTGGCGCATATACATCTATCGTGCCACCAAAAAAAAAAAAAAAAACCAACAAAACCCACCAAAAAAAGCCTGAAATCAAGCATTATGTAACCTGGCTCGAACAGCAACAACAACAGCGGCGACAAAAGGAGACAAAACAACAATCTCTCTCTCTCCTCCTTCCCCTCTGCCCTCCCGCTGCCAAAAGCCCGCGGAGCGATGTCTTGTCGCTGCTTTGGCAGAGGGTTCTGGGCCTCGCCGGCTTTGCCGTTGCCCCCGAAATACGGTTTCGCAGGCAGCGGAGCTGACACTTCAGGTTTTGGGATGATTGACAGTCGTCAAGACGCTGGCGGTTCTGGCAGAGGATGCTGGTTTGCAGACAGGAAAGTTTGTGCGCGCAGGTGGCCTGTTAGGACTTTTCATAAATTACTTTATATGTGAGACTCTGTATGAAGCTGCAAATGCTCTTGCCATAAACCTTTTGCCGTTTATCCAGTTCTCTGCAAAAAAAGGTCCTATGACTGCGGGGGGAGGGAGAAAATAAGCAAGCAGCTGAGGGACAAATTGACATAACAGAGCTGAAAGACAGAGAAGCGATTCCCCCATGCCCACCCTGCAACATTCACCTCATCTTTTCTCCAAAGTAGGGTTTGAAATTTCAACATTCCTCCTCTGGTGGAAGCTAATGCTCATTGTCTTGCCCTTGAAAAGAATAATATTGCTGCCCAGGAGCTGTGAAGAAACCAAACCCTCTGAAATTTTAAGCTGTATTAAATCATCTCTGCTTTCTAAGGGCCAGAACCTACTGTTTACAAGCAGTCTGATTGCATGGCAGTCAAAACATTTTCTTCTTAAACATTTCCCCTGCCACCACTGTAGCAAGAAAATAGCCATTTATAAAGCTGTGCTTGCAACAAAATCCAATGTTGTTTGATAAGATCAGGTGTACCGGTTGTGCATTTGGGGAATATTCAGCAAATAATATCACTTTATATGATGCAGATTCTATTATCCTATATTTATTGTATTTCCAAAAGGAAGTTGTTGTTGGAGTGCATTTTTTTTATTAATAAGCATCACAAAATCTTATTTTTTTCTGCTGTTTAGAGGGTTTTTCCTCCTTTCTATTTCTCGTCCTGTGTTCTTTCACTTCATCTCTATATACGCAGTTAACATACCAATGTTTAAATATACATGCGATGTAGTTACATAACCCTGTCTTGCAAAGTGCTGAAAAATGATCCCTGGCTTTATCTCTTGACTGTTTTTTAAAAGTAACAGGTTTTGCGTATAATCTAGCGCTATCAAAAGACAGAAGGAGGCATGCTGCAGCTACATAAGGATGACTTTACACAAATCAAACCAAAAATAATACAAATTATACCCCAACAAATATCATATGCTACATTTCTGCTAGCCAGCAAGTCTTAAATCCAGAGTGTATAAATGTGTTTGCTAACGAGTGGATACTGAGTTGATTTAATGAGTTGGTGATGCAGTCGGTGACTGCTCATTATCACCAGAGAATTTAACTTGCTGCAGCAACTCAGAAAATAAATGAGTATAGCTCAGACTGGACTGTGCTGTGAGCGAATTGGGAACTTTTCCTCTGTGCAGCTTTAGCAGTCTTTGGTTTCTCCGGCTTTGTATTAGCCATTCTCAGCTGTATTTAGGATCCTTTTACCATCCATCGCTAATCCATCCAAGGAAGGGTAAGGAAGTGGTCCCAGACCCTGCCTCTCATGAGCAGAGACAGTGCCCGAACAGGTAAGCAGAATCAGAGGTCTTGAGAGCTGGGGTTTAACAACACGCTCCCTCTCAGAGTAAATGACCACTCTTCTAGCAAGCTGTGGAGAGAGAATATTAGGACCCCAGTTATCATCTAGCAGGCATTGCAGGAGATAAAGGAGCTCTAAAGGTGTGCAAGGTTCTAAATACAACTTGAGCGGGTCAGATCACGTACAAATGAGAGCAAGTCAGAAGTCCTGGTTAGCTCTGCCAGTGACTTGGTGTGGTGGTAGTGTGGCTGAATGAAAACATATTACTCAAACGTGTCACTTATGGAAAGAACATAGAGAAAATCTTTGCATTTTAGTAGTTTTGGTAAGGCTTCATTCCTTAGGTATCAATGTACCCTCAGAGCTGTGTGTTAATTACTGCACAAGCACAACACATAAATAATATCTATGGAATTTGTTTTATTTTGGAGTTGGTAGAAAACCAGTGTCCCTCTAGTTTAGTGTATAAATACAGTAGAAAAGGTTTGCGTGTTTGCACTTGAAACGTTCTTTATCGTTACAGTATACAATTAAGGAAAAAACTGATTTATTTTCTCCCTCCCTGGTGCGGAGTTTTAGAATGTGGTTCTGATTGCTTGTGTTTTGCTGCTATTGCACGATTTTTACACAGTGCTGGAACTCACAGATGTGTGTAATGAAACTTTAAAACTGTGTCGAGTTTTGGAAATGTTCACCTGTTCCAAAATAAAAAAAAAAGCCAGCCTACCGAGAATTTTAAAAATAGACCAAGTCCTCCAGGAATTCAATTACAGATGCCTGCCAGCTGCTTCCCCTGCCTGGGACCCACATTTCTAGTTTCTCTGTTCCTCTGGATGTTCCTTGCAGGGGAACAGCCCGTGTGACATGACTGATGAACAGACAGATTGGAGAGAGAGAGATGCTTGGGTATGGACTCCCCTGCCATCCCTCCATCCCACCTGCTGCTTGGGCTGTCCTTTCATAGTCACGATTTGAGCTGTGCGATTGTTGTACAATATGGATACCGACTGTGCGGCTACTGCTGGGACTAGCACTTTATTCTCAAGCTATGTGCAATGGCTTTTTGAAAAGCTTTTTATTTAGGCCCTGTAGCACTGCATCTTACAAAAAACATTATAAGAATCCCATCTTCTTGGATCTGTATTCTGGCTGAGTTCACAGGCACATATTACATCCCCCATTTGCTAAAACACTGAAGTGCAGACCCTGAGCAAAACGGCAGGCTTCATTTCCACTGAAAATGTATGCAGATTTTAATATATTTGCCCATAAATGCATATGCTGGATTCTCCCTTAATATGGACTCTGCCCTTAAGGAATTGTTGCCAAACTTGTGATGCGGGGTCAGGGCAGGGAGGGGGGAATAAATCTGCGCTTACTTATTAAATTGCATGTACTGTCTTTTGTTGTGTATCATCCTTTTTGGTCTGGTCGCAGATGATTCAGCTGTCCGGTTCCAGGAGAACATTTTCCAGCAGTGTTGTTTGGATGTAATCCTTTTTCTGGTATTGTCCTGTTTTACCCCCATAGGCTTTCTGAGCGTGTGTGCCCATCTGTGTGTGGCAGTGGCAGGAGCTTTCCATCCAGTCTAGCTGTCTGCAGGATCTCACTGGTTCTGTGCTGCCTCGCTCTCTTGGGTATCATTTTACTCTTTGATTGGGAAGAATATGGTTTGAGGGTTTGTGGCAGAAATTCATTTACTAATTCATAGGGGAGGAAAGTGGGGGAGGGGAGGGAAGGGAAATAATTCTTTGGTACAGAACAAGAATCCTCCAAGGACATAGTTACAGCATTTCTTGTTAAAGTACAACGTGTTTGTTTTCCAATCGTGTAGCAAATGCAGTGATTCTGTGGCTTAGGCTGTTGTGTACTTGACACACAGCTATGATGCTGTGGCAGATACAGCTGTTCTGAGCTGAGCAGTTCCCTGCTTCTTGTCTGGTCCCACTGCTTTCAGGGGAAACTACTTGTTCACAGGTGTTCATGTAACATGATGTTGCTGCCTGGCAGCTGGAGACATGAAGTTGAATGCAATGTTCGATTTGAGGTTTCTCAGTGATTTTGATGCAGGGATCCCAGCAGAACCACATTCAGTTAAGAACCTGATCCATAGCTCTTAGATTTAACTATAGGATGTGCCTGCTTACAGCGTACAGTGCTGCCCTGCATTAGGGATCGCTAGGCTAGCTCCACATTAACTTATTAACTAATTTCACTAGCAGTGTTGTGCGGCTTCCCTTTCTGGTGCTGTCTTTTCATGTTTTCTGAGGTTCCTCTCTGTAGTGTTACATGGATGCACGCACAGGCTCTCAGGAACTGAGTTCAGATTTGGTGTTAAAATCAAGCAGTTTGCTGTTTGATGTGTAGATTTTTTTTTCTTCATAAGATTTTAAGTTAGGTTAAAGGTTGATGCTTCCAAATTTTATTTTTTAAAGGAACCTGATACCTGTGTGATAAACACGATAAACCTGGTGTCTGAGGAGCAGAAGTGCACATAGGAAGTCACTGGAGCTGACAGATTTCAAAGGGCTGTAGATGGTTGTGTAAGCCACAAGCTCGGATGGTTTGATGTAATGCTGTTTCCAGACAGTGTTGGGATTGCATGTGCCAGTGCTGTGCGTTGCCAGACAGAAACCACAGCAATTCACCCTCAACATAATTACCACCTACAGCAAAGCTAGCAGCTTTTAAATGAGGAGGAGTGGGATTCTTTCTCTAGGAGAACGCCAAGGAGTTTATGTCTTGCTGTAAATCTACCTAATCTCTTCATTAGAAGGGTAAGGAATAGCAACAAACCTCAGCCAACATTGTACATAATGAAATATTTTTAAAATACTCTCTCTGATGCTAAACCGTAGCACAGGCAGAAGCCGGAAAAATCAGGTGGCACTTCTTACGACTCATACAGTGTTAGTGATGGATTTGGATGTGCAGCATAGCTTCTGTTACGTGTGTGCATTTAATGTGCATTTTCAGTACCTCGTTTCCCTCTAGCTGGATGCTAAGATTAGTATTATTATAATTATAGCTCTAGCCACTTGCAGGCTTCTTTTAGATCATTGTTTACTTAAACACCCGGGAACATTGTTAGAGGGGAAAAGGCCAAGTTAAAATGTTATATTTAATGCTTTACTTCCTTTTCTTGCCTACTTTGCTAATTCCTCTCATTAATATACTAAGAATCAAATTGGCTTACGAGTATTGAGGTTGCTTGTGTGTGGATTGGGGAGGGTGGGTGGGGTGTGGGGGGGTTGTCCCTCATGGAGGTCAGACATGCAAAACCAGATACTTGGGCTTTGATTGTCAGGGAAATGTAAGGTTTTGTACCTGATCCAAACCCCGCTAAAGATGGTGAAAAGATTTCTAATGCCATTAGAGCCATGATGGGATCGCTCCTGTAGGCTGGTGTCTGGATTCCGCTCCTTTGCATTAGCTGAGCAGCACAGAAGGATCGGTCATAGCAAGCAGGCAAGTAGCCCCTCTGCCCACCAGCAAAGTGGTCTTCACTGGTTTAGAGATTTCTCAGTCATGGCACCTGCTCCTCACTGTTACAAAACTAAGGTAGTTGTAGTACAAATGTTGATGGGGAGAGCTTAGATCAAAACTGAGGATTATTTTTTGCCACTAACTCTGACCATGTGTGGAGCTGAGCTCCCACACTGCTCTCAAATGAGCTAAGGAGGCCCTTGATGCCATGTTGCTCTCAAATCTGCCTACTTAGTTTGCAGATAGATTCTGTTACTTTGGCATTTATGTGGTCTATGTTACTCCTTCTTGTAATTATGGGCACAAAGAAAGGCTGATATTAAAAAAAAAAAAGCCATCTCTTGTGGCACACATCTAGGGTATTAGTCATTTGGATTAAGAAAGTGTGGTTTTTACTTGTGCCCCTCTTGCATTTGTACAGTGGATGCCATGAAGGCTGAAGATTCTGCTCTAGCAAAACCTTAGGGTGCCTTCAGTGCAAAATTTATTACAGTATATGGAAACTCACTCACTGCCAAAAACATTGGACAAAGTATAAAAGGAGTCTACTTTCCTCTGTTACAGGTCTGCAAAAAATTGGAGGAATACATGTGGTTTGATTATGAAGCATTGTAGGTCTGCACATCTGCATTCAGCTGAATCTGATGAGCTGAATGCACCTGGCAGGCATACCCTTGTGCCTCTGAGATCAGCTCCAACATCTCTGCTTAGTTCTTAGCTTGTAACTAGCAGCTCCTCCAGCACATCTTTGTTTAGCAGCCATGCCTGATGAAAGTGTTTGACCATTACAGCTTTGCAATAAATACATCTGTAATCTTGTTGTAGAAGCATCTTAATTAGCAATGTTAAGAGCCAGCTATAAGAACCACATTCGATCCATGTCAGTTCCTAGTTGTGGAATACTTTATATTATCATAAATCTCCTTGAGATGGATTTTTCATCCCCTGAAAGATAACATTAGCCTCACCTGCACCTGAGCTTCTTTTGTGTATAATTTAATGCCAAAAGCAGGAGAAAGTATCTCAAGTGATTTCCTGTGAACCTTTGCTCTGGGTGAAGGAGGAGACAGCTTGCATTCACTGTCTGAAAAATGGTTGACTGCTGGATCAGTAGATCAGATAGTTTGGTGCACAGGGGTGAATATCCTTTGCCACTAGTAGACACAGTGGTATGAAGCAGGTTTTCTTTTTAAATTGAGAGTGCCTACCTGACAGGTAGAGTGGTATTTAGGCCAAGAGATGGGCTTGCAGTGGTGAAGCCATGCTTGTCCAGCTAAGAAATCTATGGCATCTCTCACCTACTGGAGGCATTCAGTAGGGACACAGCTTACAGCTCTACTGCCCAACAGGCACAATTAGCATCTCCCCACAAAGACCCAGTGATCTTTGAAGGATGCGGGAACACGGTATGACATTTCATGTGAAATAGCTGTCCTTTATTGTTGTCAGCTTGTGTGATACCGTAAACCCTGCGGTAGATATTTACAGAGTACTTGTGCTGTTAAAGGGAAACTTTAAAAGAGAAAGCTTTTCGTAATCAATAATTGAGTTATTTTAACGCTGGTTGCATCTCCAGCCCATGTTGTGTTGGCTCAAGCTCAGAGTCTAATTTAGGTAAAACTTTAGGCAGGAGGACAGTGTTCTGAGACAAGCTGCCTGCCTGCAGGTCCTGTTATCATCCCTGCAAGTGAGGGCCATTGCATCTCTCAGGAGTGGACCGTAAATTAAGGCCCGCAAGATCTGGCTGTTTCCTCTCGATCCTGCTTTTGTCTTTTGCTGTATGATATTAGATTTGTATCCACCTGTCAAGAAACAGATCGCCATGGTTATCTCGGAATTCATTGTTATTTTGCAGTGTTTTTATGAGGCCGGTAGCCTAATGCTGCAGAGTTGTTTGTAATGTTTAGCTTCTACACCTAAAGCAGTGAGGTATCCATGGTAACTGTCTCGCCTGTACACTGTACCCCAGGCTGCCTTTTCATACAGGTCAGAGCACGCACATTCCCAGATACTGACTCAATTTAGTCTGCTTTAAGCATCAGGTATTATGAAAAAGACACAACTCTGACTTTTTTTTTTTTAATTGAATTTCGTATTTAATTAGCCATTTGAGCCTCTGCGTTCTAGTGAAAGCAACGTAAAAAACCTTTGCCACTGTAAATAGGTCTGTTGGCCAGATCTGTTCAAATTAAACCTGGGACTTGTGCTCAAGACGTTAAGGGCTTCACAGCAAGGAAATTCCAAATTAAAGTTTCTGCTTTGCTGCTGAAGAATCGTCCTAGGTTGAAGTTTAAAATAGCACAGTTTCATCTGGGTCCTCTGTCAGGTACTCAGTATACTGAGTTTCCTTTGATTTCTCTTGTAGCTGAGGGCGCTCCAGGATTAGACTCCAAAGATTATCCTCCTTCCTTCCCCATCCTCATGTTGATTTGCAAAATACATGTTCATGGAAGGTTTGTTTTTGTTCTAATCTACCATGATTTTTTGCTGTTGTCTGAGGTGCTTCTCTACACGTAGCCAAGTCTGTGGAAAATTCTCTGCAAAACTGAGTGCTGTGTGTGGAACTTTCTTCACCTGCCAGCCTACTTCCATCTTAAGCTTGCCCTGTCCTTTTTTGACATAATTTTGCTTCATCTTGGTCTGTTCTGTCGGTTCCAATACTTTCGCTATAGTGAATCATCAGGTGTGTTTCTTCTGAGCGTTCAGGATAGTGATTTGAGTGTGAAGGAGGAGGAAGAGGCTCAACTTTTAACCAGATGCTTCTTTCCTGAATGCTCGCTTGCCCTTTTCCAGTCTCCTTCAGAACAGTTTTGGCGAACAACAAGGAGGCATGTTTACCAGAGTTACTGAGGGGGAGAAGCTACAAATCAAGTGTCACATGTATTATAACGTGTCATTGGTACAGCCAGGGGACAGGGAGGAAAAAGGCAAATTCAGAGGGGACAAGAAGGAAAAAAAGATGGAAGACAGCAAAGCAGGAGAGATGAAATCCAGATCTTGTCCCGGTCTTCTACATAATCCCTTCTGTACTGTATAAATCTGTCATGCTTTTGGCTGAATCTTGGCAGCTCTGGGTGCCACAGCTAGAATACTAATACTTGTTCCTGTGTATAGTGAATTTTAGGCCAGAGAAGGACATTAAGTATTTAGGCAGAGGCATCTATGTAAGTGACGCTCAATCCTCAGCAGTCAAAAAGCCATTTCAATATCAAGTGGACTCACAGGGAGACAGAAAGGCGCTTAATATGTATAGGGAACCAATTTATGTAACAAAGTCATTGCAAAGTTGTAATTAATCAAGGGAACTAAAGAATGGCGACATTCTGGGCAGTGTTATTTAGGGCTAAATGAGGGATTTGGTGTTCATAGGCTGTCATCAGAACTGAGAAGTCTGATGCTGTGGCTGTCTCTGCCATGCAAAGGCATTCTTTAGCGTCCTAGAGGATGAGGTATTTTGGACTTTGTTAGTATTAGTACAGAAAAATCATCTGCAAGGGGCAGAAGGACAAGTTTAGAGAGTTACCTGGCTGATCAAGTGAGCGTGGGTACCCAGGTCGACACCAACCGAATGCCTTGCTGAAAAAGGGAGCCTAGAGCTTCTCTCTAGGAACCTGCCTTTTGTTCGAAAGCTGAAGTGCTTCTACCTGCCATGGTTTTTATATAAACCAGTAGTATTTCGCTAAGCAAAGATGAAGACAGATAGATGAAATACAGACCTCTTTTATGTGGGGATTTTGGTTTTGTGCTCTCTTATTATGGCAGTTCTGCTTTTTGCCTGTTGAATGTAGGGTTCCGGCTGATATTTTGGGTCACTGTAGTGCTCTGCTCTGGGTGTCCCCTCATCAGAGATTTCATAAAAACAATTCTTCTCTCGAGTCTACATTGCACCACACCAGTTTTTGGATCCAGTACAAATAGCTTTAGTACACTTCATGTTCTCTTTTAAACACATGTGGATTGCCAAAGAGGATCAGACCAGAGGATTAAGAGTGCTGTCTCTCTGTGTGGCCATCACCAGATGCTTCAGAAGGTCTAAGAATCCCCAATGTAGGCAGAGCTGAAGTTTTCTATTCTTCCTGAAGTCTTGGCATAATCCTTAACAGTAAGATCATAAATCTGTGGCCCCTAAAGCATGTCATTTTGTCTTCTTTCCCATAGTTGTTTTTTTAACATTTGTATTGTAATTGGTTTTGCTTCTTGTGTATAGAAATGCCCAAATCCTCTTTGAGTCTTGCTGAATTCTTGGCCTCTGTGACTTCCCATGGTAATGAGTTCTGCCATCTAATTATTTTGTGGGGCAACAAGTATTTCTTTATCACTTTTTTTGTTGACCATCTTTACATTCCATTAAAGGCCCTGTCTGGAGTGGGAGAGGAAATAGAAATTCCCGCCCTCCCCTTCTCTTCACCATGTATACATTTCTGTAGTGCTGTCGCGTCTCTTAATCTCTTTTCCAGGGCAAGCAATCTCAGTCTTTAGTATCACAGTTTTTCCATACCTGTGTGTACTCCCAGCACTTCTCTCTGAGCCTTCTGGGAGAAGGCAACTTGTAGTACACACAGAACTTCAGATGAAACTGTGCCATTGAACCAACTTACGGCACTAACTTCGTCTAAACTATTTCCTGCCCTATTCAACCTTTTAACAAGGTTCGCATGGCTATATGCTAACTAATCATAAAATCATAGAATGGTTTGGGTTGGAAGAGACCTTAATGATCACCTAGTTCCACCCCCCTGCCATGGGCAGGGACACCTTCCACTAGACCAGGCTGCTCAAAGCCCCATCCAGCCTGGCCTTGAACACTTCCAGGGATGGGGCATCCACAGCCTCTCTGGGCAGCCTGTTCCAGTGCCTCATCACCCTCATGGGGAAGAATTTCTTCCTTATATCTGATCTAAATCTACCCTGTTTCAGTTTAAAGCCATTACCACTTATCCTATCACTACAGACCCTTGTAAAAAGTCCCTCTCCAGCTTTCTTGTAGGTTCCCGTTAGGCACTGGAAGGCTGCTAGAAGGTCTTCCTGGAGCCTTTTCTTCTCCAGGCCGAACAAGCCCGACTCTCTCATCCTGTCTTCATAGGAGAGGTGTTCCAGCCCTCTGATCATCTTCATGGCCCTCCTCTGGACTTGCTCCAACAGGTCCATGTCCTTCTTATGTTGGGGGCCCCAGAGCTGGATGCAGGACTCCAGGTGGGCTCTTGCCTAACTAAGTGCATCAGCAATGCTGCATTCAAAATGGAGGATTTTACTAATAATCAGAATAGCCTGAGCTGTGAAGTATGTAGCCCCTAAGACTGTTGGTGGATTCTGTTTTGTATCCATTCAGAGCACTGTCTGGTTGGCCTGCATGTGCAGTCTAATTTCCAGTTTGGAACTGTAAAGTTCATCTTAGTTTCCATAATGTCATTGAGCCCTAATGTTGGGATGTTGCATGGCATTTATCGGGGAGATATCATTAATGGGGATATCAGCACTCTTGAAACACAGTAGAAAAAATTGCAGTCAGAGGACCTTCAGAGCATGTTTTCTCTAGGCTCACCGTCAATCTGTGCCATACTTAACAGCTCTAAAGAAGCATATGACGTTGTATTTCCATAGCTACATGCTGTGCCTGTAGGAACATTCCAGTGATAATACAGTTCTCCTTGGAAGCAATAGAAATTTAGGCATTATAATAGCAACAGCTTCGAAATAAATGTGCACTAAAATATATTATGATGAAACAGCTACTGCACATGTGCAGCGATCTTATCTCAGACATAAATAACTCGGCAATTTTAGCAAATATTAAATATAAAGGGGCAATTTAATATTATGGGTGAACAGCTTGCATATTAAATTTTATATAAACATGAATCTGTCATTTAGTAGTGGGAATGTGAAAAGCTGAGACAGCCACATGAAAACGTGTCTTCGTCTCTAACTTTGAACGGCTGATGAAATTTCAAGCAAATTTTTGTCATATTTTCAAGCAATTCTAGAGTTGCTTGAATTTGTTTTGGTTTTTTTTTCCTGCTCAACCTAGAATAGAACTTTTTCTTGATCTTGTAAAACTTAGCATTTAGAAATTGCTGTTGCTCTTAAAATAAGATGACAGCTTAGAAGCTATTGGGGTCTGGTATGACAGCTAATATACCTCTGAAAGTTATTAAAAACAAAATGTTACTCTCTTAATAACATTTCAGTTTCATTCAGCAACTTTGGCTAATAGAAACAGTTTATGAAACTTCTGCTGCAGTGTTATGCAAAGTCAGAATTATTTCCATGGCACTCTTCAAAGGACGTTATTAGGTTTATTTGAGCTGATGAAATCTTAGACTCCAATAGTGGAAAGCTAATATTGGCCTCTAATTGAAGAGGGAAGATTGAGAACTGCTTTGAAAACAGAGAGGTTTTTCCTGGTAGAAGATGCCTTCAAAAATCCAAATGTCTGCCTATGATTTGGAAGAGATGCTCTGTTACAAAAACTTCAGATTTTGCAAGAAAGACCAGCTCCAACACCAAGTCACTGCATTTTTGTGAATCAGTAGGTAAAAGCCAGGATATACCCTGACTGCCCCTGGATGGATGCTTAGCCTGCTCACCTGTTAATGACGTTAATGGGGGTCGAGGTAGCTTAGTCTAACCTAGTGTCTAAACCGAGACCTGATTCCTCATTCCTGGGGAATTATCCTGCCAAACACTTTTTTTTCCAGCCTCCTGAGGAATGCAGTGCTCAGGTTAACCTAGAACCCAACTCTTCCACATGGCAGAGCAGCCTTTGGCAGACTAGAAGCAGAGCTCAGATCTTCAATAACTTTGTTTTAGTTTTAAGATTACCATTTCCCATACTTTGTCAAGGGGTCCTTTCCTTCTATGATAGCCATACCTCGTAATCCTGGATCACCATTAATTCTTAGTTACTTGGGCTCTGTTGCTGGCAGTGGATGTGCTGATTTGCCTTTTGGGGAAGAGGAGATGTGGCGCTCTGTGACGACAGCCCAGTGTCAGCAGCTGTGTCCTTGCTGAGCATCGGTAGCAAGGATCTGAGCTCCTCTTAGCACTCAGGATCAACAGATCTGCTGGAAAAGGTTGCTTAATATTTACTTGATATTTACCACCTCTGGCAGCCAAAGTGATGAGTCAGGCTCCTAAAAATAATGAAATTACTTTGATATGGTTTCTTAATGATGAAAAACCCAACAACACACTTTGGTTGGTTTGGAATTTTTCTTTTTGTTTCTTTGGCCTTCTGGCTCTGGCCACACAGATTTCACATTTCCAAGTTCTATTCCTGGGACCAGGAACACTAGAAATTATGTGTGTGGGGGGGTGTGGTTAGTTGTTTGGGTTTTTTTGTATTTTTCATGTGAATGTGAATTTTCCTGCAAGCACATAACTCCAGGTGCTAAGCTTAAAGTTCCAGCTATCATGAAAAGGGTAGTAGAATTGGGAGACTCAATTAAGTTTACTGGAAATTTATTCAAACTACTACTTTTTTTAAAAAACAGAGAGCGTGAATTATAAATCCTTCTAAGTTATCTCTGTCAAAATGGATAGCTAACAAAGACCAAGTGCTGGATTTGTGGTGTTGTCTAACTTTGCTCTACTTTTCTGTTAGTCTGAATGCCTCCTCATTTCATAGATACAGCCGAATCAGTGCAGTGGCTGGGAATTGTTCTCCTCTGCTTAGGAATGGAGGAAGATGATTTGTTTTCTTTGCCATGCTGTGCAGTGTAGAGCAAAAGGAGAATCTGCTAATCACTGCAATTAGCACTAAGGACTTCTCATATTGTATCTTGATCGTATCCAGGCTATTCTTTTGAGCTGCTGTGTGCTCATTTTCCAGCAAGGTAGATGCTAAGACTGTGTTTCCATATATCATCGATAACACTGGCAGTTTAAACGTTGCTCTGGCCCTGAACATTTAGCTTCCTTTAGCTGCTCCAGTTTTGCTGCATGGATAGGAGCTGCTTAAGTGTGTTTTGACCCGCTGTTTTCGTTGGCAGTAGCCACAGTCTGTGCCAGAGTGTAGGAGCGCAAACTCACTTGGCCCAGCATTGTATGTTGGCCTTTCAAGAATGTAAATTCAGGTCTTTCATTTTCCAGCTGTTTAAGGCCCGATTTTGTACAGTCTTCAGGCACCTAAAAATGCAAGTATACTTGGAGGTAGACACACACAGAGTTGGTTTGCTCCTTAATGCCTGAAGTCCAAGAAATCAGCAGTAATACAGCATCTGTTTTCATCTAAGAATGCAAGGGACATTTCTCAGAAGCATCAGGCGTGTTGGTCGCTTTGTCAGGCTAGTTCTTGGGGCGCTACAGCTGAGCTTGTTGGTTGTCGTCAGAAGCACATCTCTAAATCATAGGACAGAATCTAGCAGTTTAATCTACTGAATGTTGTGGCGTTCAGGCAGGAATGAGTGTCATTACAGGAAAAATGGTTGGTTTTGATGAGGGATTGTTTTGAGGCAAGGCACGCATCCTGTGATGATTTTGCGAGGTAGTAAATAAGGAGGATTAGCACTTCTTAATATCGCTATCTTTTTTTTTTTTCTGATAATACAGGCATACAAAGCAGTTTTAGCTGAGTAATTAGTATTAGCTGGGCATGTTTATATATATTGGAAAAAGTGCTACAGGTGGCAGTTTAATGGCATTTCCACAGTAAAATCCCAAATCATGAAGTACTCATTTGGTATTGATACAATGCAGAATTTATGGCAAATCCACTTAAAGATTTCCAGAGGCCTGGTAACCTGGATTGCAAAGTAATCCTGATATCTGGTTTAGAAAATGTACAGGTACCTTCAAACGTAAGTGGTGAGCTGAGTATCTGGAACACCTCAGAACAAATTCTGAATTTCTAATCTGTCTTCAGCAGTCTTTACTAGTAGAAGAGGTTGAAGTTGAGATATCAGTGGAACTAGTGGTGGGTAAAAATAAGCAGGTGAAAAACTGAAATAGAGAAGTGCCCCCCCGCCAGCCACTTTGAAAATCCTGAGCCATCAAGTGAAGCTCCTAGCATATCTAATTCAAAATAGGATAGACAGTATGTCTTCAGTGCATCCCTTATCTAGTAAATCGGGTATCTCTAATGCTTTGGCTTTGAAGTTCAACATAACAGTAATATTGTGAAACAGAATAATGTAATGAAAATACTGTTTGGCCACTTGTATGATTTTTCCCTAGCTACATGTTTCAGATTGCTCTTAAAACGTCAAAGCACAGTAGTACTCATAAGTATGCATCTGGAAATTAAGTGTCTGTTTTAGTAAATATTCACATTAGGACACTTAGGAGTGAATTTTTCTTGCAAAGCGTGGGGAGTTCCACACAGAAATCCTGTTAACAAATAATAGGATTTGTGTGCATAACTCTCTGTGCATCACTTTGAAAGTTTACCCCCTGCAGCATAAGAGTTAGATAATTTTAGTCTTTGAAAATTATGCTTTTCAGATCTGGTCTTTTTCTACAGTATGTTATTGATGGTGTAGTCATAAATGCTTCTGAATAATCATGATCAAACCTTACATTGTTTTCTTTCCGTGGTGGAGAACTTGGGTCATTATGTGTCTCAATGTTTTGTCTTGTACTGGAGAAAGTTGCAAAGGAAAAACTACATAGGTGCAAACGTGATCTGTTTTGTAAGAGCACAATTTATGACTACAGATGGAAACCATATAAACAAATGAGCAACAGGACAAGTGACAGATATTAACAATAATATTTGCCCACAATGAAGACCTGTTCTATATATACAAATGTATACATACATATGTAGAGACCCCGTATTTGGACCAAAAAAAAAAAAAGAAAAAGACATTTGACAGCTAGTAATATTTTGTGGGCCAGTAGTAAAATTTTATAACATACAAAATCAAACTGTATTTTAAAAATGTTGTCTTCACAATCTAAGTCTGAATGCCCTAACGCTGAGTTTTTCACTAATCCAAACAGTTTTTCTTTGCTGCTGTATTCATAGTGGGAACACCTTTTAGAGATATTGCCAAAAAAAAATCTTTCTTTTAAGATGACACTTTCCTGAGTTTCTTCAGGGTGCAAAATTGGACAGTTACCAGGCAAAAACTCGTTTTCTTGCAATGTGTCCAGTATTCTTTTCACTATCCATATTGAAAATAGACTGGCAATAGCATTTGTTTTGCAATATTTTGGCACTTAAGCTTCCAGCTTTCTATGGAACCTGGAGCTGCAAATGAAAGCAGTATGGAAAGACTTCTAAAAAAAAGTGCTACTTTTTTAAACCACTTTAGTTTGGTTTTAGAGAAGGGTCATGCTTGTGGTTCTTTATTTTATCTGAATCTGTTAATGAATCTCTGCACTAGTTACAACCTCAGGTTTAGCAGTTAGCGTTTGTGATGTGGGCATTTTGTATTAAGACAAGTGGGATTAATACCAGATTTATGTAGGATTTAACAATGGCACATTTAAAAAGTGGGGCGTCTCTGCCTAATGAGAGACAGCTGAGAGGTGTGGGTGGCCAGTTCTGCTCTCCTAGGAGAACTGTGTCGTGAAGTCTGGTGCATATTTTGTTTTCTTCTTTTTAGAGTTGTGTAAAAACTTTTGCTAGGCAAGTATGTGTGTGCTCCTTCTCCTACTGAAGTTGCTGGCAAATCTCCTGTTGATTTTAGTGGAAGCAGAGCTGGACACCAGCTGGACCCAACCTCATATTTAAAAGTGCTTTTCCCCTGAGGTGAATAAATGTCTCAGTGTGCAAATACGTCTGCTGTTGGGTGTCATATTTTATTCGTGAAAATAGATCAGTTTCAACTATCAGTTGGCTATGAAAACATCTTGTTGCAAAAGGATCAAAACCAGGAAAAAGCTCACTCTGTGTAAAAACAAACAAACACCCCCCCAAAACAAACAACCTTCCCCAACGCGCGAGCCCCCTGGAAGCTGCTGGCATCATGAAGACAGAAATTTTCCGCTTTGTGGACATAGTAGGAGTCAAGACGCTGGGGCTCTCTTCCAAGCTTGTGCTTGTGCAATGCTGTGTGTGGGGTAGCTGTGTGCCTCCGTTGATCCATTTTGGAGATGAGAAGATGTCTGTGCCATCTTACATTTCAAGAGCAGGTTGAATCATAATTTAAAAGGTTATAAAACTTACATGCTTGGTATCTTCACAGAAGCCACTTGTGCAAAACTTATCCTTCCTCTATCACGTTTAGTCTCCAAAGGAAATAAAGGAACAAAATAATGTGAAAATGGGTGGAAACCAACAAAAAATCATCCTGAAGCAGACACTCAGTCCAAGCAGAGTAGAAATTTCATTTATAAATTATGAGAAGAAACTTGTGGAAGTAGATGTTTTTAAACAGCCTTCATAGAAAGCCAGGCTTCTAACCTCATCTATATTTACTAGAGGAAAAAGTGGCATGATGTCTTCATAGATTATGTGAGATGACATATTTTTGTCACCAGGCTTGTTCTCTTAATGTAGACCACAAGATCTTCAAATAGTTTCTGCCTGAGAAGCCACCTAGTCGTGATTTAGTAACTGTCAGCAACAGAGACTATCACACCTCTTCTTAAGCTGTTCCAGGAGCTGAATGCCGTTACTGTTATATAAAATAAAAATAAAATTCATAACCCACAAACTGAAAACTCCAGCCTCCTCTACCTCTTTTCTTGCTGAAGTTCTCTGTCTTCAGCTTCGTACCAGTGTGTCTTACACCTTCATCTTGTAGACTGAACTCATCCATTATCGGATTTCTTGTCTAGATAATCAGAAATGGAGTTCGTGAAGTTCAGGTTTAGACTGATAAGCTGAGTAAATTGAAAACCTTGAATTTCTGATGAGAAGGCATGTTGTATTCTTTAATCGATCTTGTGGACCTTCTTCAAACCTAATCCAACTTGTCAGCGTTCTTCTTGAACTGTGCACACCAACTTGTGATGCACTATTCCTACAGTAACATGCCCCTGCATGTATAGAAGTAAGATAGTCTTACGAATCCTTCATAATTGTTCTTGCTATTCTTTCCAGAATCGTGTGATTTGGAGAATTGTCGTTCCACTGATTTTTCCTCCAAGACCTTCCATTATTCCCCAGAGTCATGGACTCCTGGAACAGAGTCCTCCATTTTTTTTGTGTTCAGCGTTTTATTGGTGTTATGCCTATAACTAGATATACAAAAGTTTGGACATAATGAGGCTCATATTGTTTACTTCTAGTCAGTTAAATAAATGACACCTAAATTGTTATTGGTGACTTGACCTCATCCCCTTTTCTTCTTGTGTCCTTTCTAAAGGCTATTAATAATTATTTTCTGTGTTCTTCCACTTCATTGAAAAAACAAATCAGGCAGACAATAAATATTTTGTGGGATTGCCCATTTAGAAGCGCATGCACTCATTTATGATGTCTTGCTTTAATCAGAAATTTTGCCTTATGGGATTGTGTCACACCAGTTTACCAAGCTTTGCCAATCAGAGATATTTTTTATCATTTGCAAAACAGAGAAGAACAGGAGTTTGAGAAGGTCTATTTTTCTTAAGCTGGTGTTAAGGCAATTATAACAACATGATGCCAGTATTGTAACTGCTGCTGATTTGTAGCAGCTTCCTTTAATTTTGTATTAATAGGGCTCAAAGTCAGCCATTCCTTAGTTTTTCCCAGAACTAGTATCCCAACCTCCCATGTACTATAAGCGTGTCATTGCACATTAGATTTCTCCCAGTTCTCTGGAATTTTGTTTCTGTTCCAAAGTTTCTGAAAACCTGTATTAGCAGATCAGAGATCCCAGCCAGCTCCTCTTTTATGGACTGTAAGTTATTCAAATCTGAAGATTTAATATGCCTAATTTTCATGCGTCCTCCTGGGTTAATACTGGAATATATGCAGAAGATTACCCACTGAATCATAGAAACATCTGATGGATGTGGCTGCCTTTTCTGTGTTATCACCGATAACCTGAGCATTTCCACTTCATTATTTTAACATACAGTGGCACCCAGAAGATATCGCCAGATCATCTAGTTCAGCATCCTGAACATCATAAATATCATTCCAATTCCTTAAGAGGTGTGCAAAGTTACATGAGACAGGACAAATAATTTTTGGCAGTGTTACACGGTGAGGTTGTGCTGAAGCAGATATCCATGATAAGCCTTACATACGTTTCTCAGGCGTTGCTTCCCCACATTGAACCCCCCATCCTTATGTGGAACCAGCCTTTTGCAGGCTTGGAGAAGGAAAGTGAATAAACCGTTGTATTAAGGCATTTAAATCGAGTTTAAAGACCAACTAGTATAATGAAATATGGAGTGAGAAAACATCATTCGTTTGTGTCTACATGTTCCTATTGGAATAATTTTTCCCTATTGGAAACTTTTGTCTGTCAATCGCTAGCTATTTAGAACTGCAACAACAATAACCAGTTGTTGCTTTCTTGTGTCCTCAGTCTTTATCCTAGCTTTTGTTACAGACAATACAGTGGTATTCATGGGTAACAATAAGACTGTTATATTTCATTGTGATTTTTTTCAAAGCTATACAACATTCTAGCCATTATAGAAGGATTGCAGTCAGCTGAGCGATGTTTACATGACATTTCCATACCCTAATAAGAGGTATAAAAGAAAGTGTATTGTAGCCAGCAAGGGAGAGATTCAGCTTGGAAGGTCAGGGCTTCTGCCACGTGTAGAAACTGAGTCAAGAAAGGTAACACTGTGCTTGCCTCGTGTGCTTTTATTTTTGACCTCTGCTTCAGTAATGCGAGTGTCAGTAACAGTTGCTGCAAACTGCTTATTCGTGGTACTGCTGCAATCACTTGCTTTTGGGCAATATTAATTTTGTGGCTGTACTAAGTTAGGAAACTGTTTATGGGGACATCAATGGCTTGGCTGTCTCACTTGCCCTGGCAGCAGTTTGTCTTGTCCACGTGGTGGGGCTGTTCTTGACTCTGTTTTCTGGCATTCCTGTAAAAGCACACCCAGACACCTACCCTAGCAGAATTGGCACTCTTTCCGGGAGCAGGGTCTTTCTAGCATTTTCTAGCATGGTGCCTCACACAATTGAGTGCTGGAGGTGACAGGTGTTTCTGATACATTGCATGAGCATTTGCGTGTTTCTCAGGTCTGGTTCATACTGCTGGGCGCTGCTGCTCTTTGAGTGGCCGCTGATTTCAGAAGACTTGGGGGAGTTATACGGCTACCCAAGGTCATTACAAAGGGGATGGAGATCCCAAGCATGCAAATACGTGGGCTGAGTCTGAGGGCATGTTTTCGGCACAGCTGTCAGGCAAAGCAGAAGTTCCATCACAATCCTGTGTTTCAAACATGATGTCCTTGACTTTTGACACTTTGGCCTCTGAGAACTGTAAGTGTTGTCTGGATTCATGGGAGGTTGAGAGACAGATGGAGGGAGTGAAAGACAGCAGGAATGTTAATAATTAAGACTTGCTCCTTGGGACAAGAAGTGAAATCTATGCCTTAGTTTGGGTATGGGTGGAGCTGGATTCCTTTTTCTTTGAAGGCACCGAGGCAGGAAGAAGTTCTGAGATGTGCCAACACTTACTAGCTTCCACGCAGTAAGACCAAAGTGCAAAATCGTTCATTTTATTAGTCAAATGCAATTTCATGATCTAAAACATTCTTCCTGATAAAATAAAGGCTACTTTGATTGAACAATTAAGCTTGTAACCACGGGTATTATTTTTAACTATAATGAGATGGCTTTTGGTGTTTCTTCTGCACTGTGGCTGTTTATATGATTTACTGTGTCACTCTCTTAATCAGCAGCAGACTGCATAGATCGCTGGTTGAGGAAGTTGCCTCAAGCTCAAGTTGTTAATGAAGTAGTATGGCAAATGCCAGCCTTTCTGATTAAAGGATCTTGTCTCAATGCAGTACCTATTCTGCACGGGGTCCTAGTCTGGAGTTAGGAAGGGTTTCAGCTCTCTGATCCTATTTGTGTGATACAGTTTTACAATTCTGTGATATATATGCCCGAGAAAGTTTGAAAAGGGACTTTATCCTGGTTCTTAGTCCATGTTTATCAGGTCTTGTGGGAACTTTTTTCTCGTCAATAACACGTTTATCTTCTTCAGGAGATGAGGAAGAGGTTCACTTTCCTCTAAGACACTGGCGTTGGATCACAGCTAGAGACAGGATGTTGAGCAGGAGGAGCTGCTGCTCTTAGCCATCTCAAAATCTCTTATGAGCTTGATTATTGTACCTTGTCCATGCATGCAGGGTTAAACCCCATCACAAACTAGGCTGGCAAGGAATCTGTCTCTATAAATCCTCAGAGACTTCTGGTTCTTTGTCATCCTCTGTAGTGTAGATCATGGTTGCTTAAGCTCACCTGAAAAGTCCACCTAATAAATTCCCTGGCATCGCAGGTGTGTAGGTGATGCTTTTTCTTTTTCTTGCAGCCACTATATTTATGGCTTTTGATATTTTACTGTAGTCCTTGCACATTCATTGGCCATTTGAGGGAACTCTGTAGAGACCATTATCAAATGAAAACATCAAAATACAAGAAATAGGAAGGAATGGTTGGCTTGTGTTGTCAGGCTACGCAGAGAATACTGCATTCTGGCACTTGTTGGAGGCGGACAACCTCTTTGTCCTTGAGGTCCACGAAGCAGTGAAGCTCCACTGTGGCATGTAGTTGCTCTTGGAAATACTGCTAAGTTAAGACAAGTGGGAGTGTGAGTAGTGCTTCTTGAGGTGTTTCTGGGGCTTGCTTCCCCACTGCTTGCTGTATGTGGTGGCCACGGAGATGTTTCAGTTGAAAAGTTGACTGCTGCACTAATGTGCATGCACTGGTGAGCTGGTAAGTACTGAGATTGCTTCTGGTGCACGTGTTTCTAAGAACTGGTTTTCATTAAAACCAGTAGATGACTAAAAGTAAGGAAGAAATCATCTTGTTCTGCTGCCGGGCTGTTGAAATGAGCAGGTTTTCCCCTTCTTGGTAATCATCAGAGACTTTGCCATACTTCTTTCTTCATAAAATCTTAGGTTACACATACACCTGCAGTTGCTGTGTCATCTACTGCGTCTGTAAAGCTGAATGTTGTCTGCAGGTGTTCCTGGGAGACGAAAGGCAAAATTAAAACGTGAAGTAATTGATGCCCCTCACTCTTAAGTCAATGTGTGTTGTGTTGCAGAACATAGGCAAAATGAAAGGGAAGATCTTCAGAGAGCTGCATGCAAATTTTGACTGGTTGTGATTTTGGAAGTAAAGGAACAAGGAGATACAGAGAATGCTTTTTAAGCTACTCTATCAAATGTCATATGTCTGTTTTAATATTTCATGTGATGTGGCTTCTTTCAGATGATCAGCTGGATTATCTGAGATCAGAGAAAAGGGAGTGATTCTACTCAGCAGCAGAAAATAGGAAGAAAGTACTGCCATGGCAGGGTAGGGCACAAACACTGACTGCAGAGCCTTGGCACTTTGTAGAATTTGTTTCAATACGCACATCTTACTTTAGCCAGTAAAAAGTTATTGAGGTGGAGATATTTGACTTATAATCAGTTTTAAAAGAAACTTCAAAGAAGGTTTATACAACAGTATTTTAGATTCTTCCCATGAGATTTGTTACATAAGACCATCAGGTGTTTGTTTTCTGGACACCTTTACTGTTTGTATGCTTACTAATTAATATGGAAAGACTTAATAAATTATGTATCTATGTTAAACACCTTGCTTTTCAAACAAAGGAAGTTGACCACAACTCTGATTTCTTCTATTTTTACCTTTCTCTTAAAGGGCAACACTTTAAGGAAAATACTCCTACATCGCTACTTTAAAGGAGAATATGGAAGTGGTATGAATGGGCCTCTGTCTGCCAGCTACAGCAAAACTGCACAAGTGGGAGGTAAATCCACACAGATCATTTAAAGAGCATGAAATTGGCAGCACCATTTTTTTTCTAATAGGCATGTTGGAAGGGCTCCAGTGATTCAGTCGATAAATAAACCAAACACATTCTGTAACCAGTGAGAAGAAAGGTAGTATCAGACTTTTCGTATTTTTAAGTTGCATGGACTTGTCTCAGATGGCTGGTGTGCATTTGGTGGTACAAAAGTAGAGATTTTCCTCATGCTTCACAGTCAATCGTTCAGTTTAGGTCCAATTTGTAATACCGTTTTAACTTGCCAGTAAATCCACCTCCAGAAATCCAGCAAAGCACAAAGCATCTGAACAAAGATGTTGCTGTTTCTGGAAACTAACAAATTTGTTGAAATTCTGGATCCGTTACTGGTATATGAATTAAAAAAAAAAAAAAAAGATATAAGGAAAAGCATCTCACAAATGTACTGGCTAGGCAATGGAATAGATTTCCCTGAGAGGTTGCAGAATATGTCAGTTCTCATTACAACTTCACTGGACAAGACTCTGATGAACTTGCTCTGACTACCATGAGCAGGAGGTTTGAGTAGGTGGTCTCTCTAGGTCCCTTATAACCTAATTTTTTGCATGATTCTGCTACTGTAGGGTGGTTTCTAAGAAAACCCAAAATAACGTATGTCATAGGAAATGGGGCAAAAGCTAGGTATAGAGCCAGGTCCAAATACTCGCCATTGCATTTTCAGACTGTTTAAAGGCATGCCCAGATTTGCAGGCATTTCCAGATGTTGCCCAACTGATCCTCTTCAACTGTTTCAGTGTAGACACTGGAAATGTTTGCAGCCTTAATATCCTGTACACCAATTTTTTTCTCCCTAACAAACAGGAGAGTAAAGTTTTACTCTTTTTTTAGTTCTCTTGTCTAAAAAGCGTGTATATGTATATATGTGTGTGTGTGTGTATGGTGTCATCACAAAGAAAGTCTGAACCATTTCAATCACTTTCATCAAAGCAGTACTGACTGATTAAAGCAGTACTATGTTTTTCCTAATGAAGCAGATGCAGTTACATCTATATAAAAGTAAGTATAGGAGGGAAAATGGCAATCTGTGCTAATAAAATATAGTTGGTTTAATAAGCTAATATAATTTAACAAAATTCCTTAAAACTGCACCTTTAATTTGGATTAACTCAAGTCTCTATTCTCAAAGAACATCATTGCGATGCTAATGGTCTAGGAGTTATACTGGCAAAAGCATTTAGCTAGGAGGTCATACCCGTAACCAGAGTGCATTTACCAGTACACAACCTTTGTGTAGATTATGCCTGAGACTGAAAAGCAGGTTTAAACGTGGTCTCAGAGCAGTGACCATACACACAACTTAGCGTATGCAGCAGTGCAATTAAAGAAGGGGTTTGGTGGACAAATCTGTGTCATTTCCAACTTCTTTATTGTCTGAATATCACAACAGAACAGTGGCTTGGGGTTTTGTTTTATTTCTTATTCTTGGAGCTGAACATTGCAGTTTTACTCAAAAATCTTTTTTGTATCAAGGGGAATTTTGCCTCAAACGGAATTTCAAAATTAAATATATTACATTGCTGCTGTGTGCATGAGACAAATGATTATTACTAATAGATTCATTTTCATATACATATGTGAAACAAACATGAATGGTATGTGTTTGTGTAATTTGCAGGTGGATTTTCAGGACAAGACTCAGATAAGTCTGGGGTAACAATGTGTGATATTCAGTGCCTTCTGGATAAAGAAGGTGCATCAGAACTAGTCATAGATGTTATAGTAAACACCAAAAATGACAGAATTTTCTCAGAAGGCATTTTGCTTGGTATTGCATTGCTTGAAGGTGGAAACACACAAACACAGGTACTTATTTACTTATTTATTTATTCATGTATTGATTTTCAAATGCATGTAGTCTGGAGACAAATAAAAAGAACCTTTTTGCTGTGAGTTCTGTGAAACTATAATATGTGACCGTATAATACAAATGTAAATATGCCCTGTTATTATGCAATATCTGATAGTGTAGAGTCTTTAACAGAATACAGCATTTTTTAACTGTCCCCTTCTGTGTAGCACAGTGCTTCTTTTAATCTGGTCTTTGCCATACAAGCATTATTTCCAGTTATTTCGTATCTCTCTTTGCAAAATTAAAAATTACAATACTTTCAAGTTTATAACAGAAAAAAAAAAGTGTTTTTTTGGAAATGCCTGGGGACATTAATCAAAATCTCCAAAGAGAGAAAAACTGTCAATTTGTCAGTACCCCATTCCATAGAAAATAACTGCTTTAAACTACAGATTCTAGTTTTTGTGAATGATAGCCCTCTCACTCAACTTTAGTCAAATAAGATTATTGTTTATTCTTACTCTATGATCAGCAGAGGTATCATGAGAGGGGCGAGGTGGTGTGAATCTCTCACTGCATATCTCATCATTGCCTATGAAGGGAGCCTGAGTTACCAACTTACACCTCATTGCAAGACTATAAAAGTCAAATGAGGGGAATCCCTTCTTGTATCTTTGTTCTGTAAAAAAGATACAGATTTATGTGACCCTTAGAGAGTGTCCAGAAAATCTTAAAGAACGGAAATTTTGTTGCAGCTTTCCAAAATGAATGGTTAGGGGCCGTAAAAGGCTTTTACTTTAAGATTGATTTTGTAAACTGTTGAAAATTATACTCAACCAGTGTGACAGTAATACTGAGAGACTGGACTTAATAACCTAAAATATTAATTTCCATTCTGTGTGAAGTACAAAGAATGTACACAATCTAAGCTATAATATTACATGTTCATGATTCCCCTTATTGTTACATAATAACAGTTACTTTTCACCATTATTTATAGATGGAATATTATAACTCTAGAATGCCTGGAGAAATGGAGAGTGTCACCAAGTAATTTAACTTCAGGTGTAATATTGTGACATTTTAAAGGTTGCAAATAGCAGTGTTCACCAGTTTATCCAAATTTTAAAATGTTATAATCGATCTTTGTTAGCAGCCTTGTATATCACTCTGTGAAAGAACGGGTCAGGCAGTGACCGACATTTGTTTTGTGTAAGTGAAGTAATTATTCATCATTTGTTTCATAAAAAATAGTGTATTTTTGTATTTATTCTTCTTAGAAGATTGATATCTAAAGAATTTTTTTTTGCAGTATTCGACTTACCAGCAACTGAAGGAGCAAAAAAAATCAGAAAAATTCTTTAAAGTCCTGTATGACCGCATGAAAGCTGCTCAGCAGGAGATACGATCAACAGTGACAGTGAACACGATTGATTTGGGGAGCAAAAAGAAAGATGATGATAGTGACCTGACTATATCTGTTCCCAAAAAGAGAGGTAAAGATGCACCCATGTAAACAAGGGCAGAATCACAGAATGTTAGGGATTGGAAGGGACCTCGAAAGATCATCTAGTCCAATCCGCCTGCCAGGGCAGGAACACCCAGATGAGGTTACACAGGAAGGCGTCCAGGCGGGTTTTGAATGTCTCCAGAGAAGGAGACTCCACAACCCCCCTGTGCAGCCTGTTCCAGTGCTCTGGCACCCTCACTGAGAAGTTGTTTCTTCTCAAATTTAAGTGGAACCTCTTGTGTTCCAGCTTGAACCCATTACCCCTTGTCTTACTGTTGGTTGTCACTGAGAAGAGCCTGGCTCCATCCTCGTGACACCCACCCTTTATATATTTATAAACATTGATGAGGTCACCCCTCAGTCTCCTCTTCTCCAAGCTAAAGAGCCCCAGCTCCCTCAGCCTTTCCTCATAAGGGAGATGCTCCACTCCCTTCATCATCTTTGTTGCCCTGCGCTGGACTCTCTCCAGCAGTTCCCTGTCCTTCTTGAACTGAGGGGCCCAGAACTGGACACAATATTCCAGATGAGGTCTCACCAGGGCAGAGTAGAGGGGAAGAAGTTCATTATATTCAAACCACACTGCACCACTGATACTATGCTGCATTGATCAATAAGCTTTAATATTAATCATTGCTAATTTGCGTCTTTCTGCCTGTTTTTCTCTAAATTATACGCCACCTCTTAAGCTGGTTTAAAGGAATTACCTTTGGTGAAATCAGTGAAGCTAAGCCAGTTAGTGCCAGTAGAAGATATAGAACCATATTTTTAGAGAAGCAGAAGTAGAGGCTGCTGCTAATGGGGCTATTTCACAAGAGCAAGCGCAGGAACCGATTTCCCACCCTGTGGTCCTTCCATTGTTCTCGTCATTTATTGTATATGGGAGAGAAATAGTAGGGCTTTTTGTTTTAATGTTCTGTTTCACTCTGGTTTGTGGTTTAATTGGAACATGCTATCCCTGCATGAATGTTGCTTTGATATTCTTTGTAAGTTGCCTAGAGGTCTTTGAAAAGTTAGGCACCAACAAAGAAAAACTTGCATTCATTATTATTGTTTTCTTATTGTTTAATCAAATGAGGAGAAAGAGTTTCAAAAATGAAGGAAAATTATCTTGTTTTCAGTAAAGGATTCAACCCTGCATCTGAAAGAGGGTATGAAAGGGCAGTTAACAGAAGCATCTTCTGCAACGTCCAAGGCTTACTCTGTGTATAGAAGAGAGATGGACCCAGAAATAGATCTTATGGGCTCAGGAACAGATGCTGCAAACGCAGAAGAGAAGTCCGCAGAAGAAGCAATCATGAGCCCTGCCATAGCAATCATGCAGCCAATATTGAGATTTCTTCAGTTGCTGTGCGAGAACCACAACCGAGAGCTCCAGGTAAAGTGATTTTGAGCTGAGCTTCAAAAGAAGTATTACAGGAGCTGGAACGTCATAAGGGAAGAAAAGCACATCTGTGCCTGCCTCCTATTACAGAATAGGGGTGTCTAAAATGTTCTTCTTTTGGTCCAAGCCATAAAATAACCCTTTTCAAGAATGGCTTCCAAGATCTGGTTGAGCTCATGTTTGTGTCCTCAGAATTCCTTGGGACCACAGCTTAGCCACAGGGAATTGAGATCTGTCTAAATGTCCCTAGTAGTATGGTTTCTGTGCACAAATGGTGGATTGCTTACCATGAGCTTGGAGACCACAGGAAGTTTCTGGGCAAAGTTTGGGTACTGCTCTTTTCCCTAGGCATTATGATTGAAGGCTTTAAGATGCTACATGTGTCCCTGTTACAAATCACTCCCTCTGGTAGAAATTACTGTCCCCATAGCAACCTTTGCAAAATGAATTTTCTGCAAATATCCCTCAGTGCTGTGTCCAGCAGCCTCCCTTAGAGCAGTGTTAGGCGTGGTTTGAACTACGCTACCGTTCTGTACTGACACTGCCAAGCAGCAGTCGTAATGTGCCATTACGCCTGCTCTGCTGGGGGTTGAGAAGCTTCCAAGAGAAGGATCGTAATAAAAAGATGGATGGAGTGTATATGCAGGACATATATAAGACATTTAAGGCCAGTGTGGATGTTTGCAAAGTTCATTTGCCTAAGCCCTTCTTTCTCTACTGGTCTAATCAGATAATGGTTCTCAACTGCTGCACTAAGGCATCATATATTTTCTACAGTACCTAAGGTACACTGGTCATATGGTCATACATTGTTTCCTTTAATATTTTCATGAAAAAAACTGTGTGTTTGACTTGACTCTCTTGGTTTTTTGTTATTCCTTTTCTCCATTCACCAGAATTTTTTAAGACATCAGAACAATAAAACAAATTACAACCTTGTTTGTGAGACCCTTCAGTTTTTGGACTGTATCTGTGGAAGTACAACAGGTGGACTGGGCTTATTGGGGCTTTACATAAATGAGAGGAATGTGGCTCTTGTGAACCAGACGCTGGAAAGCTTGACTGAATATTGCCAAGGTCCATGCCATGAAAATCAGGTAGGGCTCAAATAACTTGTGGATGCAGAAGAATATGCCTGGATGTATGGTAACTGTGTGCTTATTGTAAACCATTCAGTGTTCTTAACAACATAAATTCACTTGTAATTGCTATGACTAGTCTTAACGCATTTCAAGCTTTCGTGAGGCCTGGGCTATACTTTTATGTCAGAATGTAATATAGTTTCTTCCTGTAGTATGTCCACATCTGTCCTGGGTTTCCTGTATTTTTGGAGAGAGTTTAATGTATTATGTCAGTGGGTCCATGGCTCAAACCTCACCCTGCGAGACTGGATTTCAAGTCATAGTTGTGGAAGTACATTGAAAACATAATCTTGTTTTCTTCATTGTCATACAATTTGTCTTTGCTGGTTTTTATGTTGGTTGCTAAAATTTACTTTCCTCAATTAACATGACTGCCACAAAGTTTCACTTACTATCTTGCTATACTGCTTATCAGCATCTTTAATTATTATATCAATAGTGAAATGGACAAGACTGAAGATCACGCTTCTAATCTTCTGTGCCTTGCTTGATGCAGTCTTTTCAAGTCATATAGCTGTGACTTTTGGTAGATTCCTCTATAGTGCTGAGGTAGTATAGCAAGGTAAAAAATGTAGTTACATGCTGCCATATTTTATCTGAAGAGAATTGTAGTGAAGTTGTCGCAGTGGATGAAATTGCAGAATTTTTACTATGGATTAGTAATGGGAGTATTGTGGTGGGTGAAATTACAAAGGTTATCTATTCTTGATACTAGAAATACCAGAAGAGATACGTGCAGTATTAATGCTACTTCATTAACATGCACAAATGAAGTGCAGAGTGCTTCTATTGCCATTGCTGGTAATCAACAGCCTTTACTTAATTCTTTAAAAACAAACAAATCCTTTAGTGGACTAAATTTTGAACAGTCACATTTGATTCACTAATGGGTGGGGAAAAAACATCTGTAAAAAGTAACAATTACAGGACTGGAGATGGAAGAAAAAGAAATCTGTCTCAAGTTAACTTGTTCTCCAACAAGTTTACTTGAGGAACACTGATAGCAAAAGGGAATGATTAGTTACACTTTATTACTTAGACCTACCTGCTGGGAAGTCCTCAGGATTTGAGTTACGCTTGTTTACACCAACTCCAAGTCTGAGTCATTGTATTTCATAGACAAATGCTCCACACTCTCGTTTTCATTTTTTCCTCTCTGTCTTTCTGGAAAATTTTTCCTGTCCTATTGTCCTATAAACTTGTTAGAAAAACATAACATAGGCTTGTATAACTGACACTTATTTACAAGGCTGTAAAAGCGTTTGGGAAGTACCATTGGTCATAATAACAGTTTTGAATTCCATGACCAGAAATGTCCTCCTGTGCAGGACATGTCCGGATGCATGTAGAAAACCTTAATCTTTGCAAACACTTCATGCTATAACAGCAATATTAATGGTGGATGCTGAATGCAAATTAAGAACTTGACTGTGCAAATTTGACTGTGCCTACATTCAGACATGTCTTTTATGTCTCTGGATGCGTGTTCAGCTGAATCTGGCAGCGTTCCTGTGGGCTGCTGTCTCTAACTTGTACCACTTGGTGCCAAACCCTGCATCATTCTCTGCAAGTGTATTTTAGCTTATACCACCTTTGTTCCAGCTGTGTGCTTCACTGCTGGCAGTGTTGGGGTTAGTTCTGTACTACGCAGGTCTCCTCCAGCACCTCTTGTGGCCTGTTTTCAGGCTGCTCTGCTTTGACTGGGAGGTTCATTGCTGTTACAAGGTCCTTCAAGTTCTGTTGGGGTTTTCTTTGGGGAATTTGCTGATGTGCATATACTCTCTCTCCCTCCCTCCCTCCCTCCGCCTGTCCCGTGTCCCTCTTTCTCCCCTTCCTTCCCTCCCTCCCTTCCCCCCTTGCCTCCAACTCCCTTCTCTTATTTTGCAGACTTGCATAGCCACCCATGAATCTAATGGGATTGATATTATAATTGCACTCATCTTGAATGACATAAACCCTCTTGGCAAATACTGCATGGACTTGGTGCTTCAGCTGAAGGTACAGTAAATGTAAATTTGTTTATTTAAATTTGAGTAATAATCGAAGACATACCTATGCAAGAGCTCTAGGCAACCTGACATTTACTTAATCTTACCATAGCATAATATACTCAGCAGCCTTTGAAAACAAACATTGCAAATGAATTCAGCTCAGCTTCTGAATCCTGATCAGGCCTTCTACCACAGACCTTTTGATCCACTGTTGTGTTTGGGAGTATAACCTGAGCTTTTCTAAAAAAAATCCTATCAAAGAGACGTAATATAACCGGCATGAAGAGTCTATATTGTGGGTATAAAATCTCACAGGATTGCTAAATGGCAACGCTATCCAGACATGTAACAAGTCAGGCATTTACTGTTTATACTGAACTCTTAAAAATTATTTGAGAAGGAGATGTGAGAGAAAGAATAATATATCAGGTGACCCATAATGTCAAATAAAGTTGAAAACAAGGCTAAAGTAAATTGTATTTTATTTCTCTTCTCATTGTTCTCTGAGGAGGAGGACAAAGTGTAGAGTGGGAGGGCTTGTAATTTTGTTTAGTATTCTCTGGAAAGCTGCATAGGCTCATAGATGTTTTCCTCTGGTCCATGTGCCAAGTAGCGTAGAACTTGTCCAGGAGGAGCCTTGAGTTATTGCCTTTTCTTGCAGATAGCCTGTTTCCTCTCCACAACCAGCAAATACTTTGTGGTAGCTGCACTGCATCATATTGGCAACATTATGGATGTCTAATAAAATAATTAATATAGCTATATATCATGTACAATGAAGCATTGAATCAACAGTGCTTTACACATTATTTTAATAACGGTAATTACATTTTTGAATGGCACTGCAATTCAGGCCCCCCTCAAGCAAAACACTTAAGGAGACATTTAACTTTGAACATGCAGACAGTTCTTTTGAAGTCTAAATTTAATTCTCTGTAAAGACCTAGCTACAGTAACTCCAGTGCCATTTTCATTATTATGAAGCTAGCAAATGCTTGTAGAACATGTTTTCTATGTAATAACCAAAAGTGAAGTTTAGAGGCATTGCTGCAAGGACCAGTTTGGCCTTGTTCACAGAAGGCTATATGTGCCTTACTCTTACTTAAATAGCAAAAACGGTGGTGAATGATACCGAAAGTTCAAACTGTGAAAGTGATTCTGATTTTACAGAATCACAGAGTCATTTAGGTTAGAAGGGACATCCTGAGGTCATCTCGTCTAACCCGCTGATCAAGAAGGGTCAGCTAGAGCAGGTTTCCCAGGACCATGTCCAGTTGAATATCTCCACAGTTGGAGACTCCACGACCTGTCTGGGCAACCTATTCCACTGTTTGATCACTCTCACAGTAAAAAAGTGTTTTCTTGTGTTTAGATGGAATTTAAGGTGTCTTAATCTGTGTACATTGCCTCTTGTCCTCTCACTGGGCACTGCTGAGAAAAGTCTGGCTCCCTCTTCTTCATTCCCTCCCATCAGGTATTTAACATCCCTCTGAGTCCTCTCTTCTCCAGGCTGAACAGTCCCAGCTCTCAGCCACTCCTTCTATGAAAAATGCTCCATTCCATTAATTATCTTTGTGGCTTTTTGCTGGACTAGTTCCAGTAAGTCCATATCTCTCTCATACTGGGGAGCTCAGAACTGGACACAGTGCTGGGCCAGATGTGGTGTCAAGAATTAGATCCGAATTCGGAAGTTACTGGATTTTATTTTGAGTGACAACACATAGAAATAATATAGCACCGAATTTACCAGGTGATGTTTAGCATTGACAATCTGTCAGTGTTCATAGGCAACTCTGAAGTTGCAGATAGATACATTTTGCAGTGAAATACAGAATGCAAATTATATAGGCCCACACTCTTACATATACAAACAAGCTCAGACACTGTTTTCAGGGAACATCATATGTTGAACTCATACTCTCAACCAAAGCAAGGGCAATGCAGAATTACATTTTCCCATGCCATCTTAATTTAGCTTGTTTTGCACATAGTTTGTGATGTGGTATTTAATTACATCTTCATGGATTATGTTTTCCACTGGACTCCCAAATTGTTTAGTGAGCAGGGTAGACAGTGTTCAGTGAGTGCACAGATGCCCAGTGTTCTGTTCTGCCTCTCGTTATTTTGAGTGTGACCCTCTGGCCTTCCTTACTGACTAGTATTTAAGCCCTGGCACGTAGCATGACCTCAGTATCTGCTACTCTGTATACTGGTAAGATGAAGAGATATTGTAGTCCAGGGGTAGAGAGAGTCTAATACGAGTATCTTTTTGGCTACATCTAGTTGCTTCACACCAAAATTCTTACGAGGAGATGAGGTGTGAAACCAGGTAAAGAGAAATGAAGGCCAGGAGTATTTTGGGCTGTCCTGTCTGTAGCACCTGGGAACTGATTTTTTGCAGTACTAACGCGTGTCACGAAGAACTTTATACTATATTTTCCAATTAATGGACCTCTTTTCCTCATTGATATCTGGGAATGCAAATCAGATCCTAAGGTCTCAAAGCAGGTACATATAGTCAAATGAGCATCTCAGTGTCAGTTACAAGTGATCAAAGAGAGAAAAAAACTGGAGAATGTATGTGCCTGCTGTAATTCTAGGCTGTGGCATGGCACTTTTGCTGAGTCAGTGGAAAGAAGCTGGCTGTTGATGACACAAAGTCCTACCCACCCTCTGCCCTTCTTCACTTTCTGGAAGCCACAGCAGCCTTCTCTCCATCCCCAGTGTTGTCTGCACTGGGAGATGGCTTCAAAGTCCTCACTCTGAGTAGACTGGTGCCTTCCTCCACTGTTTCTTCCCCTTCCTTCTCAAGCTACCTGGCAGCCTGTCTTGTCCCCTTCTCTCCTCCTCAGTTAGAGATCCTACCAATGCTACCACAGCTGACTTGGTCACCACTGTAAGGGAAAACTGCAGCAGAAAATGAAGCATCCAGTTCTTCAGAGCCGCACCCTGTCAGGAGTCTTAATCAAAATGCTGTCCTTTCCCTCTGCCTGGTCTCGTTCTCTGTGCCCATTAAACTTCTGCAGTGTAGGTTGCAAGGTAAGGAGTCTGACTAGACCTTTCCGATGGACAGTCCTGATTTTATTTTGGAGCAAAGGGGAACTATGGAAAAATCCATATGGAGTCCTGCTCTCCTTTAGCCAGTCCCAGTCTGGTCTTCTCATCTGTTGTTCTTTGTCCTTATCTCATTCTTGAGTTGGCAAGCCCAGGGTCCTCTGTCCTGGCTTCTCACTCAACTCCCAGAAGGTCCTAGGTCCCCTGCCATGTATAAATCCTCATTCTATTAATCAACCCTCCGTCCATCTACGCCTTCCTTCTGCAGCTGACTTCTCAACCTACAGGCCTCCAGTTGGAGATGTTCAAACCTCAGCTTGACACAGCCCTGAGCAACCTGCTTTAAGCAGGGGGTGGGACTGCTGGAAGATTGGTGCAGAGGACAGCCTCGAGTGCATGATTTTGTGGTTCAACCTGCATGGGTTTTTGATTCTGTGCCCACCAAGAGGAAACTCTGTGGGCTTTTATTTACGAAACTAGCAAGTTTCTACAGTATAGTATTCAAATTGTAATTTAGAAAATACTTACAAGTTGAACAAATTTGGCTGGGTTTTCCCTGGGGACTACAACTTGCATGGCTGTTATCTTGGCCTCTAGTGCTGCAGATTTTCGGCTCTGCTATCAAAACCTGGAGATACAAAGGCTGCTTAAAACAGAAGTTGCTTGAACATGCAGAAAATAATACCTTTTTGGCCTCAGTCCCAAATGCAGCTGAAGAGTTTTCCTCCAGAATTGCCCATACTAATTGTCTGAGGCACACACACACTGTGAGAAATTTCAGTTTGAATTACTGATGTTGGGCAATAAGCAGCTGAGAACGAAGCTGTATGGTGGGTTGAGAGTTTTAGGGGCCCCTACCTGTATCGTGGTACTGCGGTCTGCTTCTGAGTATTCAAGCAGCTCAGTCTGTAATCGTGAGGGGATGCTGCGACAGGTGAACCAAGGTAACCATGCTCTGCCAGAAAGCCATCAAACCTCCAAAGCCATTCTTCCTCTCCCGTTCACAGCATCAGATGTAACTGGAAGTCAGGTCTCGGAAGTCTAAGGCGCTACTGGGTCACTGCTGCTAATGCTCATGCTATTGAATCCTTGGGAGAGAGCTTGGTGAAAAGCAGCCAGCTGACAAAGTAAAGAATATCTTTATATGTTCCCCCAGGAATATTTGTTAGTGAAACAAGATCCCAGGAATGTATGAAAACAGTTTATTTTACAGGCTTTCAAATAATAACCAGTCAGACTCTATAAAAACCAATGGGTAAGGAAGCCTGCCTGAATAATGAAACCTTCAGTGTAATACATTTTGCAGTTACCTCTGTTGAGTATTCTTTTAACAGAAAGCCATGGCAAAAATTGCCAGGTGGGCAATAAGAAAAGGAAATGGGATTTCATTTCTTTTGCACAGTATAGAAGAAGGCTCTGTAATTAAGTTGAATATTTTTCAATATTTAAAATACTTCTTCCAATATAGCATGCAGGGTTAGTTAGCCTTATAGTGTGCTGACATTAAAATGGGAGAAAAACCCTATTAGATATGTCAGTAAAATAAAAGATGGAAGTAGTTTAAAATCTTATCCGCTAAAAAAGTGCTCCTCATAATCTCAATTAAAACAAATGCAAGGTTCGTTAATCCATGAAATAGATTTTTAAATTTGCATTAACTTGGTTTTGTATCTCTAGAACAATGCCTCCAAGCTTTTGCTGGCTATTATGGAAAGCAGGCATGACAGCGAGAATGCGGAAAGAATCCTTTTCAACATGAGACCAAGGGAACTGGTGAGAAAACTTCTGAATATTCATAAATCTTTTGGCTGAAAAAAAATCTGCCATTAAAACATTTAAAAAATTATCTGCATCTAAGCTGAAAAGTGTTGGCAGCGTATAGTGACACAATGTATCAGGATAGTACTAATTCACAAAAAGTACTTTGAAAGGATCAAGCATGCATGATTTCAGTCTTTACGACTTCATTATTTTTGTTCGTTCCAAGCACTTTTCTGTAATTGTTTCCTAACTATATTATCATCCTCTGGTAGACTGTCTTCAAGTATGCTTTGTCAGGGGCTGGGAAATTAAGCTTGTACAGTTTGTGGAACAGTGCTAACAGAAGTGTGTGTGTAGGCATATTATATGTATATTATAGATATGTATGTTGTATGTTATACATATATGTCTCATGAGCAAACAGACAGACTTACAAGCAGTTGTTGCTGTATTTCGGAACAACCATGATATTTGTGTACGTCTCCAGGAATTTTAAATAGGTTGTAAGTTTGGAGAAATTTTTTCTAATCCAATCGACCACGTAAGAGCAGTGGCTGAAAAACCTGTTTTGTGGGGAGATCTGTGGGCACCGGCCCCTGCACTGGGGCAGAGCCCAGTGTCTTGTTGGTTTCGGGACTCACCACCATGGTGACACAACATCATGATGAGGCCGTCCCCCCGGTACAACCACAGGATCAGGCCCTGTGTGGGGAAAGGAGGATTTCTCCCCCGTTGGTTCTGTAAGAGGCTTTCGAATATTTTGGAATTACCCCATCACCCTGCCCAGACCTGTGTCTTCCTTTTCATCTTGGTTTAGTGTTGTTTGGTTTGGTTTGGTGTTTTCCCCTGTTAAATTGTGTGGACTACGCTGAGTGACGTTGCAGCCAGCTCTAGCCAGAGAGAGATCATGACTGCACTGTATGTGCTGCGCAAGTCTACCTGTGGTACCTGTGGCTCTGCCTTTAAAAGCATTTTTAAAAACACCTGTTCAGAGAGGCTCAGCATCCCTGTTCATTTCTCATGGTTGCAGAAGTTTTGCTGAGGAGAAATGTGGCAGTTCGGAGCTTCGTAAATACTTCAAGCTTGTCTTTATTCAGGTTTTCTCAGACTGCTCACTCTTCTTGCAGGACTGCAGGGCACCCATCCAGGCTTGAGCTGAACAGAACAAGTGTGTTTGGTGCTTTTTCCCTGAGAACTACAGTTATTTCATCTCTTCTTGGTTGGGTTTGTGTTACAGGTGGATGTGATGAAGAATGCGTATAACCAAGGCCTTGAGTGTGACCACGAGGAGGAGAATGGAGATGATGGCATCTCCCCAAAAGATGTTGGCCATAATATCTATATTTTGGCACATCAGGTATGTCTTATTTGTTGTGTGGCTGCTTCCAGAAAAGTGTTACGTAGTTAAACTTCACACAAAACTTGTCTGATCAAAAAGAGGAGTTTTCCCTTCTTCTGATTTCTGGCTCATGTTTGTGTACAACATGACTTTATCTGGAAAGCTGCTGAGAGCAGGACAAGTAAGCTGTCTCACTGGGATAAGCCACTCTATGGGATTCGGTAGGCTCTATTTTAGTGAAATAACAGCATAGAGCAAAGCAGTTAATGTCTTCTTAGCTTTGTCTTTTAATGTTAACAGCTCACTTATATCAATCAGATCGTAAAACACTATTATTATTATTATTATTATTGTATTTTAAATAGTAACTTAGTTATGATACCAAGTAAACTTGAACTGAGAAGATTCCTATTGCTTTAAATATACTAGTTAGCCAATAAGAAAAACTTGGCCTTTTTACTGTTTTCTCCCTTCAAATTATATTGTAGTGCCCTCAAGCTTTTCTTAATCACTTTTACTTCTCTACTGGTAGAGGTAGATTGTACACTGAAGGCTTTTATTTAATGGGATATTAATTCTTCAGAGCAGTTGGTATAAAAAATGCTTTTATCTTTCAATTATGTTAAGAGTATTGAAAAGATTTTTTTTAAATTAAAAAAGGAAAGATCACATATTTCTTGATTATATCATGAATGATAGCATTTGGTATGTCATTTAAGGGCCAAAGTTTTAAAAAATGTTTTTACTAAGAAGAAATAAATGAATAGGGATAGGGAGTGTTCTACATTCATTATGCTTATTAAGTGTTGTTAGGAATTGAATACTCAATGGGAAAAGAAAAGAAAGCAATCTATAGTTACACTAGTATTATGCAATGTTTCTTTCAAGCAAGGAATGCAAAAACAGTTACTGAG